>NC_084832.1:107481475-107781891 GCF_033115175.1 Lepus europaeus
GGACGCCTAGCCTACTGAGCCACAGCTTCAGCCCTATCAAATTCATTATTATTATTATTATTTTGACAGGCAGAGTGGATAGTGAGAGAGACAGAGAGAAAGGTCTTCCTTTTTGCCCTTGGTTCACCCTCCAATGGCCGCTGCGGCCGGCGCATGTCGCTGATCCGAAGCCAGGAGCCAGGTGCTTCTCCTGGTCTCCCATGCGGGTGCAGGGCCCAGGAACTTGGGCCATCCTCTACTGCCTTCCCGGGCCATAGCAGAGAGCTGGCCTGGAAGAGGGGCAACCGGGATAGAATCTGGCGCCCCAACGAGACTAGAACCCGGTGTGCCGGCGTAAAGAAAATATCTGTGGCAATTTTTCATAATGTAATAGTTGTTAAATCCAGTTGATAGGATACCTGTGCTTTTGTTTGAAATGTTTTACAATGAAAGGAAAACAAAGTTCATTCTATTTTTTTATAATTTTAGCAATATACTCATCTTCCATTACTCAGTTCACATATTGCAAAGTATATAACATCATAATTACAGTTTATAGTCAGACATGTCTGAGTTCAAAGACCAACAAAAACACCTGTTGTCTGAAAAGTGCATCCTTTTTTCTCTCTGTTCAGTGTTTAGTCTATTCTGTTTGAAAAGGTTAAACCATGATTATATGTTGGTGAAACATAGGCTGATTATTTACTAAATGCATTTAGCATAGAAAAATTATATGAATACAGTAAAAATAAGTGTTGTGGCTGGCTTTGCAGCACAGCAGGTTAGCTGCCACTTGTGACGCTGGTATTCCATACTGAACACTGGTTTGAGCTCTGGCTGCCATGGTTCCAATCAGCTCCCCGCTAATGAGTTCAGGAAGGTAGTAGATGATGGCTTATCTTACTTGGCCTCTGTCACTCATGTGGGACTCAGCCAGCTTCCTGGGCTTCTGGCAACCACCTGGATCAGCCCAAGCTGTTGAGGCCACTAGGGGAGTGACCAGTAGATGGAAGACCTCTCTCTCTGACTCTTCCCCTCTCTGTCATTGCCTGTCAAACAAATAAATTTTTAAAATAAATGGTAACTGACAGTATTTTTCTACTTCCTTAAATGAAGAAAACATCAACGTGTGATTACAGGAAGGCTCCATGCTTCCCGCTGTGGTCTAAATGTTTATGCTATCCTAAAATTCATGAATCCCTCAAGAATGGCAATCATGCCCTTGTTACTGCCAGCACCTTCACCTTGACCTTCCATAACATAGCATTTAAATAACTTACTGGTATTTTAAAGTACCTGGAATATGGTGTTTAGTTAGTGGCCCCAATGGATTAAGATCATTCCCAATAATGTGTGTTTAAATGTTTTTACAAAACTTCTGTAGTAGTACTTCATTACTGTATAAAGTGGGCATACTTTCATCAGCTTCACAAGCCTCAATGATCAAATCTGATCATCTCTGCATCCCTAGGAACTGACACAGGGCTTGGAATATAGACTTCAATAAACATTTAAGGGAGAATTAAATCTTTTAAAGTGATTACCTCTGCGTTTTTGGTCAGACATTCATTAAAAATATATAATTCATCTTTTTGTATGCAATATACTACTATACAGCCTTTGAAATGGATGTGGTAGACATCTATGTCTCCATGTAGAAAACTGTTACACAGAAGAAAAACCTGCCAAGCACAGAAAAATATGTATGATTTCAAAAGGAAATACATATGACTATACATAGGCATGTGAATGCTCACATCCACAGAATATATTTTGGAGAACAAATAAATAGTTCTTATAAGAGACTGAGTTGGTGATGAACTACCAAGAGATCTGGGCCACTTATCCTAGAATGTATCATTTTATAGTTTTAAAAAATGATCATATACTACACTTTCAAAAAATACTTTATATAGATATGATAGACAATGTTCTGGAAACTAATAAAAATACCTTGATTCAAATATTGGCTATAATATTAAAGAACAGTGTCATTTAAGTGTATGAATAAAAAGAATCCTTTAGGGGCCAGTGTTGTGGCAGAGTGGGTTAAGCTGCTGCCTGCTACACTGGCATCCCATATGGGCACTGGCTCATGTCCTGGCTGTTCCACTTCCAACTCAGCTCTCTGCTATGGCCTGGGAAAGCAGTAGAAGATGGCCCAAGTGCATGGGTCTCTGCCACCCGTGTGGGCAACTGGGATGAAGCTCCTGTCCTGAATTTGGCCTGGCCCATAGAGGCATTTGGGGAGTGAACCAGCAGATGGAAGACCTCCTTTTGTCTCTCCTCTCTGTAACTTTGAATTTCAAATAAATAAATAATTTTTTAAAGTATCCTATAGCTAAAGTAGAAAAATGGTTTTAGAATTTTTGTTTATTTTGAATTTATTTATTTGACAGGGAGACAGAGAGAGACAACACACTTGAGAGAGCTCCAATCAGGTTGAATCAGGTAGACTCATCACTATTTCCAGACTCTAGACTGCAGACCTACCATCCACCAGGGGTCAATCTCTAGTCATGACTAAATAAAGGAGCCCGTGGTAAGTTACTTTCTTGAGATAAACTCACTGTTCTTTTAGGATTTACCTGTCAGCTTTTTGTTACTTTAACTAAAATACCTGAGAGGAGCTTCTTAGGAAGGAAAAGATGCATTTGGGCCTACAAGTCGGAGGTTCAGAGCTCGAGATCAGGCAGCCTGACTAGCGTGGCAGTAGCGGACACTTGCAGAGAACTGATCAGAAGGTGAGCACTCTCCTGCCCTCTATACGGTCCCTCCTTATGATGTTATCATGTTCCAACTATGGGACTCCACCCTAGCAACCTAATCCAATCCAATCACTTCCCAAGAACCTCCACCCTAATCCATCAACCATAAGCACTAATTATCCATTCATATAAGACTTTGGAACTCAAATGTCTGCATGAATTTGGGAAGCCAAGTCCTATTCAGTCCATAGCAGATCCCAAAGGACTGCTGGTGGTGCTGGACTGGGTGGCTGGTGTCTTTTTTTTTTTTTTTTTTTTTTTTAGCTTTAGAGAGAGATCTTAAATCTACTGGTTCACTCCCCAAATGTGTGGTGGCCCAGGCTGAAGCCAGGAGTCAAGAGCTCCAAACTGGTCTTCAACACAGGTAGAAGGTAGAAGGGGCCCAAGTACTTGGACCATTTTCCTTTTTTTTTTTTTTTTTTTTTTGACAGGCAGAGTGGACAGTGAGAGAGAGAGAGACAGAGAGGAAGGTCTTCCTTTTGCCGTTGATTCACCCTCCAATGGCCTCTGCGGCTGGCGCGCTACAGCCGGTGCACCGTGCTGATCCAAAGGCAGGAGCCAGGTGCTTATCCTGGTCTCCCAGGCGGGAGACATTCGTGGAAAATAGGAATTGTAAGACGTTTATTTTTGTGCAAAAATTTTAAACCCAGTTCGGGCTGGTGGAGCAAGGGGTTCATCTGCTGAGACCCTGGCATCCCATGAGCACCAGTTCCAGTCCAGCTGCTCCCCTTTACGATCCAGCTCCCTGCTAATGTGCCTGGAAAAGCACACTTCAGCGGAAGATGGCCTAGTGCTTGGGTCCCTGTACCCTCGTGGAAGACCTGGAAGGAGTTTCTGGCTCAGTGTGCAGCCACTTGTGGATGGACGATCTCTTTGTAACTCTGCCTTTCAAATAAATTAAAAAAAAAAAAAAGTAAATCCACACGTGCATCCCTGTGCTGAGACGTCAGGCGGCCAACAGCTGGGAGGGCGAGACCAAGGCACCGACTTCGGCCTCGCCTCCCGGGCGGCCCCTGCCGGCCAGCGCCAGGGTGAGTGCCCAAGTCACAGCCGCCACCGTGCGACAGAGGCGCGCTCAGTGGGCCCCCGCTCCACGCTGCCGAGGGTCACCCCGCAGCCCCCAAAGCAGCGCACCTCACAGCTCTCCGGCCCGCATTTCCACCTCGCTTATCAGTACCCAGCCTGCCGCGCATCTCCCTGGAGCCCCGCGGGACCTGCACTCAGAAGCCGACAGGGCCACTTGGGTGCGTCCCCTGAGCACGGGCCTGGACGGCGGGCAGCCTGGCCAGCTGCGGGTCGAGAAGACCTGGCCTCTCCTGAGGGCCGGACGCCCACCCGCTCAGCGTAGGTAACTATGCGCTTGGCTCACCGGGAACCGAAGTCCGAGAGCTTTGGCTTTTATTTCGCCCGCGCTTTGCCGCCTTGCTTTCAGCTCCTGAGCTTGGCCTCCTGCCACTCAAAACGGCAGCGAAGACCCCACACACTCCTGGACTCCGGTCGGGCTCCAGAGCTAGCCGCTCCGCGACTCCATTTCGCGCCGGCTCGCGGAGGCGCTTTCCCATTGGACGCTGCGTCCCGCCGCGTACAGTCTCCTCCAATGGGAGGCGAACACCGCTAGCCCGGATTTGCATAGGAGCCATTATATATACACGCAGACATGTTGAGCCGCAGGATCGCTATAGAAGCCAATGGCCACGTTTAAGACTCAAACCTCTCAGTATAGGGGCGACTTCGCAGCCCCGTAGCCCAATTTACTTAATTTGGGTGGCAGAGCCCCACCCGCAAAGCTCAAATGCCCTTCAACACCCAGGGCTGAGCCAAAACCGGGAACCCTGGCCTTCTAAGATCCGAATGTCAGAACGCGGGGTATGAAGCCAGGGTCCCCGGAGTTCTAGTTACCCACTAAGCCAAAGACGACCCGTGCACCCACTGCCGCCCACCTGATGCCCCACCCTCCGGGCCCTATGCTAGAACTATGGCTCCTCCCGCGGCAGCAGCCACCCCATCCTGCGCTAACAGCGCGTTCGCAGCTCTTTTCTTGACGTGCTGGGGGCCCTAAAAAGGGCCTTTGGGGGTACTGGGCGGCAGCTGCGAGGCCGGCCTAGCCGCCGAAGCCGTAGAGCGTGCGGCCCTGGCGCTTGAGCGCGTAGACCACGTCCATGGCCGTGACCGTCTTGCGCTTGGCGTGCTCCGTGTAGGTGACGGCGTCGCGGATCACGTTCTCCAGGAAGACCTTAAGCACGCCGCGGGTCTCCTCGTAGATGAGCCCCGAGATGCGCTTGACGCCGCCGCGCCGGGCCAGGCGGCGGATGGCGGGCTTGGTGATGCCCTGGATGTTGTCGCGCAGCACCTTGCGGTGGCGCTTGGCGCCGCCCTTGCCCAGGCCCTTCCCGCCTTTGCCGCGTCCAGACATGTTGGTAGTACAGCTCTCCTCAGGCACCAGCAGACACCTGAATCTGCCGCGGCTGCGGCCGGCGCAGGGCTTATAGCCCCTTGCGGCGGACCTGTTTGAAAACAGGAAGACGCTGGGCGGATCTCTAAGCTCCACCTCCGACGACTTTCCTCCCAATCGCTGCAGCTGAGAGAGCTCGCACGCTGTGGCCCGGTGTCTTTTTTTTGCTTGAGTGGAAAAAAATTTTGATGTTTTGGAGATAAATTTAAAGAACAATTCAAACTGGAATATTCGACCGTTTATACAGTATTAGTTAATAGAATTACACTTTCTCAAAAACAAACCAAAACAAAACAAAAAAACCTAGGACCGCTCGCGCTGCGCTCCTTCGGGACCCACGTCCCTCCCTCCCTCTCTGCTCACTCTCTTCCAGAGCTAAACTTGTTTTTTCCCCTAAGAAGAATGGTAACTTAATGCCATTCCTAAATGACTGTAAAAATCGGTAAGAACTAGCAACGTCTTACAACAGATTAGGTCTTATTGCAGCTTTTCAACTCTGGATCCTTTGGAGGGGAGAATGGACATTTTTAATTTTCTTTTCTCTTTTGTGACCCTGCAGAGAGAGAATTAAAAACCTTCGCATAGCCTAGCCCTGCCCCCACGCGGCGCCTCCTTTTCCCATTCTGCTACTTGTGTACAGTTTGCAAGTTTTGCTGCCTCGCCTGCCTCCTGCCCTGCAAGCACCACAGTGCTTGTATTTACTTTTGAACCAAACAGTTGTTGCTATGCTATGCAGCCGACTTATTGTACATTTTTTCTTATGCCAATCAGATCCAAGGCTCTCACATCTTCCGCTTAAAAATTGAAAGTTGTAAAATAAGTGGATGCCACAAGTGTGGTTTTTTTCATTGTTTAATTTTTTTTATTGTTGTAACATTTTGTTTTGAACATACAAGTGTGGTTTTGAACGAGATTTATACCTCACAGTATCAGTTAAAGGCCACTAATCCTTTCTCAAAAGAAATCCTGAATACAAACGAAAGTTTCGGTTAATTGTCTTGCTTAAGGAGACAGTACTTTCCCCAAAGGTTAACTCCCATTAAAAGGCGTGGATATTTAGGAGATGATTCATAACTGCTTCTCAGGTGCTTAATTAGCATCTTGAGGAATGAATAGTTAGCAAATTGGATTCAGTGTTCCTAGTCTTGAAGATAAGCTTTTCCTGCAGAAAAGGTAAGAATTTGTAATATTTCTGGCCAGCGCGCGGCTCACTAGGCTAATCCAGCCGCAGCGGCCATTGGAGGGTGAACCAACGGTAAAGGAAGACCTTTCTCTGTCTCTCTCTCTCACTGTCCACTCTGCCTGTCAAAAAAAAAAAATTTTTGTAATATTTCTAAATGCTTATAATTCACATGCTTTTGTGATTCTTGCCAATTTCCATAACCCAAAAAGTGTTTATAAATTTTTTTGTTAAAAGATGAATTAAAAGAACCTTTGGGATGCTTGTTATGGCTGGACAAAATCCTGAATAATGAGACTTTACTACATAATTTTAATCCTTGATTCAAAGGAGGAAAAGCTTATCAGATCTTGAAGAAATGAGAATTGTCATTGCAAATTGACTGATTTTTTATATTTACTCTTCTAAAATATCAAAGTCAGAACTTTTCAAATTAAAATCTATGCTTACAAGAATAAAAAGGAAAAATGTGGCCCAAGTAGTAATTTAAAAAATCTGTTAGAAGTTTCCCATGATATAGACAAAAAGTTAAGCTAATTTACAGAACTCATTCCAGGGACATCTTGTTATAAACCACATCAGAGATTTGTATGCCCATTTATTCTGTACATTTAAGAGATATTAGATGCTTGCAAATGTATTTTATTTTCCAAACAACACTTTGAGATAGGTAGGGAAGTTAATAACCTATCCAATTCAGCTGATAAATAGCAAAGCTGTAAGGCCGCCACAAAAGACACCAAACACCAGAGTTAAGGGAAAGGTTTATTGTCTGGTGGGAGAATCCTGACAGGCTGGGGGGAGAGGGGGAGAGAGTAAGAGGGAGAGGAATCAGGAGAGAGAGAGATCAAGAGAGAGCTCAAGTGCGTGTACAGGAAGCAGGCCCTGTTACCTTTTCTAGGGGCCAGGGAGGTAGGAGCAGTGAATCCCACTAGGGTTGGGGTGGAGCTGACACCTGTGGTTGGGCCACTGGCCACCTGGCTTGTAGCAATGGAGGTGGGGGCCAGAGCCTAGGAGGGTGTCCCAGGCATAGATGGTGCCACAGATAAGACGGCACCATTTTACTAACAAAAGCCAGGATTTGGGTGGAGGCAGTCTGGCTCCAGGATGACCAGCTTAACCATAACAGGCTGCTTCTCAGCCTCAGAGCCATTTATTAAATCACCACTATCGGGTAATCATTGTGCGAGGATGTAAGAACAGAGAAGAGTACTTGAAAACTTTATTTCAGAGAGATCAAATGGTTAATAGGGCAGCAAGAGGTTTCGTTTTTAACTTAAATGGATACTAAAATTCACACAAAAATACTGCTTATTTTTTTTAAAGATTTATTTATTTGTAAGAGCAACAGAGAGAGAGGAAGAGACAGAAAGAGATCTTTCATCTGTGAGTTGACTTTCCAAATGATAAGAGCCAGGGCTGGACCAGATCAAAGCCAGGAGCCTGGAACTCCATCCTGGTCTCCTACCTGGGAGACAGGGGCCCAAGCCTTTGGACCATCATCTGCAGCTTTCCCAGGCGAGTTAGCAGGGAGCTGGATCAGAAGTGGACTAGCTGAGATTCAAACTGACAATCCATCACCAGCAGTGGCCTAATGGCTGGGCCACAACGCCAGCCCCCAAATAAATGCTTATTTTAGTATGCCTGTGCCTTAACATCGCATCAAGTAGCAGCGTTCCTGTGAAAACGTCGACGTAAGTGAAATTACCTCAAGGAATTAGAAAAAACAACAACAAAGGCTGTGGGTCCGCAGGTCAGCTGTGTAGGAACGAGCTGCTTAGTTTTTCCCTTAGTCTCTGGAGCCATCTGCAAAGATTCTTCCCGGGGAAGTGACTTACACGGAGCAGGCCAAAGCCAATCCGTCCGTCCCAGCAACCTAGTGGCTCTTTTCAGGCCCACAACCTACAAGACAACAGAGAGCCGGTTTCAGCGAAGCGACCCTGCTCTCTTCTTCAGGAGATGGAATTCCCGCCCGGTCGGTCTGCCACTCCTGTTCCAAAGCCCTTAGAACTGAACGACTCGCAGCCTGAAAGCTGCAGAACTTTGTGGGCAGAGCAGTGTCATCTGGTCTGCTTAGCACAGCTCCGATGGCCCAGCACCGAGGAGGCCTCGGTGGGAGCCAGCCCCCCATCCCCACCCCCAGCACTGCACGGAGCTGGCATAAAGGCACAAGTTAACCGGGCAGGCAGGATTTCGCTTGGTGAGCGTCATTGCTCAGAACCGCGGGCTCTGGAGTCAGCAACCACCTGGCTAGGATGCCGCACTCCAGAAAAAAAAAAAAAAAAAAAAAGCCCCCCAGCGAGAGTACAGCAACCTCTGTGCCTCAGCGGGGGCACCTCTGGCTCCAGCGCTTCGTACTTGTGCACAGAGCAGCTCTGCCCTCCAGACTTGGACGGTTTCCAGCCACATTTCTTTATGTCTTAGGAGTTTATTTCCCTGGGAGCGAGCGCGGACATAGAAACATCAACATCTGCTATTTTCACCTGGTTTCCTAAAGCGGAGCATTCTGCCCCCCTGAGTATTCATATGGGCGGCTATGTAAATGAGGTCTAGGCGTTTGCTCTTTTGATTGGACACAGCTGCAGCAGGCCGTCCCTCTGCAAGCCCGCTGGTTGGGAGCGGAGCCTGCCAATCATTGACCACTGGAGCCGCGGATGTTGCGGCGCCCAATGGGAAGGCGCTACCTAGTGGCCGCAAAGAGTTTGTAGGCAGTTCCGGTAGGGTTCGCTTCATTCGCGGACCGGACTCGGTTGGTTGTTTGGCTTTTTTTCTTTTTGTTTTTTTTCCGGCTTGGCTGGCGTTTGAGGTTAGAGGTGAACATGTCCGGTCGTGGAAAGCAGGGCGGCAAAGTGCGGGCCAAGGCCAAGTCCCGCTCCTCCCGCGCGGGCCTGCAGTTCCCGGTGGGCCGAGTGCACAGGCTGCTGCGCAAAGGTAACTACGCGGAGCGGGTCGGCGCGGGCGCGCCCGTGTACCTGGCTGCGGTCCTGGAGTACCTGACGGCCGAGATCCTGGAGCTGGCCGGCAACGCCGCGCGCGACAACAAGAAGACGCGGATCATCCCCCGCCACCTGCAGCTGGCCATCCGCAACGACGAGGAGCTGAACAAGCTGCTGGGGAAAGTGACCATCGCGCAGGGCGGCGTCCTGCCCAACATCCAGGCCGTGCTGCTGCCCAAGAAGACGGAGAGTCAGAAGGCCAAGAGCAAGTGACCCCGGCGCCGCCGAAAAGGGAGCGGCTTCCCCCCGCCGAGCCTCTCTTCGTCGCCGTCCCGCAGTACTCTTGACTGTGCTGGATGTCAGGGGGGTCCGGAGCCAATAAAGTCGGTGAAAATCGTGTAGTCGAGAGAGCTGTGTAGTCGCCGGGAACTGGTGGATGACCCCGGGGGAGGGGCGGGCAGACGGCACTGCTGGATCCATCTGAGCCGCCTCCGAACCGCTCTGCCCCGCAGGCCACCCGGGGGCGTTACGGGGAGAGGAGGGCGGCCTGGAGGTGGGCAGGGTGGGGAGTTCCCCCTGGCCCGAGGGCCGAGAGCAGAGGCCGAGTAGGTGCGGTGCGGCCTACCCTGGAGCGTCTTCCCAGGGCCTTGGCTCCCCTGCCCTGTCTGTGGTAGACCAGGACCAAGTTCTAGGCGGAGAACCGCCCCCTGGGGCCCGAGCTAGGCCATACTTTTCAAAAGATGGAGTAACTTCCCGTTGGAGGCTGGCCCTGGACGGAGCGGTATCAGTTTAAAGAGATTTCTTCCCCCATGAGCTGTGGTGGTTTCACGATTTTTTGGCTGTCTGGTATGTTTATGGTGCGCTTTTATTGTTACTTTCACATGAAAGCAGCGTCCAGTAACATGTGAAATGCAGAAGCGTGAGTCATGAGGCTGGAAATTCATTCCCCTGACACGTTGCGTAACAGTGCAGCGCCTTTAGTCATGAATTACATATGTTTATGAGCTCTTCAGCCGATGTTCTCATTTCTGGCTTCCAAATGGTTTTGTCTTCCTCATATCCTCCTGTGGAAATTGGTTCGAGTTTGCTTTATAGCGAGAAGCTAAACAAACTTTGCTTTCACAGATTGTTCTTAATCCCTTATGTTCTTACACTGGACTGAAGTCCTAACCTCATTCCAGTCTTGCCTGTTGGAGTTGCCTTAATGACGCATTGATGCTTTGATAAATGTGAGGAAAGGAAAGGGGGGTGAGTTCAGTGCAGGGAGAAACACGTTTCTGATCGGAAATCCACTGCTGATCCTGCTCTGCCCTTGTCTTGACCCCTCCATGTCATCCTCAGCAAGCTTCAGCCTGGCCCACAGCGTCCACGAAAAAGCCCTCAGTAAAGGTTCCTTATCCTTGGATTCTCTTTCTTGTGAGAGCTGAAGTCTTGGAGGGCTGGGAGAGGGGGAACATCTGTCCTCCTTAGTAGTGGTGGCTTGTTTTCCCCCATGGACTTTATTTCATCCCCAGTATTTATTGAGCATCTGGGCTGTGCTGTGTGCTAAGTGATGGGAGTGCAGCCGGGAACTACATTTCTACTCTCCTGGGAGCTCACTTTTTCTTGGTGCTTGAAGACTGACAATAAATAGGTTGATATTGGAGATCAGGTTCCCTTAGGGCTGTGGCTGCCTGTTGTTTGTGGGCTGAATGTAAGGATTACTTCTGTGTCATCTTTGAGTTGTGCAAGGGTCAGGGCACACAAGGCTCTGTTAGAAGGTAGACCAGTGTCTCCTAATTCCTGAGGACAGACCCCAACAGTACCACCGGCAGGTACCGGAGGTGCAGCTAGTCACCCACTGCCTAGCACACTCTTCAGAAGGCTTCCACATGTGTAAAATAGTCAAGTACCTGTTTGGGGGATTGAGGTTGTCCATTTACCATGTGCTGGTTTGGTTATTAGGCACTGAAAGAAGTGCCATTTCATCTAGGGGACTAGGCTTACCATTATGAGTAATCATAACTAATAACATTTAAAAAAAAAATCCAATTGTTAGACTTAGTTCTCTTGTTACCACTTGGGGGCAGTGGAGAAAAAAAAAATACATAACAGTTGGTTAGCCCTGGGTTCTGCATCTGCAGATTCAAGCAACTGTGGGTCAAACATACTGGAAAGAATTGTGATTGTACTGACCATGGACAGATGTTTTCTTGCCATCGGTCCCCAAATATTATAACTATTTGCATTATATTAAATATTATAAGAAATCTATAGAGATGTTTTAAAGTACATGGGAAGATGTGTGTAGATTAAGAGGACTTGAGCATTTGCAGATTTTGGTTTGGGGTGGGGCAGGGGTCCTGAAACCAATCCTTTACACATATCAAGAGACATCTGTTTATCTGTATTAAGTGCTGGTTTTGACATGTGAGTCTAATATAAAGATAGGAGGAATCAGAGATTATTACCAAAATAGTGATGGGCAAGAAGAAGCCACTTTGGCCTTTCTCTTTGAACATTCACCAGAGCCTATCTAACTCTTTTACCTGAAAAGCAAGACAGGCAGGATGCTCAGTATAGTAACCACCCTCATCCTCACCCTACTTGCACCATACTACCCTAGGATTCTTGGATCTCCTCAAAGGTTTTTTCCTGTCTCAAAGTTCAATTAAGTGTCTCACTATTTCCATTTTGAAGAGAAGAGTTATTTTTGTTTGTTTTTTAATTATTCCCTATTTATTTGAAAGGCAGAGCTACAAAAAGAGAGAAAGGTCTTTCGTCTGGTTCACTCCTCAAATGGCCACAACAGCTGGGGCTAGGCCAGCTCAAAGCCAAATACTGAGAACTCAATCCCGGTCTCCTGCATGGCCGGCAAAATATCCAAGTGCCTGGGCCATCTGCTGCCTTCTCAGGAGCATTAGCAGGAAACTGGATTAGAACTGGCACTCCAATGTGGGATGCCAGAGTTCCAGGCAGCAATTTGACCTGCTGTGCCATAACACTGGCTCCTAGGAATCTTTGCTTGTTCTACCTGAATAATTTGTTGGCTGTTAAAAAGGTGTATCTCCTGCAAAATCAGTTCAGCCTGTGACCCTTGATAAATGTAGTAGTGTTTGTTTAAAAGGTCAAGAGAGCATATGGAAGAAGACTTAGGACAAAAACTGGTAGGAACTGAACACAGGTTTTTAATAGATTTGTAATCCATAGATTTATTTATACACATGCTCTTTCCTACAGAGATAAGCCCTTCAGTGTGGCAGGCTGTGACTTGGCCAGGATTTGTTTGATCTTTGTTTTTCCTGCACAGCCAGTCTTGCCTTTGTGTCTCTGAGAACTGGTCTGTTTAGTTCTGTCTGCCTAAAATGAAAAGGTTTAGTCTGGCCTTATAATTGGTGATGACGGGCACACTAGATGCAAGCTCTTCACAAAGTCCCAAACAGTGAAATTGAACAAGTGTACATCAAACAGTTCATGGAAAATGAGATCAAAGACACATTTATTTTTAGTGTAGAAAAATCCTGAAATTCATGTGTATAGTTTATTCATGATACACATTTTCCATTTTGAAGATCCCTCATATATATTAATTTTTTTGCAACAGATAAACATTCCATTTTGCTGTGAACTTTTCGTAATACCCTTGAATATGATGGTGTTTACAAACTCATGTTCTCTGGTACGAGATTTAGGTTCAAATCCACTCTGTTCCTTACTGGTTATCTGATTTTAGAAATGTGACTCAACCTCCTTAAACCTATAAAATGGGCACAATAATTGTTCAGCAGGTTTTGGGGAGAATTCGGTGAGACAAATATGTATTAGGTCACCATATATGTTTTCAGCTATTGTTTCTATAAGAAGCTGCATGTAGAGTGAGGAGCAGTAGTTATGGATCCTATTGAAATAGGTAAACATAGCAATCTATCAATCCTGTGACTTGTGATAGCATAAAAGCAAGTTTAATGGATGTATACTCATTACAGGACATTTGTAATTTAATTTTCCCCCTGAAGACAACCTAGTTTGGAACTAATGGCTTGGTACACACAGATTAAAAATAGAACCTGTTTGTTTAGGATTTATTGAGCAATATTATGTGTTACAGCTGTGATTGGCAGCCAAGAATTGTACTCTCTATGGTGGAAGCACATACCCAAAAAGATGAGAATGTCACAGCATGTAATGAGATGCTTGGGGTGTGGAGAATTGGGGTTCCTGTGTCACTCACCTGGCTGGAGCTCTGGCTGGTGGGCAGAGTGACAGACGATGTAGGTCTAGGTGTCAGTGAGCCTGAGAGGCAGCATGCACAAAGGCATGTGGGTCAAAAGACATTGACTGCAGCTGAGAATTTAGGTGTTAGGACCCAAAATGGGAACACTGGATAAAACCACACATGGAGAATGTATAGATAAATATGTAAAAATTAGCCATAGCTGACGGAATTCGGGAATCTATGAGCTTTAATTAGTCGGCAGAGGGAGAGGGGCCACCGAGGACATGAAAAGACATGGCTGGAAGGACAGTAGGAAAGAAAGTGTCAGGGGATAGAGATTTTTCTCCCACAGTTTGGATCCCTGTACTTCTTGACACTCCCTAGTTTCCTTTGTATGCATGAATTTCAAAAATGGACCAAAATAAAACTCATCTTTTAATTCCATTTTCCACAAACTTTTTGAAGTAGACTGAACTGTACTGTATCTTATGAACAGAAAATAATTTTTAAAGGATATTGCTTTTTGTCCACACCCAGGAATGCTTATCACCTGGCTAACTTTACTAATGGAACCAGAATATGTATGCATTTTTCACTACACATTGCAGAGACAATAATTCGAGGTGTGTATGGTGACAGCGAAAACATCCTGTCTTTTTTTTTTTTTTTCCAGGAGGAGTTAGACAGTGAGAGAGAGAAAGAGAGAGAAAGGTCTTCCATTGGTTCACTCCTCAAATGGCCAGTACAGCTGGTGCGCTGCGCCGATCCGAAGCCAGGAGCCAGGTGCTTCCTTCTGGTCTCCCATGCAGGTGCAGGGCCCAAGCACTTGGGCCATCCTCCACTGCCTTCCCAGGCCACAGCAGAGAGCTGGACTGGAAGAGTAGCAACCGGGACAGAATCTAGCGCCCCAATCAGCACTAGAACCTGGAGTGCGGGCGCCGTAGGCGGAGGATTAGCCAAGTGAGCCACAGCACCAGCCAAAAACATCCTTTCAAAAAGTCAAAAACAGGATGGGAGTTGTGGCACAGCGGTTAAGCCCCAGCCTGCATTGTTGGTATTCCATTGGAGTGCTGGTTCTTGTCCTGGCTGCTCCACTTCGGATCCAGCTCCCTGCTAATGTGCTTGGGAGGTCAGCAGATGATGGCCCAACTGCCTGGGCTCCTGCCACCCACGTCCAAGGCCTAGAGGGAATTCCTGGCTCCTAGCTTTGGCTTGGCATAGCCCCGGCTGTTGTGATCATTTGGGAATTGAAGTATGGATAGATAATCTCTCTCTTTCTGTCTCTGCCTCTCTCTCGCTCTATGTCACTCTGCCTTTTAACTAAATAAATACATTTTTTAAAATGTCAAGAATGATATTGGTAAAGAATTAACAAATCTTAAAAAAGACATGAATAATATTGGTAAAGAGTTATTTAATATTCTTTTTACTTGAATATAACTTTATATTTTTTAAATGTTTAAAGTGTTACTTAGCTTTAAATGTTTTAGAAATTGGTAGCTTATTAATTCATAAAACCAGCGTTAGCATTGTAGAATGTTTAAGACATGCGAAATTTGATCCTGAAAACCTAATTTTTTAAAATCAGTAAATGAAAGTTTCCCTAGAGTGGGAAATGGGAGAGTAAGAGGAACAAAGAAGAAAAGAGAGAGAAAACAAAGCTGGCAAAATTATCATGTAAAGCTAAATTTGTTTTCTTCACAAGGGTTTGAGAATCCAATTTTTTTAAAAAGATTTTATCTATTTATTTGAGAGGTAAAGTTACAGGCAGTGAGAGAGAGACAGGTCTTCCATCTATTGGTTCACTCCCGAAATGGCCGCAACAGCTGGGCTGGAGCTGCGCTGATCCAAAGCCAGGAGCCAGGAGCTTATTCTGGGTCTCCCACGCGGGTGCAAGGTCCCAAGGACTTGGCCATCTTCTGCTGCTTTCCCAGGCCTTTGCAGAGAGTTGGATGGGAAGAGGAGCAGCCGGGACTAGAACTGGTGCCCGTATGGATGCCAGCGATACAGGCAGAGGATTAACCCACTGCGTCATGGCACTGGCCCCAGAGAATCCAATTTTTTTAAGGATTTATTTTATTTTTATGAAAGAGTTAGAGAGAGAGAGAGAGAGAGACTTATCACAGCTGTGGCTCTCCTTCTCCCTAGAGATTTTCTTTCCTCTAACAGAGAACACTAAAACTGAAGCTAATGGGCCTTGCAACCAGGGAACAGAAGACTAAGAGCAATTTTACAAAATAACATAAATCGGATTAGATCAGGAAAACATAATGCGCTCAATACTGAAGTGCTTTAGCAAATATGGACACTCAGTTCAGCATGAAACTGCCCTCTGAGCTGTGAGCAGGTGGCACCTTACACAGATGGAATCACAAAGGGTCTCAGATGTGCACACTACTTCTGAAATAGAAGTCCTTGTCCAAGTAATGAGCGCTTTAGCTTAACCTTTATTTCTGTCTTGGTCTTCCAGTCACCAAGAACACGGTGTAGTCAGCTGAACGTTAGTTTTATTGCTATTTGCAGCAGGAGAGAGTACACGTTGGGGCAATGTGGGGTGTTTTAGGGACAGTGTGCTAGGATTTGTTGCAGGATTTGGATTTGTGTTGGCTCAGGGCTTTGCCTAAGACAGCATGATATCACCAAGTAGTTTGCAAGGGATGCTGGAATGAGCAGAAAGAAGTGAGGCCATAGTTCCCAATGGTAATCATGTTCATATATATGAGGCAGTACAAGGGGATCTGGGGTCGTTTTTGTGGTTTGGACAATGTGCATGATCACAGAGTGGTTTTATTTTTGCTTTCTCGTGGTCACTCAGTGTCTTTGTGTGGAGTTGGAGTTTTGTGGAATTGTTTATGTTCAACGGAACACCACAGTGTAGCTGAGAGTATCAGGCCCACTTCTAATAAAAAACAAGGCCTAGTTGATATTCCAGGCCAGTTTCTGTCTGCCATGGGCTGCTTTTCCCTTTCTCAATAGCTAAGGAAATATTGTGACACACAGAAGAGGGATTGCTCAGCCATGGATGCAATGTTGGCAGTGTCTAAGTACCATGCAAAAGAAAGGAGCTGCTGTCTTTCAGTATCTTAGATTCACAGTTCCGTATTTCAAATGTACGGCTTCCTTAATAACACCCCCTTGTTTGCATGTTCATCAAGGAACTTTCAATCTTTATCTTCTTGTGTGTGTTTTCATAGAAGGTAAGAATGTTCTGGTGTCTTTAGCTTGGGATTCCATGTGTTCTTAAAAATAAGTCATGCTTTACATTTGTTTTATATTTATATATACTTAATATAATTTTTATATATTTGCATTTATATATTAAATAAACACCACAACCTCACTTTCCTGCCTTCTCCCAATATCTTGTCTCCCATTACCCAGCCTAAATTGAAGACGAAGCCAAAAAAACCCACTGATGCACTCTCTACTGTTCAGCCTCCTGAGCCTACACTGGAAAAAGTACAAAGAGGGGATCTGGAGGGGCAGACTTCTTAGTTTTCCAGATAAAATGAGCAGATATCCACTGCCATGGGGGAAGAATGCACTGGACCTTTCATGGCGTGACAAACACTACTCTTGATATTCAGCACTCGAGCAAGAGAAAACAGAGCAGATGGAATGCCTGTGTTCCTGAAACTTTCACAAGAGCAGTCCAAACAGTTGACAGATTCCAGCCTGTTTCCCTGCAGGTCTTTCAGTAGGCCCCTTACCAGCCATACAAAAGTATCTCTTGTCTCTTCCCGCAGCAGAGAACAGGAGGGAGAGGGGGCTCACACCCACTCTTCTTTGCTTCAATCCACTGACTGGAAGTAGCGCATGCTTATGTAACTGCAAAGGCTGGGAAATGTAGAATTGTAGATGGAATATTTTGGTGAGTACATTATCAGAGTTTCTTGGGACATTTTTTGCTTGTCTCTTATGCTTAGCTTTGTTTTCTTTAACCAGCTTCTAACATGGAGCCTGCCAGTCAAGTAAGGTTCTTTTTGAGATTTTTTTGAGAACAAGAATGATGCACTCAACATACAGGTATGTTTATCCTAGTTAGCACACGTAAGCTAGGAGTACCTAACCCCTCCACCCCTACCTGGAGCTTGAGATTGATTTGCCAAACGAATCTTGTGCTGCAAATTTTCTAAGTAGGTCATGACAGTGGGTGAACAGAAAACTATTTTTCGTGCTCATATATGCCGGTTATGAACTTATCACTTCTGAGCTCCAAATTCAATATTTAGCACAGGCTCTGGTAACAGATGGAATTCCTTTATGTATACGTTTCTGCATTGCGGTGAGCATGAGGCTGTGTTTTCTCAGGAGAGGGTGCTGGAGGGACACCATAGGAGGGAAGGGTGTCTTTCCTGTGGATACCAGGTAAAGCGGGTCCCTGGCTGCAGTGTGGGCTTCAGGCTACAAAAGCAGCGCAGCAGCAGGGACTGTATGGCTCAGCAAAGCCAACACATTTAGTCTGGCTCTCTAGAGAAACTCTGCTGATCCCAGTTCTAGTTGATTAGTGGAAACAAAAATAAAGGCCCCCCAAACCACAAAGCATCCAAATAACTGATGTTCGTTTTTAATGTATAAATGGGCATTTTCATGCTATTTTTCACTTTTTCATATTAATATTTTAAAAAATGAGTATGTCTTGTAAAAAAAAAAAAAAAACTCGAGTACAGATGTGGATTTAAAACACCTCTTTTGAAGTGGGTTGTTTGCAGTAAGAAGCCTTAGGAGCAGGTGTCGGGTTTGTTCTTGGCCCATGTTCCACTTCCCTTTTCACTTGGGACAGTTGACAGGCATTCTTGGAAGGTGTAGTTTTCTTTACAATAAGTTGCTAAGTATGGTACCCTTTTCACTCCTAGAAAAGTTCAGCCTTTATAAAAATAATATGGTTTTCTCACTTGTGGGTGATGCTTGCTAAAATCAAACTGGAATTCAGAGATCTACTTCTTGCTTTTCCTGTCTGTGTACCAACTTCAGCTGGCACCTTTTCTCTTTACCTCACTTACCATTTTATAGGATCAAGGCTGCTTCTCAAACTTTAAATTTTTCTTCAGATCCTATGGACATAAACACTATTATATTCTCTCTTCACAAAATATTGTTCTAAAATCAAAACTTTTGTTTCTTCCAGAATTTTTAGAGTACTAATTCTCCTGTTTATCTCCTGCAAACAAATGAATTCTGTGAATTATACTGGAAAACACTCATCTTATTATTTTTAAAGATTTTATTTATTTATTTGAGAGGTAGTTAGGGAGAGACAGAGAGAAAGGTGCTCCAACCTGATTCCCTCCCCAAATGGCTGCAGTCAAGCTGATCTGAAGCCAGATTCCTCTGGGTCTCCCACGTGGGTGGAAGGGCCCAAGCACTTGGACCATCTTTAACTGCTCTCCCAGGCTATAGCAGAGAGCCGGATCTGAAGAGGATCAGCAGGGACTAGAACCGGCACCACAGGCAGAGGCTTAGCCTACTACACCACAGCACTGGCCCCACTGAACTTATTTTTAAGCTTAGGATGTATAATGATGGGAAGTACTCTGTATAAAGAGTATCAAGGAAAAAAAAAGATTGATTCATGGTGTTCTCTATGTAGACCTATCGTTAAAAAAGTTTTATTTGGCTACAGCACCAATAGACCAATAGTATTTATTATTTCTAAACTTAGAAACTTTAAAGACAAAATGAGTGACTACAAGGTCTATGACATGCAGCTGTTTTCCAATTATCAAGTAAAAAGCAAAAAATTGGGGTGGGGGGCATCCACTGCTGTTGCATAGTGAAGAACCATAGCCTGCAGTGCCGGCACCCCACACGTGCCAGTTTGTGTCCTGGCTGCTCCACTTCTGACCCAGCTCCCTGCTAATGGCCTGAGAAAGGCAGTGGAGCATGGCCCCAGACACCCATTTGGAAGACCTGAAGAAGTTCCTGTTACAGCCATCTGGGGAGTGAGCCAGCAGGTGGAAGATGTCCCTTACTGCCTCTATAGCTCTGTAAAATAATAGATCTTTAAAAAATAATAAATTTAGCGTTGCTAAGTACTATATTTAAGGTTGAGACACAGACATTTGACATTTACACCCTGAGCTTTCCCCAAGGCAGAACTCCCATGAGGTAGGATCTTAGGTAACGCACCAGTCTTCTTAGCGCCTAGCTTACCAGGATCTGCAGAATTTGTATCCTTCTGATGCCCTCCAATCCTTAGGTACCTTGTTCTCATCCTCCAATCTCTCTCCCTGCTTGGCTACTGCCCCTCAGCAGGGGAGGCTGCTGATTAACCCTGAAGCCTAATACACAGCTACCTAGCCTCTGGCCCCCTTTTCTTTCACAGTGCCCTCCCAGGATGCACACAAGCAGGAAGCTGGAATTTAAAGTGGAGGTTGAGTCCAGACTTGAACTGCAACATTGGATGTGGGTGCCCCAAGCAGCACCTTCACTGCTACTCAATGGTCTACCCCCAATATCTGCTTCTCTGCCTGTAACACAGGTACCATATTTCTGCATTATCAGTAACACAGATTATTTTGATGTAGAACATTTATTTATTTTTCCATGAAACACACAAAGTTTAGGTCAGTGGGAAATAATTTTAATCAAAGAATTGTACATTTTCTTCCCACATATCCTGCTTTGTATTAGGAAATGACATTGTGATCCATTTCACTACAAGTAAAATATTACAAAATATTTACAGGAAAATATTAAAAATAACTCAAACACGAAAGGCAAGATGAAATAAACTGGTTTTTCAGGAATCTCTATTCCAGTGCCCACAGCACACAAGAAGAGAGTCAAAACAAATAATAACTAAGATTCCCCTGATCACAAATTTCCAACGAGCTGGAGAAGGGGCAAAACAGGATGAAATGGTGGTATGACAGGGAATGGTGTTAGCAGCACTGCTTCAATAGCCCATCTATTCTGAATGCAACACCCTCTCTTGTATGCAGTAAATTCTGAACATGGCTAAACTTTAGGATATTCCTCGAACTGAAATTAGAAAATACCCTGACAATGGAAGTAGCTCTTTCCCCTAAGTCTAATAACAGCCTCTTTCTCCATGAGCTGCTGTTGTAATAGAAGCCTGCTCGGGCATCAAATGCTGTCACAGTAGCCCTTCCATCTCTTTCATGAAAGCTTCATAAACATCATCCTTAGTTTGTACTGACACAGGAACAGCAGGACCAGATTTGGGGGCTGCTTTGGCAAGAGGCACAGCAGAATCATCCTCTGACTTTCTTTGGGGAGCAGCAGTAGCCCCTTTATTCTCCCGACGTACTCTCAGTGCAGTGGGCACAAATCGAGTAATCTCTGCCTTGGGATTAGTGATCTGTGGCTTGGCACTGATGGTTGCTGTGGCTTTCTTCTCAATGGTGGCTGCACTTGTATCATCCGCCTTGGGTCGCTGAATCAAATTGGGTGGAGCACTCAAAACCCCGGGGTTCGGCAAGGGAGCTGGTGGGAAAAGCCCAGGTGGGGCAGGTCCAAGTGGAGGCACCAAAGGTGGGCGCATCATGCCAGGGCGAGGTGGAGGGATGCCTGAAGGCAGAAGAAAACAGGCAGGATGAACACCACCAGAACAATTTAACTGTCATTAAAGGTGTTTAAACACAGGTACCAATTTATAGGAAATAAGCTGAACTCACACTTCCTGCTATTTGAAAACCATCCTTATATATCTTTCTCCTTTCTAAATAATGTCTTACTTTAAAATACAAAGTCAAATTGATGACATCAATTGGTTCCAAATACTACTTCAAATCTGATGGTCAAGATTCTCCCCTAGCTGCATGGTGCTAAGTCCAAAGTCAAGAAATTGAGCCCCAGGCATTATTTACTTTTTTCCATTGTAAAAAAAGAGAAATTCAATGGACAGAAAATAAAATTTTTACCCTGGTCACCAAATATACTAGAATGAGAATGTGATTAATCATAATCTGTCATCATCATGGGAAGATAATTCCTATGTACTACTACTGACAGTTTAGACATACAATCACCACATACAAAGAACTGAAGATTTGAATTTTCTTTAAATGTCACTTTTTAGACTGAATATAAAGTACTATATTTCACCAAATCAAAGATGTTGTTGACTACAGACTCCTAATTATTCTGGGTACCACTAAGAAAAAACATCTAAAAAACACTTAAGAGAAAGGTTTCATATTAAGTTGAAACATTTAATGTAACAAACCAAAAATACACCTGCCATAAGACAAGCCCACAGGGAATTCTGCATGTATGTTTGTTTTCCTAAAAAATCTTCCTTGTGATTCCAAACTTTAGGCTGGGACTCATGCCAACACGTAGAACAAGTTTTATAATTACAACTATATTTCTAAAAGCCAGCAAACAAATAAATATTTGTGCACGTGTTGTGTTGCAGCATTTAAGCTGTTGCTTGAGACACCCACATTCTAGATTGGAGTGCCAGTTCCCCCACTTCCCAATCCAGCTTCTTTCTAATGCATCCCAAATGCTTGGATCCCTGTCACCCAGGTGGGAGACCTAGATGGACTTCTGAGCTCTTGGTTCTGGCATGGCCCAGTCTGACTGTTATGGGTATATGGGTAGTAAAGCAGGAGATGGAAGATCTCTCTCTGTTGCTCTGCCTTTCGAGTAATAATAAAAAGAAAAACCATAAAATCTTAGAGAATTCACCCTAAAGTGGTTTTTGTCTGGGAGAAGTCCCTTAATTGACAGCAGAAGCAAATGCAAATACCCAATGGAAGAACTCTTTCAACTGGAGGCCAATAGCAACTGAAAATCACCACAGATTGTGAGATACCCTTTGATTTTAGGATACTGATATGTGATTATGTCCTATAGCAAACAAAACATAACAGAAATCAAAAGCTTCACCTGGAGGTGCGGGGGGAGGTAGCCTTGGTGGGGGTCCCCGAGGAGGAGGGCCAGGAGGCAGACCTGGAGGTGGACCTGGGGGGGGGCCAGGGGGTCTGCCTGGTGGTGGTCCTGGAGGTAAAAGTCGGGGTAAAGGCCCTCGGAGTCCTGGCATTCCAGGTGGTCTCAGGAATGGAGGAGCCCCTGAAAATATTTATATTGATAAATTAATACCAAACAAAATATACATGTAATAATAATTGTGGTATAAAGTTAACTCAAGCATGATTTGACTTATCACTTTAATCTAAAATTTGGTTAACTTCAAAAACAGTGAACCATGTATGGTGCTGGAATTCATTCAACAAACACCTGAGCAGAAGGAAAAAGGTACTGGATTTGTTATAGATAATTTCTCTTTATTTGCGAGCACTGACAAAAGGCATACTTAATCAGAGATCTGCTGGGCTAGAAATAGTAAAAGGTAACAATTCTTAAGTGGTTCCAGTATAAGCTGAAAACAGAATCAAAAGCATGACAGTTTAAGGACTGATTCCATGAAATTCATACATCTAGGCAATATCTAATGAGAATGACATAAGCCAGGGAATTCTGCTTTTTGCACCCATCAGAAAAGGATTAATTCAACTGAAGAAAATTCAATGGATTAACTACAGGATGTAAGACTGAACTTATAAATAGGAAGTAGGTTCTCTATGTTGTTTCACAGAGAACTTTTATACTGTTACCTCGAATACTTGATAAAACAGATTGATTACCTTTTCTCTTTGAAGAAACTAGAGAAACGATAAAGATTACATTGACATTCAACAATTCCTTACCTAAGAACATGAAAGAGTATGACTGTACTTCAAAACACTCATGGAAAATGAAGTTAAAAGACAATTGTAATGCATAATTTTGTGAAACCCATGCATATGTGGGGTCTTCAAAAAATTCATGAAAGATATGTATCATAAAAAAACTAGGTACAGATTTCAAAACTTTTTGGTGTAATAAGAAATTTATCTTTTGGGGCTGGCGCTGTAGTATAGCAGGTAAAGCCACTGCCTGCAGTGCCAGCATCCCACACGGGCGCAGGTTCTAGTCCCGGCTGCTCCACTTCCAATCCAGCTCTCTGCTATGGCCTGGGAAAGCAGAGGAAGATGGCCCAAGTCCTTGGGTCCCTGCACTCGCATGGGAGACCCAGAAGAAGCTCCTGGCTTAGGGTTGGCTCAACTCCAGCCATTATGGCCATCTGAAAAGTGAACCAGAGGATGGAAAACCTCTCTGCTTCTCCTTCTCTCTCTGTGTAACTCTTTCAAATAAATCTTTAATTTCCACACACTTTTTGAAATACTCACATATTACCTGTCTCTAGTCCCACTCATTCGGAGTTTAGAACTAGGTCAACCTGTCAAATTAAGAAGTAATACTAAGAAAAGCACAGTTGTATGTTCAAGTTTCTGCCTGCTATAATCAGAAATAAAAACCCTGAATAAGGGAGAGTTGTGGAAAAAAAAAGTGGCTGTGAAAAGAACTGAAAATTGCTAAGGAATGTTCTAGGAACAACCAAGTTTGACTTACCACTTTAGAATCTTAATCACCTTAGATAATTTTATCAGGAGGAAACAAGAAATTTAATACTGATGATGTTTGATATTTTTTGGAATGATTGCACTCTAATTTCTTTTGCAATTAAATATTTGTTCATGTCACAGGGCTGACCTGGAGGTGGTCCGGGAGGAAGGCCTGTAGGTGGCCCAGGAGGCCGTAAGGGTGGAGCAGGTGGTGGTCCCAGAGGAGGGGGTCCTGGCATGGGAGGTGCTTGTATCTGAGAAGGCGGAACAGACTGTGGAGGAGCCTGCTGCTGAGAAGATGCAGACGTGCCATCAGAATGGGAATCTTCTTTATGCTGTTTTTGTGACTGCTTTTCTGCTGCAGAATCATCAGAATCATCTTCATCGTCGTCCTCTGAAAATTCCTCTACTTCTCGTCCCTCCTCAGGGATTTCCTGACCTGAAACACATTTTAAACCAGGTAAATGGACTTGGTTCACTTGTTACTGCCTGGTGCACACTAATGACTGAAGACACATGCCAAATAAAAGCATGCGGAAAATTGGGGCCAGCACTGTGGTGTAGCGGGTAGAGCTGCCGCCTGCTGGTTCAAGTCCTGGCTGCTCCACTTCTGATCCAGCTCCCTGTGGAAGCAAAAGATGGTCCAAGTGTTTGGGCCCCTGCACCCACATTGGAGACCTGGAAGAAGCTCTAGGCTGCTGGACTGGATTGGCCTAGCTCTGGCCGTTGTGGCCATTTGGGGAGTGAACCAGCAGAAAACCTCTTTTTCTCTCTCTGTAACTCTCTGCTTTTCAAAAAATAAATATATCTTAAAAAATATATAAGCATTCTGAAAATTAACAAATAATCTTCTGATCATCTATTCTACTGTAGGTATTGGAATGAATCCAGGCTTTAGAACAAGTCAGATCTGGATTTAAATACCACTTGAACTATATACAAGCTGTACAACTCTGGGTAATCCACCTAATGGTGCCAACCCTCAACTTTTGTAAAACACGTATTTAAATGTATTGCTTACTTCAGTTAGGGCTGTTTTACTAAATGGAAAAATGTATGCAAAGAAACTGGCATGAGGAAGTTACAGGAGGTGACTGACTTTCTTTTCCGGCCTCACCTGCCATTCGGAGCATCATGGCTTGAAGAGGAGTCAGCTCCTTCATGTTCTTCTTTTTCTTCCTTGATTTTCCAGGCATATCAGCAAATCGTACACTCAGACCTAGGGGGAGAATAGTTATCAACAAAAATCAGTAAATGTGTATTATACAGCAAACTCTAAGAAGTACTGGATATGACTACAATTCATAAATTACAGGAGATAAATGCAAGAAGAGATACACTAAAAGAATAGTAAATGAAGTGCAAATTGGTGGCAAATAGATGCCATAGTGATTTTAAGATTTATAAATTTAAAAAATTTAAAGAATATCATTATCTTTATGTAAGTAAAACAGAACAGCCAGATAAAAGTACGCAATTTTCTAAAAAATAGAAATCAATAAAATTGGCCAAAGAAGTGACAAGTCTTGAACATACAAAATTGAAATGGTAAAGATCTACTCCCTTAAAGGCAATAAATAATTTTATTAGACAATTCAGCCAAATATTAAGTTTTAGAAATTTCCTGAAACAAGGCATGGTTTTATGAAGCTAGTATAATCTGATACTAAAACTAACCAACTGGCCAAGATAAAGTACAAGTAAATTGGCCTAGGAAAGCAGTAGAAGATGGCTCAAGCCCTTGGGCCTCTGCACCCGGATGGGAGACCTGGAGGAAGCTCCTGGCTCCTGGCTTCGGATTGGTGCAGCTCCAGCCATTTTGGCCAACTGGGGAGTGAACCAGAGGATGGAAGACCTCCCTCTCTGCTTTTCCTTCTCTCCTTGTGTAATTCTGACTTCCAAATAAAAATACATTGTGAGCATATAGGGCTGGTCCAAAAATGATGCAAGACAATTTAATGTTAGAAAACCCAGCAATGTAATTCACTACAATAAACACTCAGAAAAAAGAAAACAGTAATATCCCAACATATGTTTAAAAAATATTTATGATAAAAAAACTATTAGCCAAGTTGGAACAGAAAGGAACTTGTTAACCTGACATAGTCTATTGATTAGTCACTGGAAAACAACACTTCATGCTGCAACACGAGGAGCATTCTAAGCTGGCCAACATTTACAGGAGTGGAGAATAGTTCCAAACAGCTGGGCTTTAGTTTTTTTATGTTGTATCCTCAGTGGCCAGAAAAATTTCTTTTTAATTTAGTAAAAACTTAATAAATTTTAGGCAAAATAATGAATATCAAATCATAGCTGGGAAAGCCATTTTTGACACATGTGTTCTGCTGGACATATTTCTAGAAAAATTTGGGCTGGCACTGCAGTGCAGCAGGTTAAGCTGCCACTTGTGATGCTAGCACCCCATGTCAGAGTGCCAGTTCAAATCTCAGCTCCTCTGCTTCAAATGTACCTTCCTGCTAATATGCTGGGGAAGGCAGATGATGGTCCTAAGAGCCTGATTCCATGCCACCCATGTGGGAGACCTGGATGGAGTTCCTAGCTGCTAGCTTAGGCCTGGCTCAGCTCTGGCTGCTGTAGCCATCTGGGGGAGAGAACTAGTGGATGGAAGCTTTCTTTCTCTCTCTCTCCCTCTTTTCTTTGTCTCCCTCCATCACTCTGCATTCTGGCTTTCATATAAGTCAATCTTTGGGGAAAAAAAAAAGTTCTGTCAATTTCCTTACCAGTGCTCTTGTCACTCTTTTAATTAGCTTTATCATTTGAAATTATTCTTAGCAGAAGGGGCGAGCACTGGCATAGTAGCCTAAGCCTCCGTAGATGGTGCCAGCATCCCATAAAGGCGCTGGTTCCTATGCCAGCTGCTTCACTTCTGATCCAGCTCCCTGCTCTCTCTGCTATAGTCTGGGAAAGCAGCAGAAGTTGGCCCAAGTACTTGGGCGCCTGCACCTGCTTGAGAGAACTGCAAGAAGCTCCTGGCTCCAAATTGGCTCAGCTCCCACTGTTATGGCCATTTGGGGAGTGAACCAGTGGATGGAAGACCTTTCTGTCTCTCCCTTTCACAGTCTTAACTCTACCTCTCACATAAATAAATACAATCTTAAAAGAAATAGCGGGAGAGGGCCAGCATTAAGCCATGCCTGTGACACTGGCATTCCACATAGGAGTATGGATAGAATCCTGGCCCCTCCACTTCCAGTCAAGCTCCCTGCGAAATGTGCCGGTGAAACCTGATGAAGGCCAAAGTACCTGGAACCCTGTCACCTAGGTGGGAGACGGATGGAGTTCCAGGCTCCTGGCTTTAGCCTTGCTCAGCTCTAGCCACTGCAGACATTTGGGGAGTAAACCAGCATTTTCTTTCTGTATCTCTCTCTGCCTTTCAAACAAGTAAGATTTTTTTGTGGGGAGAAAGTGGGGTTAGCAAGAGAAAAACTTGCCATCTCTATAGTCATGTTAGTATTAAGTACAGTGCTTTTGAAAAGTTCATGGAAAATGCATTATTATGCAAAAATTTCCATGAGTTTCAAAATTTGTCAAACCAAAATAGTGTTTTCTTTTAATCCCATTTCACAAGAATTTTTTAAAGTGCCTTCATACTATGCTGTCGGATACAGGAACAATTCTAAAAGAAGTTCTAAAACCTCGGAGATTGGACAGAACTGGTGTACGTTTTGCTTCACTTAGTGCCTATTACTATGCTTAAAGTTTTCAAATGTCAAAATGACTTTCTTTGAAATACATTAACTCAGTCTAAATATGTAATAGGTATACACATAATGTACATTATGTATAAAACAGGCTTCATGATTCTATTCAGTGTACTTGAGTTATAACTATAGTCCTGGTTCATGTAAAAGACCATGAACAGTAAGGCAAAGGGCTTCAAATGTAAACATTTAAAGACTTGCTAAAAACAAAACAAAACAAAACAAACAAACAAAAAAACACCAGGATGAATATAGTTTTCTAAGTATGGTTATATAGTTATTTTCCTTTCAATAACACAGCTGGATAGCCTATCATTATGTTGTTGAATACCTGCTGTTTGCACAAAAGTGGGTTTTATTGTATACACTTCTTTATTACACACACTATTCTTGGGATGGCATTGTGGTGCAGTGGGTTAAGCAGCCACCCAAGATGTCAGCATCCCATATGAGTGCTGGTTCCAGTCCTGGGCACTCCACTTCTGATTGAGCTCCCTGCTAATGTGCCTGAGAAAGCAATGGAAGATGGCCCAAGTACTTTGGCCTCTGCCCCACGTCAGAGATCTGGATGGAATTTCAGGCTCCTGGTTTTGACCTGGCCCAGCCCCAGCTATTGTGCCATTTGGGGAGTGAACCAGCGGTTGGAAGACCTCTCTCTCTATCTCTAGCCCTGCCTCTCTGTAACTCACACTTTCAAATAAATAAATATTAAAAAAAGGAAAAAACCTCTTGCCTTAAAAATTCTAGACTACATATCAGCTTTCAACATTTTGAGATATAAGCACACAACTATGTTGCCCCTTTTCAAAGAGTCCACTACTATTAATAGATTAGGTCCTTTTCCTTGTGTGCTAGTTATTAATATCATGGAACTAGGGCTGGAGTTGTGGCACAATGGGTTAAGCAGCTGCCTGTCCCAAATGAGCACCAGTTCAAGTCCTGGCTGCTCCACTTCTGATTTAGCTCCCTGCTAATGATCCTGGGAAAGCAGCTGAAGATGGCCAAGTGTGTGGGCCCCTGCCATCCACGTGGGAGATCAGAAAGAAGCTCCTGGCTTCAGCCTGGCCCAGTTCTCACTGTTGTTTTGGGGACTGAACCAGTGGATGGAAGAGCTCTCTCTATCCCTGTTTCCGTCTCTCTACTTTCTGTAACTCTGCCTTTCAAATCAACAAATAGTCTTTAAAAACACGGGCCGGCGCCGTGGCTCACTAGGCTAATCCTCCGCCTTGTGGCGCCGGCACACTGGGTTCTAGCCCCAGTCGGGGCACCGATCCTGTCCCGGTTGCCCCTCTTCCAGGCCAGCTCTCTGCTGTGGCCAGGGAGTGCAGTGGAGGATGGCTCAAGTGCTTGGGCCCTGCACCCCATGGGAGACCAGGAGAAGCACCTGGCTCCTGCCATCGGATCAGCGCGGTGCGCCGGCCGCAGCGCGCCTACCGCGGTGGCCATTGGAGGGTGAACCAACGGCAAAAGGAAGACCTTTCTCTCTGTCACTGTCCACTCTGCCTGTCAAAAAATAAATAAATAAATAAATAAAAAATAAAAAAACCAAACACACACACACACAAACCATGGAACTTTCATTTGCCCAGACCTGATTTTTTTTCTTCATTGTTGTCTCGTTCATTATCATCACGATGTACAAATTCATCCCCCTCACTCTCTCCATCTGATCTGTCAGTGTCACTGTCATCAGTGCTGTCATCGTGCTTATCTTGATCCATGTCTTCAGGATAACCATCATCTTCACTTGTGCTGGAGACATCATCATCATGACCCCGCTGAGCTGAAAAGGGGAGGGAGGGCACAGAACAGGTAATAAGATTGGATCCTCCACTATGTGGTACCCAGACATACAGAAAAGTATGCTCACTTTAAACTCAGAATGTTTCAAAAGAATTCTGCACATGATCTCAGCTATTCAGTCTGACAATATTTCCTGTTGACTGTATTTTCAAACACTTCTTTTTGGCAATGTAACATTTTTCTTTTTTAAAAAAAGGGTTCAAATTTGAAAACACACTCTTTTAAAAACTATATACACACATACAGTCATAGTGACTATACAATGATGCTCTGGTCTGATGGCAACAAAGCTGAAGGGGAAACAGGTGTTCAAATCAGAAGGCATTGGTAGTAAGTGATCTGAGAAAAGCTTAATGCAAAGCATAAAAAAAACTTTGTTTCCTTACATATCATGCTTCTACTTGGGCAGAGCCCATGATTTATGGACTGGTCTATACATAGTATTTGTTTATTTCCTAAGTTCTGAGGGTGGTGAGCAACACTGTTCAACAGGGCCAATAATAACCCATATGGGTGCTGGTTCCTATCTTAACTGCTCTGCTTCCAATCCAGCTCCCTGCTGGTGCACCTGGAAAAGCAGTGGAGGATGGCCCAAGCGTTTGGCCTCCCGCCACCTGCATGGGAGACTTGGAGGAGGCTCCTGGCTCCTGGATTTGGCCTGGCCCACCCCTGTTGTTGTGACCATCTGGGGAGTGACCCAGCACGTAGAAAATTAAAAGCAATAACAACAACAAAACCCAAAAACAAAAATAGGACTAACATAAAAATGACAGTGAAGGACATAAGCACAAAGGGAACAGACACTCCTTACCCAGTTCAGGACTGTATAGCATGTCTTCGTCTCGCCTACGAGGGGGAAGGTCCAGGGCAAAGCCCACTTTACGGCCATACATTTGTAAGACCTGAGGAGGAGGTGGGCCAGGGGGAGGGCCAGGAGGTTTTCTACCAGGGGGTAAACGTGGAACACCATGTCCAAGAAGAGGAAGTATAGAAACCGCCCGAGTTGGAGGTCTGTAAAGAAAAATTTAAAGCAATGAGATATTTAAATCCTTGTCTACAAAATTTTCAAGGATTTTATATTTAATCAAGAATCACACTGCTTATAACCACATTGTATTTTATTTCTCACTGTTTAATAGTGGCACTTGTCAAGAAGTGTTTTTAATAAATGCTCTCTATGACACCACTTCCTTACCCATAGGCTGAAGTCTTCTTAAGGATGGAGGGTGGCTGGGCACCAGGAAGTGGAATATCCTGGATCAAGATGTTGGAAGGAGCATGCGGCATATCTGGCAAAGGAATACTCTCCACTTCGACATGCTGAGCATTCTGAAATGGAAAGAACCTTTCAACAGCAGGATAAAAATCAAACTATAAAACTCAACACAATCATTTCCATGTCAGCTGTTTCATAATCTGTATTTGTTTTCCAACTAATGTAAATATGAAAACAAAAAACAGAAAAGTCAGTAATTCCAAACTGTCAAAGAAACCTTTATCTTCCTTGAAAAGAACCAAACCCTAGCTAGCTGTTTTTCCCTTCCACTATAAGCTGACTCTTTTTGGATATGATTTAAAACAGTTGCTGTTTAGAGAAATCCCAATGGTTACAAGTAGCACCAAAGCTACCTTCCTTAAAATTCTAGATGACAGTATAATATATATCAACAAAATATAACCAATTGGCTCTAATTATAAGTCTGTCTGTGTTCTGTTCTCCGCTGTATTAGCTGTTTGACACTTGGTAGGTTTCCTTAAGGTTTCAGATTGTTGTAAAAAGGGAACTCATACTAATTTACAAAAAGTACACCATTTATTTTTCCTGTTTAATTTTGAAGTAAAAATTGCAATGAAACGTATAAACTCAATGAGTTTTGACAAATAGATGTTCCTCATACTCTCTTTCCCAGTCAATCCTAATACCATCCCAAGTCAATTATTGTTACAATTCCCCCCCTCCATTTACATTAGTTTCACCTGCTTTAGAATGGCTCCTAGGGTTGGTGTACATTCTTAAGAAATTGCCAGGATGATGAGGTTTAACATCATCAATTCTCTCAGTAACTTAAAACAGTAAATCTAAACATAACATTTTACTTCTCAAAAAAATTTGATTACCTTGACAGCATCAAAATACTGGCTGAGTTGAGCCCTCTTCTGTTCATATTCTACTTCTAGCTTTCTCAATTCTTTATAAATATCTGGATTCTCTTTTTCATAAAGTCGGAGAATACGTTCAAAGGTTTCACGCAGCTTTTTACGCTTGTCTTTCAGTACTTTCTCATTTAACTGTGGCTGTTGCACTGGGTTAAACTCTGAGAGAAAAAGCAGATTATAAAATTAAACATAAAAGGCCATATCATTTAGGTATCAACAGGTTATAAAAATAAGACAAAAACTTCCTTAGTCATACTAAACATTTTACACAGGGATCTACATGTCAATATGAGGTTTTATTTTAGGTTCTTTGTCAAGAGAGATAAGCACAAGGCCCTCACACCTGATTGGTCAATCACACCCCTTCATCTCCCCATTTAGAGACCAGTATGCCCACTATCCATATTGGAAGCAGATCCTTCTCTGAGATTTTAAATGTAGATATGCGAGACAGAAATAACACATACCTATCTATATATGTGATATATACATATATATACATTTAAAAAAATATATATATATATATATTTAACTCTGTTAAGCAGGGATTAAAACAAATCTAGAGCGGCTGGTGTTGTGGTTCAGCAGGTAAAGCTGTGCCTTGCAGAGCCAGCATCCCATATGAGTGCAGGTTCAGGTCCCAGCTGCTCCACTTCTGATCCAGCTCCCTGCTGGTGTGCCTGGGAAAGCAGTGGAAAAGATGGCCCAAATTCCTGGGTCCCTGTCACCACGTGGGAGACCTGGAGGAAGCTCCTGGCTCCTAACTTCGGCCTGGCCCAACCCTGGCTGTTGTAGCCATCTGGGGAGTAAACCAGCAGATGGAAACTCTCTGTAACTCTGCCTTTCAAATAAATAACAGAGGCCGACACTGTGGTGTGGTGTGGTATGTTGCATAAAGCTGTTGCCTATGATGCCAATGTCCCATGTGGGAAACTGTTTGGGTCCGGCTGTTCCAAGTCTTTGGGCCACTGCCACCCACATGGGAGACCTGGATGAAGTTCCTGGCTCCTGGTTTTGGCATGGTCCAGTGCTATGTTGGCCATTGTGGCCATCTGGGGAGTCAATCAGTGGATGGAAGATCTTTGTCTCTCCAACTCTTTCAAAATTAAGAAAAGAAATAGTTTTTATAAAAAAATCCCATTAACTGGTAACCTTGGTGATTTACTCAAATCCAGAAAGTATATTCATATACTATTTCCAGTGTAATAAAAGTGGTAAATGCCTGTTTTAATCCCAGCTTTGCCACCACACAGCAGTGTGACTTCGAGAAAAGTAAGTAATCTTTCTGTGCCCAAATTTCTTCACCTATAAAATAGGGATCACATCCCTACCTAAAAAGTTTTGAGGATTAGATAACAAAAGGGGGAAAACTGGTAAGTGCTCAGCAAACATCCTGTTAGCTCCTCCTAAAACAAGAAATAACCATTTGGGACATTTAATAGGGGATTTCTTAATACTCTATGGAAAGTATCTCTACTGATACTTAAACCCGGGCCAACAAATAGAATCTGTTACAGTTCAATTGGAAAAAAGTTGGGATCCTAGAGCCTGACCCAGAGTTCATGAGCAGGCTAGTTGCATTAGTGCTCTCACATTATTTTAGACAGCTTGTGATACTATAACACCACATAACTAGATTATTTGAATTACATTTAATTTATCACTGAGGAATTTCAGTGGACCTCTTCCATTACTGCTCTGTTTTGGGGCAAATAATTGAACCTGTTTGGGTACCTTTACAAACAAAATTTGTCAAGATCACTATAAAATGCAAATACAAAAATAAAGAGAAAAGACTAACTAAAATAAAAAACTGTAAAAAAGGGAAGAAGGTGGTAGAAAAATTGTCTGGACAGCTGAAAGCACATGGGAATTAATGAGACTATTTTTTGTATATTCAAAAAACTATGGGGCTGGTGCTGTGGCATAGTGGTCTAAGCCTCCACCTACAGCATCCCATATGGGTGATGGTTCATGTCCCCGCTACTCCTCTTCTAATCCAGCTCTCTGTTATGGCCTGGGAAAGCAGTAGAAGATGGCCCAAGTGCTTGGGCCCCTGTACCCACATGGGAGACCTAGAAGGAGCTCCTGATTGGCCCAGCTCTGGCTGTTGCGGCCATTTGGGCAGTAAACCAACAGATGAAAGACCTTTCTCTCTGTTTTTCCCTTTCTTTGTCTGTAACTCTACCACTCAAATAATAAAATTGTTTTTAAAAATTTTATTTAAGTTATGCAAGTTTCATGTATTTCATATATACAGTTTTAGGAACACAGTGAGACTTCCCACCCTATCCTCCCTCCTGTCCATACTCCAACTCTCTCTCTCATTCCCACTCTTCATTTTTACCAAGATCTACTTTCAGTTTACTTAATGATCTTTTTTTTTTTAAGATCTTATTTATTTATTTGAGAAGTAGAGTTACAGATAGTGAGAGGGAGAGACAGAGACAAAGCTCTTCCATCTGCTGGTTCACTGCCCAAATGGCTGCAACTGCCATTTTATTTTACTCCAATACATTACATTTTAGGTACTCTATTACCTCGGATCAGGGAAAACATACAGTTTGTGTCTTTTTGGGATTGGCTTATTTCACTAAGTATAATGGTTTCCAGTTGCATCCATTTTGTTGCAAAAGACAGAATTTCTTATTTTTTTTTATTTTTATTTTTTTACAGCTTAGTAGTACTCTAATGTGTATATATAACATAATTTCTTTATCCAGGTCTCAGATGGGCCCAGCTCTTGCCACTGAGGTCATTTGTGGAGTAAACCAGCAGATGGAAGAACCTTCTCTTTTTCTTTCTCCCTCTGTCTATAACTCTATCTTGTATAAAGGGAAAGGTTTTCATGGGCTGGGATAAAAGTTTCAGTGGTAGATGATGATTCTCAAACTTAAGATGCAAGGTGGCTGGCGCCGCAGCTCACTTGGCTAATCCTCCGCCTGCGGCGCCGGTACCCCGGGTTCTAGTCCTGGTTGGGGCGCTGGATTCTGTCCCAGTTGCTCCTCTTCCAGTCCAGCTCTCTGCTGTGGCCCGGGAAGGCAGTGGAGGACTGCCCAAATGCTTGGGCCCTGCACCCACATGGGAGACCAGCAGAAAGCACCTGGCTCCTGGCTTCAGATCGGCACAGAGCGCCAGCCATACTGGCCATTTCGGGGGTGAATCAAGGGAAAGGAAGACCTTTCTCTCTAACTCTGCCTGTCAAAAAATGAAAAAAAAAAAAAAAAAATGCAAGGGAAAACAACATCTTTTTTTTTATTTTATTTTTTATTTTTTGACAGGCAGAATGGATAGTGAGAGAGACAGAGAGAAAGGTCTTCCTTTTTGCCGTTGGTTCACCCTCCAATGGCCGCTGCGGCCGGCGCATCTCGCTGATCCGAAGCCAGGAGCCAGGTGCTTCTCCTGGTCTCCCATGCGGGTGCAGGGCCCAAGCACTTGGGCCATCCTCCACTGCCTTCCCGGGCCATAGCAGAGAGCTGGCCTGGAAGAGGGGCAACCGGGATAGAATCCAGCGCCCCAACCGGGACTAGAACCCGGTGTGCCGGCCCGCAAGGCGGAGGATTAGCCTGTTAAGCCACGGCGCCGGCCGAAAACAACATCTTACGTAATTTCAGCTATGAAAAGGTATCGAATATATGCGAGACTGAATAAAACTGCTCTATGTAATGTGATATTTTACATAATATTTTGATGTTAAATATAGATGAATCCCCAACTCCTCACTGATGGTTCAACTTAGGATTTTTTGACTTTACAATGGTGCAAAAGCAGTATGTGCTCTGTAAAAGCTGCACTTCAAATACACCATGGTTTTTACGTTCAGTATAATATTCAATAAATTGTAAGGGATATCCAGTACCTTACTATAAAACAGGGTGCCTAATTATAGGTTGATATAAGTGTTCTGTACATATTTAAAATATGCTAGGCTGAGCTGGGATGTTTGGGAGGCTGGATATGTTAAATACATTTTGACCAAAGATATTTTCAATCTAGGCTGTATTCACTGAAGGGTAATCCTGCTGTAAGTTGAAAAGCATTTGATGGCTTTACATCCTAACTAAATGGCTAAATAACTTTTTAGATTTTCTCATTGAAGAAATGGGGCATAGTTTTATATTTATGATGGCTCAATATTTAAATTCATATGATACTTGCAAACATTAAAAAAACAAGACAAACAAAAAAACCCCAAAGCGAGTGTGGGCATTTGGCCTAATAGTCAAGCGGCTTGGCCTGTATCTCATCCCATGTCAGGGTGTCTGGGTTCCAGTCCCTACTCTACTTCTGATTCCAGTTTCCTGCTAATGCCCCAGGAGGCAACAGATTATGTCTAAAGTGATTGAGTCAATCTCTGCTACCCATGTGGGAGACCTGGATTGAGTTCCTGGCTCTTGGCTTCACCTTGGCTTTTTGGGAGAGAATGGGTGGATGAGAGACCTCTGTCTCTCTCTTACCACAAATAATAAACCAATGAACCAACTCCAGGGTGATTTCATAAACCAGATTTATCTTCTCCCCAAAAAATGAGCTGACCAAACTGGGCCTCATAACAACTGACTTGAGAATCTACCCAAATCCACTCAGCTAGGGAATAGGCCACACAAGCAGAATTTCAGGCTGGACTCCATTAAGGCACTCCTCCTCACCTTACGTCACAATGCCTAATATGAAACAGAATCCTTTCTTTTTTAGGGTTCAAGTGGTTAATTATTTACTCATTCAATGAGTCATTATTGAAAACCTCCTATAAGCCAAGTACTATGCAATGTGGAGAATTCCAGGCGTTATTCCTGCCCTAACCAGGTAACTGCTAAAACAATAACCACAATAAAGCAGGCTAAAGCATTTAATGAGTAGAGGTAGGGATTTGGGATAAAAAGGGAAAGCAGTTAGTTCTGGGTAAATAATTGGTTCCCCCCTTAAGTTTAGATTATGGGAATCTTCCCCCCTTAAGTTTAGATTATGGGAATCCAGGTTGTCATAGCCCTCCACCACAACATTTTGTAAATGTGACAATAAAACTAAATTCAAGCTCAAATGCTATCATGCTGGTCTGTTTCTGTCAGGCCTATGGATCTTCATTCATTACCTGACCGCCTCTGTATGTGTAAGACTATTATAGTTGTTATACAATCTACCGTTTTTATAAATTCATACCCATTTCATCCAATTTTTCCATATCTCGGATAATTTGTTTGGGATCCTTCATCTTCAAAACTGCAGCTCGTACCATCATGCGTTGTTTTTTGTTCTGAGAAAAATGAAAGACAAGCAGAATGTCAAGAATCTGGACACTCATGAGTTTTTATTTCAATCTGCTTTAAGAATCTATTTAAACTGCATTTCTCCTTGTTACTGATCACTTGCTTCAATCACCAGAAAGAGAACTATGTAATTTTTTGTTCTCCAAATGTTTAAAATGTTTAGTTAAAAAAATGTTATTAGATGTGTCTTCTTAGACAGCATTTCTTTTAATCTTGTGGAGTTTTTAGCATTTACTTAAGAACAATAAAATTGTTGTAAATAAAAAAAAATAAAAGTTGTAAATTTTACAATTATACAGTAAAATTTTTTGTAGGACTTAATATTAACAAAACCAGAAAACACAATTGTACAATACTGATTTCCCTTAATGTGTTAAAGCAAGAAACTAAAAGAAATTCTTTTTCTGTTCAAATATTTGCCACAAATAGTTAATAGCAAAATGTATATCCAGAGCTATTTAGCTTGTTTACTCCCATTCAGTGATTCACTAGCTTTTTTAACAAAGCAGTTATTTATTTATTTATTTATTTAGACAGGCAGAGTGGACAGTGAGAGAGAGAGACAGAGAGAAAGGTCTTCCTTTTGCCGTTGGTTCACCCTCCAATGGCCGCCGCGCTGTGGCCAGCGCACTGCGCTGATCCGAAGCCAGGAACCAGGTGCTTCTCCTGGTTTCCCATGCGGGTGCAGGGCCCAAGCACTTAGGCCATCCTCCACTGCACTCCCGGGCCATAGCAGAGAGCTGGCCTGGAAGAGGGGCAACCGGGACAGAATCTGGCACCCCAACCGGGACTAGAACCCGGGTGCTGGCGCCACAGGCAGAGGATTAGCCTATTGAGTGGCGGCACCGGCCAGCAGTTATGTTTTAATACATAAATTATCTTCAAAAGTATTTTTTAACTCACTGGTCAAATAAACATGCCATTATAACCCATTGCAAATGTATCTCCGAAGTTATTTCAGTTCCATTTCTAAGCAGAGGAAGTTTTGGCTTTGCAAATTTCATAGTTTTTATAATAATATGTGCCTAACAACACAGACAGATATAGAATGCTTCTGAAATCATACCTTCTTTAGTTCTCTCTTCCGGGCTTCCTTTCCTTAAAAGAGAAAGACAGAGAGAAGATGACTTTCAAATTTTCAATGTTAGCTTTCTCCAAGTTAATATTCTTCATTGTGGGAGGGTATGCTGTTCACTATATATCATTTAGCAGCACCCTTGTTCTCTACCTCCAATATGCCAACAGCATCCTTTGAATCACATTAAGTTTCTTAAATAAAAAAATCTTAAGGAAAAAGATATAGAAAATACTAAGGGCTTGAAAATTTAGGTTAAATTGTTTGAAATTCCTAACCTAAAAAGGCTCAAGCCAGCTGTGCTTGTAAGCCAATCAAACTTGAAAAATAAAATATGAATTCAATTTGTATGTTTAAAGTTTTGTGTGCCCACATACTGTAAAACCTTAAATACTTTATTCTTCCTATCACTGCTGTTCTTGTAATTAAGCCACAAAGAAACAGTTTATCTAGTATCTGCAATTTTTAATTCTTCTCTACCTCATCATCCCATACTGATGGACACTTACGGGCTTGGTCTGTGGGGTTCATAAATTTTCCACTCTTGGTGGATGATGTAGATCTTCGTCCCATGTTGACAATCTGTGTGGTTCACTTTTTCATAAAAAAAATACCTGCAAAGACAAAAAAGTAGCTAATTTTTCTTCTGTTTATACCATTTTTTTCTTTTAAGATTTTTATTTATTTATTTGACAGGTAGAGTTATAGACAGTGAGAGACACAGAAACGTCTTCCTTCCGTTGGTTTACTTCCCAAATGGCCACCACGGTCAACGCTGCACCGATACGAAGCCAGGAGCCAGGTGCCTCCTCCTCGTCTCCCATGTGGGTGCAGGGGCCCAAGCAATTGAGCCATCCTCAACTGCCCTCCCAGGCCACAGCAGAGAGCTGGACTGGAAGAGGAGCAACTGGGACTAGAACCTGGTGCCCGTATGGGATGCCGGTGCCGCAGGCGGTGGAGGATTAACCTAGTGCACCATGGCACCGGCCCCCATTTTTTCCTTTTTAGACTCGATTTTGATAAGAAACACTTCTTCGATTATACTTTTGTGAAAGCAGAGTCTTCCTTAGATTTTTTTTTTTTAATGTTTATATTTATTTGAAAGGCAGAGTTAGGAGGAGATAAAGAAAGAGAGAGAATCTTTCATCAGTTGAATCACTCCCAAATGGCTGAGACGGACTGAAGCTAGCAGCCCGGAGCTTCTTCCAGGTCTCACAAGTAGATGCAGGAGACCAAGTACTTGGGCCATCTTTTGCTGCTTTCCCAGAGGCATAAGCAGTGAACTGGATCAGAAGTGGAGCAGCCCACACTCCAACTGGTGTCCATATGTGATGCTGGTGTTGTGGTGTTGGTTTATGAAAGGTAGAGTGACAGTGAGATCTTCCTTTTGCTGGTTCACTCTCCAAATTCCCACAACACCTGGGGCTGGGCAAGGTCAAAGTCAAGAGCCAGGAGCTGTTATCTGGCCGTCCCACACAGGTACCAGGGACCCAAGCACTTGGGCCATCACCTGCTGCCTCCCAGGAGCATTAGGATGAACCCGGATTGGAAGTAGAGGCAGAACCTATTCTAGGCACTTTGATATAGATGTCGATGATTTTAACACAGGATGTGGCTGCGTACAAGAAAGATGGCCTTAACTTTCTTGACTATGAAAAATTAGATCTCTGCTACTTATGAGAAATGTAATGGATCTGAGGATCAGTTTAATATTATTTAACTTTTAAGAAAATGGATCCCAGCACTGACTCTGTCAATTGAAAATATCAACTAGAATGAAATTTGAAAAATAAAATACAGACGTTAATTTCACGGCTATGGCACACCTTCACTATGAGAAGCCATTAGTTCTTGTACATCCTTATTTTATTTCCATTTAGGGTGTCTCTATGGTTTTCCTTGCCACATGTTTTACCAACACCACAAAAACAGCAAAAACTCATTAATTAATTTAGGCATACTTAATTCACATTGTTTTGATTTAGACATAGCTATTTAAAGAGCTTAAAATATAAGTAAAAGTGTAACACTCAAAATTAGTATACTAGTCCACCCAAAATACCAGTATTTTCAATATTAAGATGTTTTCTTACTAGTGCCTATCTGACTACTGACTTATATTTTCTAAGGTAACTGAAAGAGACAATTATGCTTGAGTGTATTTTGTAAGCCCCAACTTTTATTAACATCACTTTTATTTCAAAGGTTTAACCAAGTGAAATAATCTTCCCATAATATAAGTTGAATTTTGCTTCCTTTGGAAAGTAAATGCTTTGGAAAGACTGGAAAGAGAAGGCCAGGACATAATATACAGATAAATACAATTATATCTGCCTTTTATGAAGATTTTGTCAGACCAGTTTATTGGTCAAGGCCTTTTTCACCAAGTGTTCCAACTGCTCGGATTTCTGCTAGATGTTTCAGAATTCTAAAAATTATTTTACCCAGGAAAGTGGGTAAGATACTCCACTGGAGGCGGAGTAGGAGGCAAGAAGGGCAAGAACAAGCAAAATCAGTACAAAGTCTCAAAATTTGCATCGCCTGCATCTTTTGTGTTTCCCTTTCCCAATTATCCTCAGGGTCTTATTTATACCCTCCTCTCTCATAACGGAATCACAGGACAAATATCAATTACAGAAAATTTTGACACAGATAAGGGAGTCTCGGTCTACACAAACCACTTTTTTTTTTTTTTTCTTTTAGCAGAGGTGGTCGGGAAATCACGCCCGAAAAGCTCGGGGGCTCTAAATAACCAAAGATGCTTCAAGGCGGCAGGGTCCACGTTCGCCAAAAACAGCAACCAGAGCAGCAACTGCCGAACCCATAGCGACGGTTGGTCTGAGCTCTAAGCACAAGAAAACGTCAAACCTGAGGCCACCGCTCAGCGTGCACGGGAAGCGGCGCCCACCTACCCGGGGAAGTCAGTCACGTAACCGGGGGACGCCAGGCCACCTTACACCCATGGATTTCCCTAGTCCGCAACCCGGGAGACCCCAACCGCGGAAGAGCGGGGCGAAGGGGCCTGGTGTCCCCGCGCAATCGCGCAGGCTCCCGGGAGGGACGGGAGATGGATTACAGGAGTAAAGCAATCCCGCACACTCACACTTCTGCTGGGCTCCCAGGGCTGCGAGAAGCGGGGAAGGGACGACTGCTGGCCTCTTTTACTTCGGAGGGGCCTTCACCTCTGCCTCTCGGTCAACCACCCAGCCCCCGCCATCTTGAAACCTCGCGCCCCTCCGCCATCCGTACGTCACTTCCTATCTTTCCGGCCGAAAGATTTCTTAGCGTTGCTGTGTCCTGGAACCATAGAGAGTACCCTAGAACGCCAGGACCAGAGTCGCTTCCGCTCCAATACACTACTCGATTGGTCGATTCTTAGCTAAGAGCCCGCCTCCTTACGCAGGACCCCACGTCGATGGACACTTACCTCCACCAGTAAAAATAAGAAAAAGGAAGCGAGTCTCTGATTAGCTGGCTGTCTCGCTTCTCGTGCCGGAGGCCTTGTGACCTCATTTCCGGGATCTGCTCGTATTGAGCCAACGGATACCGGTACTTTGGGAACGTGGGGAGGTGTTTTGCGCTGTCGGTTTCCTGGGTTTGTGTTAGTTTTTGAATTTTCACGTTCCTTGTGACGTGAGCGGGTGTCATCCTCTGGGAATGTCTCCGTTTGAAAACGAGTAACTTGTCACCGAGTCTAACGTGCTTCGCAAGCGTCAGGTCATCCCACGTGGGCGCCTGGGCGCACCTCGGATTTCAATAGTGGCTCTTACACACGCAGACTGTTTTTAGACCTGAACAACTACAACAGCGCCCGTATTAGAGTCTCAAATGCCGATCCATAGGATTCATTTTCTGAGGAGGAAATGTGGGAATACATATGCAGTTAGAATTCAAGAGTGGCTAGGTTGAGGAAAAAATTTTTATACATCACATATAAAATACGTGTTATGTAATATGACACTTAAAATTATATGTAGGTATGTGTATAGTATTTGTGTACACACGCACTCCGTTCCCGACTGGCGTTTTCATCAGTCAAGGGTCCTCTGTGATGTCATAGACGCCAGGATTGATTCACTTGCCTCTAGTCTTCACCCTTTCCTTCCCCGCTGTGTCCCCGTCCCCAGGAATTCCTCTCTCAACTTTCCCCCTTAAAGGTAAGTTTAAGTGTTTTAAAAATTTGACTGTTAAAGGACACACTTGGTTATTTCTGATCTTAATCTGAGTATCCCTTTTGGAAAATCAGCTAGACAGAGGCCAGTTCTTACTGTCTGTTGTAAATACTTAAAAATGTGGGGAGACATAGTAATTTTTAACAAGATACTTAATGTCCTGAATGATATAAATCAGGCTCGTACCTACATTTTTTGTTTCAGTAAATTTCTTAAAAAATGATTTATTTTTTTTATTTGAAATAGAGTTACAGAGGGAGGGACAGACACAGGGATGTCTCCATTCTTTGGTTCATTCCCCAGATGGCACCCAAGGAGCCAGCAGCTTCTTCCAGGTCTCCCACATGATGGCAGCGGTCCCAATGCTTGGGCTATCTTCCACTGCTTTCCCAGGTCATTAGCAGGGAGCTAGACAGGAAGTGGAGCAGCCTGGACTCCATATGGGAAGTTAGTACAACAGGTGGCAGCTTTATCGGCTATGCCACCAAGCCAGCCCTTGTTTTAGTAAATTCTTGATTCTTTGATTCTGGAGTGAATTTGAGTATCAGAGCAATAACAAGATCTTGTAAGTTATAGCTTATAAACCAGGTGGTAAAACAGAAAAGATTTAATTTTGAAGGTGAAACAAATTATCTTGTAACTAGCTTATAAAAGCAATAATACAAGAATAAGACAAAATGAAAGGTATGTTAGGAAAGTCCAAGTCTTTTGCAGCAAGTTTGTGGGTTGACACCGAAAGTCGCAATGGAATGTATTCCTTGGTGAAAGATTGAGAAAAAAGCATATGCGGGGCCGGTGTTGTGGCGAAGTGGGTTAATGCCCTGGCCTGAAGCACTGGCATCCCATATGGGCGCCGGTTCTAATCCCGCTGCTCCACTTCCGATCCAGCTGTCTGCTATGGCCTGGGAAAGCAGTAGAAGATGGCCCAAGTCCTTGGGTCCCTGCACCCATGTAGGAAGCCCGCAAGAAGCTCCTGGCTCCTAGCTTCGGATCGGCGCAGTTCCGGCCATTGCGGCCAGCTGGGGAATGAACCATAAGATGGAAGACCTCTCTCTCTCTCTCTCTCTCTCTCTCTCTCTCTCTCTCTCTCTCTCTCTCTCTCCGCCTCTCCTTCTCTCTGTGTAACTCTTTCAAGTAAATAAATAAATCTTTAAAAAAGAAAAAAAGCATATGCACCCATAGAGATTCAGCTGAACCATTAGGTTTTCAGAGCCTCTGGATTTTTCTGAAATGAGGTAATTAGTGAAATTGGCCACCTAATGCTTTATGTAGCAAAGGCAAATGCATCCTTTCTGGTAGTTTGAAATCAGATCATATTCTGTCTTGTAAAAACTTGTAGTGTAATAAGGTGTATCTTTCCTTTAAATGACAAGTTTTTGAAGATTAGTAATTTCAGCATCATAAATACACACTTTGTGCATGTATTACTGAGGTTTACTTGCTTATGTTTGAAATACTTGAAATATCCCAGAGTGCTTACACATTCACTTGGATTTTAATTGAATCATCACAGTTGGTCAGAGTTGACTGAAATTATAGTCTTTATCTTTTAAAAAATATATCCAGATTACATTGTGTTATTAGTAGAAATTTACAGATCCATTGTCACCTTTCATAATCGAAGCAAAGTTACAGACATTTCTCAGTATCTTCCAGGTTACAGAAAATTGTACTTAATTTGGTGGTCAAAAATATGTTAGTATAAAAAATACCACTGAAAGGTTCAGGGTTTGTGTTTAGGCAGAAGTTACTAAAATGTCCTCTTAGAACTAAATGATGCTTGAAACTAGTGGTGGAAAGTCTTTGCATCAGATATAAATTTTAAGGATTTTGATTTGAAATTAGAAAAGGAATAGGTAACCCCTCCACCTAATGCTTTGTGATAGTATTCAATCCAATGTTGATTTGGTAGAACAGGATGAGAAAACATTGTGTGATATAATCTTGTACTTCAAAGGACCCAGCCTCCAGTTGATCCATTGTTGATAGAAACACTCAAGAACCATCTAGTTTTATACCTCCAAATCTCCTTTCGAAATTATTTACCCTATTTATATCCATATTGGAAGTAAATGAAAAATAAACCAAAGAAGCAGACATGCATCATTGAAAAGGTAGTAGAGAAATATCTCAGGGGCAAATAAAATGATAGTTCATTTCATTTGGCGTTTCACTGTGTTGGTGACCTCAGTAATGGCATGATGATATTTTTCTGAGGCTGTCTTGAACTCCACCAGATGCTTCTCATAACTTTTGATAGCTGCTTCAAGCTGTGTTTTCTCCACTGCTCCCAGGATAGCACGGAAGATCATATCTATGCCAAGGCCAAGAACAGCAACTCCAATGCTGCCAAGAAGAGAGGCACCAATTTGAGTTAACACAGTGACCAACTTACTTATGATGCCCGTTGTGACATTTGAGCCCACAAGTTTAACAGCCACTGCACTGGCTGCAGATGTAGCTTCTCCCAGGATGACAGAAATAACCTTTTGTACCAGTGCAATTTTCTCATTTTCCCTTTCCTTAATATCCTGAAGTTTTCTATAAAGAGTTGGCTCTAGTTTATCTTTTAGTGCTTCATCAACCTTTTGCAGTTCCTTTTGGATTTTTGTCATGGCTTGGATGATGATATCACAATTTTCTTTGATGGTTCCATCTCTTTTCATCTCAATAGCATCCAGCCTGCACCCCAGGTGCATATTTAGAACTTCTGTCAGCTTATTGGTGGCATAGAAGCTGTCAGATAAGCAGTCAAGGAGCTGCTGGTGAAGGCGGTTTACTTCCTGCCGCCTCCTTGGGTTCTCTGGGTAGAGGAGGTCACTCTGAGCCATATTTCAGGTATGAATTCTGAAAAAAAAAAAAAAATCTTCATTAAAAGTGTTGAAAAATGCGGTTGGCACTGTGGCTAAGCCTCCAGCTGTGGTGCTGGCCTCCCATATTGTAGCTGGTTTGTGCCCTGACTGCTCTCCTGATTCAGCTCTGCTTATGGCCTGGGAAAGCAGTGGAAGATGGCCCAAGTGCTTGGGCCCCTGCACCTACGTGAGAGACCCAGAAGTAGCTCCTGGTTTCTAATTGGCTCAGCTCCAGCCATTGGAGTGAACCAGTGGATGGAAGACCTTTCACTCTGTGTATGTGTCTGTGTCTTTCTCTCTCTGTAACTGTCTCTCAAGTAAATAAATCTATTTTTTTAAAATGCTTAAAAAGTGTTGAAAAATATCTGCTATCTTTGTAGATCTGACTAGGAAATTTTTCACTTTATGCATATGAGGGTAGCAAAATTCTTTCCAAGGAATTCCAAGGAATTCCTCAGAAAATTCAAGTTTTTTTTTTTTTTTTTAACTGATTTCCATGAAACTTGGAGTCAGTGTATGGAAAATGCAGGTAACAGACTACAGTCCATTTATGCATAAATTAAGACATTAGATTTTTGTAGTGGTGGTAAATCTAGATAGGAAATACTCATGTTAATCAGGCATCTGGTTAGTAAACATGTTTATTTCCAGGTAATGGGTAATAACTTACTTGTAACAGACTCCAATTAGAAATGATTAGCACTTTGTGTTGCTATATGGGGGCAAACTGTTGAAATCTTTACCTAATATGTACTAAACTGATCTTCTGTATATAAAGAGAATTGAAAATGAATCTTGATGTGAATGGAAGGGGAGAGGGAGCGGGAAAGGGGAGGGTTGCGGGTGGGAGGGAAGTTATGGGAGAGGGAGAAACCATTGTAACCCATAAGCTGTACTTTGGAAATTTATATTCATTAAATAAAAGTTTAATAAATGAAAAAAAAAAAAAAGAAATGATTAGCTCTTGATTACTAATGCTTCTTAATTTCCTCAACCCCTAGTTATCATACTGACTACACCTACCAAATTGGTTTCTCAAAATGGAGTCAGGCCAGAAGAATATTAAGATCTCTCTTAGTTTATAGGGCTATTAATATTAAAACTTTGTGTTTATATACTTTATTATCTGAATTTTAAATATTCAGATCACTTTCTGTCTCTACAGGGAAACTGTTTTCTAAACCTAGAGACATCCAAAGACAACACACATAAGAATCTAACATGACTCTTCAGACCACTTCTGTGGAACTGATTACTGCTAATGTCTAAAAAAAGGAAAAGTAAAGGCAGTTAGTTTACAAAGTAATAGAAAAGTAAACATAAAAATAACATTCAGTTTTCCAACTGCTAGAGGTAAAAATCCTGTTTAAATTAGACATAATAAATCTTGTAAAAAATGTAAAAATCTCAACATAAACTGCTTATTGTAGCATACATGATTTTTTAGAATAGATGCTATTAGAGTAAATGCTGTTCTAATATTTCTAAAAAATTTAAAGGGACAACAAAAATTTGCTACCATATTTTTCTCAAAAACAAGCAGATGAAACCAAGAAATAAAGATATAAAATTGATGAGAAAAGCATCTCCATGTAAGACATTCCATTTAAAGCTTTTCTGTTGGAGATGCTACATTTTAATCATAGTAATGAGAATTGAAAAGCTGAGTGTTTCTCTGAAATTTGGCTGGCAGCTCTGAGTCAAATATATCATTAGGTTATAACAAATGTTCAAATTTCTTGTTCATATTTTGTGTTTTAAGTACTTTTACTAGTCCAGAGTTTTACTTTGTTGTTGTTGTTTTAAAGATTTATTTATTTATTTACTTGAAAGGCAGAATTACAGAAAGAGAGGGAGATACAGAATGAGATCTTCAACCTGGTTCATTCCCCAAGTGGCCACAACAGCTGGGCTGCACCAGGCCTAAGCCAGGAGCCCAGAATACTATCTGGGTCTCTCATCTGGTTCTTCCACGTGGGTGCGGGGGCCCAAAAACTTGGAGCGTCTAGCACTGCTTTCCCAGGCACTTTTAACAGGGAGCTGGATCTGAAGCAGAGCAGCAGGTACTTGAGTCGGCACCCATATGGGATACTGGCATTATAGGCTTTGGCTTAACTGGCTATTCCACAATGCTAGCCCATTGTGTTTTACTTTTTAATGGTGTTATTTTTATTACACAAGAAATACACATGCTGTTGTAGAATACAGTAGCAATAAACTAATAATCATAAGTTTTATATACACTGCTGCTCAAAGGCAACCATCGAAAATGTGTTGGCTAGGGCCAGCAATGTGGTGTAGTAGGTTAAGCCTCTGCTTGTGGCACTGACATCTCACTTGGGCATGAGTTTGTGTTCCAGCTGCTCCTCTTTCAATGTAGCTCTCTGCTGATGGCCCAAGTGCTTTGGCCCCTGCACCCGATGGGAGACCTAGAGGAAGCTCCTGGATCCTGGCTTCAGATGGGCCCAGCTCTGGCTGTTGCAGCCTTTTGTGGGGGTGAACCAACAGATGGAAGACCTCTTTCTGCCTCTTCCTCTCTCTCTAATGCTGCCTCTCAAATAAATCTTTTAAAAAAAAGTATTGGCTGATAGGTTTCTGGATGTGTGTGTATGTATGTGCTTATGTATGAACACAAATGAAATCACACTGTATGTATTGATGTGTACTCTGTTTCAATTTATTGTAAATATTAATTTATATCAATAAATAATCACATGGTAAAATATTAGTTGTGCTGGGTATGTATTTGAGATTGGATAAAAATTTCATTTGGGGAGAAGGTAGACAATGTGCAGGGGACAGTGCAGTTGTTACCATATCTGTGACTCTATTTGCAAAGCTTATAAATTATTTAGAATGATCTATATTATACTTTGCCATTATTAAGCTGCAGTTGGCATCAGAAAGAAGAAAATGCAATTTTCTAAAAGGTTTACTAAGTATCAAGAGTATACCATAAAATGAATAAACCTGATATGAAACTTCTTATGTTTTATATCTGCAGCTTACAGTTCGATTTAGAGAGAAAGAAGAGTTCATTTGGGTAAAAAATATGTTTGTGCCCAGTAACACTGATATGTTTCTTAATATACAGAACTTGATTAGGCATTCTATATACCTGCCATTTTTATTTTCTGTTAAACTCTTTAGAGAAAATGGGCTCCTATGTTAATGCCTCTGTGGGATCTGACACATTCTCTCTGAGTAAGCAACCCATCCTAGCACAGTCGTTCTTAGTCTGGATATGAGAACGTCTAGATATGAGAGCCTCAGAAATGTGGGGTGAGGGAATGAAGATGTTTTTCTGTTAAAGTAAACATGTAAATAACCTATTCGCCACATCATAAAGATATACTTTGGAAGTGGGTGGAGGAACATATATTTTTAATGGATTAAGAATATTACTATGTTAGATTTAGAAAAAAATGTACTGGAACTTCTGTTATTCTGATTCTATTCTACTTAAAGGAATTGCTTATTGAGGATCTAATAAATATTCCTCAAACTCACTAAAATGTGATTTGTACACTGTTTTTTTTTTTTTTCCTTCTAGGAATTTTCCATTAAACTTTTCTTTTTCTTTATTCCTGGCTTTCAGATCTTACCATGAGATGGAAACTCTAGTTTCCATATTCCAGTTCAGAAGACAACTGACTACATCCCTATACGGAATTTTAGGTGAGAGTAGTTTTTCTTATCCTGAAAATGTGGACGCCATCTCTAGTGGCGTTCACATGCCATTATAAGAAGGTGTAGCTTCCAAAAAAGGACTGTTATCCTACCTCAGGATAAACAAATGGAAATATGAAACTTCCTTCTTGAATGCTTCCAAGTGAGCAGTTCCTTTTCAATTAACTTTATAACTTAATCGTCAAATATATTTGAAACAGGACAGGCTACATGTTTTCTTCGAGAAAGTAATGATGGGGCTCCTCTGTCTCCACCATATTAAAATACCATAAAAGCACACTATTAAACAGTATTCTCCAGGTATTGAACTGTTTTCTGACCTCCATTGAAGTCAGGAGAAAGATAATAGCTGAATTTCCCAAACAGGCTGGTTTCAACAGTGTGATAGTGAATTTTCCTCTGCTTTAATTTCATTAGGAAAAAAAAAGTGCGCTGGTGTTAGCCAATCAGATTATTTTTTCGTTGTTCTGGTTCCTTATCTATGCCTTACAAGGAAAGTGACTTTGAAATGACCAATTTACTTTTTCTGTTCTGTTTTGCTTTCATTAGCCCTTTTGTCTAGAAAACCAACTTTTCTCTATTCAGCTCATTAAAGTGTGTATTTTGTTTTATAGAATGAGCTGCTGCTCTGTTCTAGAATTGCAAATAAGCCAAGTAAGATCTCTAAGCTAAATTTGTTATAACTTTGTCTTTGGACAATTTGTCTTATAGGTAGTATTTTCCTGTGTGTAAGGTAGTATTCTAGGCTCTGTAAAGCATACAGACATGAAAAAGGCATGGTCCCTGCTATCTTGGAATTTTGAATCTAGTTAGGGAGTTAAGACAGATTTATAATTACAGTATCCAGTTGAAAGTATGATTTATTATGAAATGACAGGTACTGTTGGTTTTGGAGGCTGTCAGTTCAAATTTTGAATAGTCCATGTCTTAGTTTGTATTGCCTTATGGAGACATTTGGTCATCCTGGGAAGGTTAAGCATCTGCTCCTTTAATAAATATGTGCTTTATAGCAAAGAAGAGATTAAATAATTTGTGGAAATGTCCATCATAGCAATGTGCAGTGTCTCTACTTTGGTGCTTAACACTTTAGTTCTGCATTTCAAGTTGATTAATTCCACTCAGCAAATTCAAAGTCCTGTAATTAAATGGAGTCACCCTTCTTAAAGAGCATACTTGTTACTCAGGCAAACTCCAAGTGATGTCATGCTAACAGTAGGTGCTGTGCCTGAGATAAGTTCTGGCTTGTACACTTTGCCTTGTCTTACTATATTTTCAGTGCTAACTGATTACCTACCACTTTTGTATGACAAATTTGAACTTTTACATAATTTGAGTTATCACATGATGATGCTTCCTGTTAGAGAAAATTCGGGTTGAGGAGTTACCACCCACTTCCATACAGTTTGTGCCGTTTGCATATTTTGTTGTTTACCCAGTCTCTGAAATAGATTCTAAGGCGCCCTGGGAAAGCCCGATGGAGAATTACTAACCACTAGGTGGAGCTCTTGACCTCCAGGACTCAACTTCACCAGAGCATTTGCTGAAGCAGCTGTGCTTTCTGTTACTCTGTGCACACTTGGTCTCTGGGCTGGCAAATTTTTATTTGATCAGAGTTCTGTTGCTAAACAAAGTCTGAAAATTTTTGACTTGTTATCTCATACAAATTAGAGGAAAATAACTCTGGAAGTGTTCATATGGAATCTGGAGTTGAGCAGCATGCCATAGGGAATTAAATTGAATCCAAAGGTAAACTTGAGATGGATTGAGGAGTAAATTCAATTGATGAATTGAGAAGTAAACACTCAAGGTAAAAGAGCACATGAGAAATGATAGCAATATGAGAGTACTTCAAAAAGTTTATGAGAAAATATAATTAAAAGATAAATTATTTTGCTGCAAACATATTTTGAAATCCATAGGTTTTTTATATGTATTTTGATACCTTTTGTATATTGCTGATTGTATTTAAAAGTTTAAGATTATTGAGTGATACTACGTAGTTTTAGTTTCTTAGGAGATAGACTTCCCTACATAATGAAATATATCAATTGTCACACAAATAAAACTTTTTATGATACCTTTGTGGATAACAGTACTGCATTGTCTGCTACATACTAAAGGGTTTTAAAGAGAGAAATTAATATTAAGGTGATAAGAGGAAGTTTCACAGAATGATGTAATTTATGCTTTAATAGATGGTAGAGTTATAACAAATGAAAATTGAAAGGTTTGGTAAACCAAAATAAAATACAGAGTCATTCTAACTAGTGTAAACTTTTTAAAACAAAGCAGGAAAAACTATAAACCTACCATCTCAAATTCTTTTGTTCTTTTCCAAAATTTATTTGTATGCATGTCTTTATAAAGTTGTAATAATTAAATAAAATTCACTTTATATTAACTCACTTAAACTTTTCCCCATATTGCTAGTTTTGAAAGTATTTTATAGTTATATAAAGTGTTCCACACATCTTTACCATAATTTACCAAATCCCTAGTTGTTTCATTATCATAAATAATGTTCTATTGAGCACTTTGATACACAGAGTTGTTTTCTTCCTCCAACAGCTGGACTAATTCTTTGAGATAAATAGAAAAATTATATCACTAATGGGAATTAAAATTTTTATTACCTTTGAGATATATTGCAAACTACATTACAAAGACTTTTATCCAGCCACCAAAATTTTTAACAGCATGACATGGGGTCTCTTTCAAAGTTGAAGTTGGTTCTATTTAAATAGTATTGATGTATGAAGCATAAGGTAAAATTTTAAAAAGAAGAGTTCTTACCTTTCCAGAAATACATACTGAAAATGTTAATGGTGAAATGACATAGTCACAAATTTGCTTTTAAACATCTGGATCGGATAGTGGGATAGGGTTTTTGATAAACCAATATTATCTTTATATTGATAATTTAAAAAGTTTGAGACACAGAAAAATATAAACACAGATATGCAAACACACACTTAGACACAGATGAACACCACACACAGAGGAAAGAAGAGAGAGTGTTTCCCATCTGTTGGTTTACTCCCAAATGACTGAAATAGCTGAGGCTGAGCTGAACAAAGCTGGTAGCTGGGAATGCATTTGATGTCTTCATGTTGGCAGCAGGAACCCAATTATTTGAGCCATCACCACTGCCTCCTTGGGTCCTTTGGTGGGAAGCTGAGGTCAGGAATCAACCCTGATTGGTTCCAATCCAGATGCTCTGATGAGGGATGCAGGCAACATAACCACTAGGCTAAACACCCACTTTCTTGTTTTGATAATTTGTACAGCTGAGTTATGGGTACATGGGAGTTTATAAGATTATTGTTACCCTTTCTGTGTATGTTTGAATTTTTCCCATAATAACAATTTTAAAAAGAAAAAAAATTACATGATCCTGTCTAAAGCTCTGATGTTAAGTCACTCATGTTCTCTGACGTTCAGATTTCTTCGTGCTTTCACTTTTCTTTTTTTTTTTTGACAGGCAGAGTGGATAGTGAGAGAGACAGAGAGAAAGGTCTTCCCTTTTGCCGTTGGTTCACCTTCCAATGGCCACTGTGGCCGGCCCATTGCGCTGATCCGAAGCCAGGAGCCAGGAGCCAGATGCTTCTCCTGGTCTCCCATGCGGGTGCAGGGCCCAAGGACTTGGGCCATCCTCCACTGCCTTCCCGGGCCATAGCAGAGAGCTGGCCTGGAAGAGGGGCAACCGGGATAGAATCCAGCGCCCCAACCGGGACTAGAACCCGGTGTGCCAGCGCCGCAAGGTGGAGGATTAGCCTGTTGAGCCACGGCGCTGGCCTTCACTTTTCTTCACTGTCCAAATTGGGTCCTTCTGTCAGACAAGTTTGCTTATTTGGGAGTGTGGAAGTAATATGGTACACATAAGTAAGAAGTCATACAGGAGAAAGTGACAGGTACTAAGTAGTTCTGAACTTTCTTTAATTCAAATAAAAATCATGATCTGTAATTAAAAGACAAATTCATCATGATATAAATTCTTTTAAGGATTTTCTTTGATCAGAAAGCAATAATAAGTCTACCCAGAAAGCAAAATATCAAGGTCATTGATCAGCATTTATCAAATGCTCACTTTTGAAGCCTCTATTATATGTCTTGAGGATTTAAAAAAAAAAAGGGTTTATTGCCCTCAAAAGATAGTAATTATCTACTTGGAGACACACAGCCAATACACAGTGATGTATTTAAATACAACTTATGAAGGAGTATGAGCACTGTATCTGAACTAGTATTAGATTCTTCATTTTTTCTTCCCAGGTAAATACAGAGTGTTGATATTAATGTTAACAGCATACAAAGAAATGCCACCACCCAGATAAGCGACCCACATTACACAGGTGTCATTGCATCCTTAATCCTTTCTAATACTGATGTCTTTACTGCTTCTCTTCCCCTCTGCCCTAATCCTGGAAGTTGTTGATTTTTTCCTTTCTTCTTTAGAGAAATCATAGAAACATGCCATGGGACCCTCTTATAAAACAGCTCTTTTGCTACTTTCTTTATGGCTAGGTTTCAGACTGATATGTTATTTCTGTCTCCCTTTAATATTGAGAATCAAAGTGTTATATCAATACTAATAGATCCATATTGCTTACCTTGCTGTGCGTCTGCGTTTGTGGTCCCAGCACTTGTTTTAGGAGTACTGTTGTGCTTTTCTGTCTGGTTTCATCTGGATGTTTCTGGTGGAATGTGATGACTTACAGGCTTTGCTAGTTTCTGCTGGGTCCCTCTGCCTGTCTGGTTATAGGCTATTTCTGGATGGCTTGGTCCTCAGAATTCTTCAATTTCCTGTATTTGTATAAACTTAGTATATACTAAGTAATATAGTTTGAAAGACTAGTGAACTAGTGAAACTTATCTTAAATTTTTCTGATCTGCAATGTTTGTTAATGAAAAGTGCTGTACACCTGAACTAATTCAGTGCAGTAAAGAGAGGGCTCTTTGATCACAGCTCTCTGGTTTGGGGATTCCATCTTGAAAACTATTCTGTATTAAGTTTGTGTTAGCTTCTGTTACATTTTTATATCTGTCTAATTGCTTTGGTTAGATTTTCACGTAAATGCAGATATAGCCACAACATGGTCTCTCTTATAATGATGAATGGTCTTGGCAATATAAAATCCTTAAAGACCAAGTTGACTCCTTTCCCTTGAATCTTAGATCAGAGTCTTCTGTGTTTCTTCCGCTGGGTTCTGTCCTAATCTATAGATTTCATTACTGCATCTGAGAGGCAGCCCAAGAATAAGGTGTGGAAAGACCACACCTTTAGGAGGAGACGGTTCTAGTTTTGTGTGCTCTAAGTACCACTTTCTAGTCATGTAACTTAGGAAAATCATGTAACTTTTCTTCTAAGTTTTTCCATGGGTGTAATGTATGCATTAATTTATAACTTATGAGTTGTCATAATGGTTAAATGAGATAATGCACACAAAGCACTTGGCATAGTGGCTGATATGTGGCAAAAATTTACTAAGTGGTAGCTATTAAATATTTTTGTACTATTAAAAAAATTTTTTTTAATTTATTTGAAGAAGAGAGAGAGAGACTAAGAGAAAGACAGTGGTCTTCCATATGCTGGTCCACTCTTCAAATGCCTGCCACAGCTGGGGCTGGGCCAGGCCTTGAATTCAATCTGGATCTTCCTCATGAGTGTTAGGGACCCAACTACTTGAGCCATCACTTGCTGCCTTCCAGGGTACATATTGACAGGAAGCTGGAATGGAGAGCAGGGCCACGGCTGGAACCAATGCACTCTGATACAAGATGCAGGTGTCCCCAAGTGGCATCTTCATGACTGTGCCAAATGCCTCCCCTTGTTCTTAAATTAACAACAATATCTCCTGATGGGAACAGTCGAGGAACGTGGACTAGAAAGAATACAAATCCAGGATGCCACACAGGAGACTTGTAAAATCAAAAGGTGCTGCCCTATGGTACTAAGAAAGAGCTGTTTTTGTCCCAGGGGATCATTTTGCCTTTGATATATTCTAGGGGCCTAAGTGAAAAAGGAAAATATGTGTGGTCAGTGTATCTGAACTAGGTATGTACAATAAATAGAATTCCAACAGATGTACAGGGAGTTGAGTCTGGAGGAGATAATGCAGATGGAAGGAACACTGAAATCCAAGGAGCTAGACAAAAAGTTGTAGAGCACTTTCAGGGAACAAAGTTAATCTACTGTGCAGGTGGTATGCAGTAGGTATGAAGCACTCAAGGAAAATAAGTAATGGAAAGTTGAGAGTGGTTTGTAGAAGACTTTAAATGCCACGCTGGGAAATTGTGTTTTATTCTCTAGACAATCTCAAACCATTGAAGATTTTTTTTTTAATTATAGTGTTCAGAGGTTTAGGTTTCACTTTGTATAAACTAGAATAATAATAGGATAATAAAGCAGAGGTCACCAGCCCCGTAACTATGGGAGATGGACAAGTTATATCAATCGCTTGCCTTATTTTAGAAAGTTATGTTTTGTTACTGAAGAGAGTACTGTTGAGGAATGCTATTTAACCGCCTTGTTCCTGAGGCCATGAAGTTCCTCTGCTATTCCTATTCCTCTTAACTTTTTGACTATTCAGCCACCCCTTTCTTTCCTACCACATAGCAGCCTAATTGGAATTATAATAATTGAGATGTGAGCAGTAACAATGCAGAGGAACTGGGCTCACTGTTCTGGTCTCCTTTTCAGAATTATCAGAGGAAAAACTAGAAGCAATGTTGACGTCATACTTAGCCTCCTTGATCATCAGCTTGAACTTGATTAAAGTCAGTATTGGCATTAAAACAGCAGTTGGGTCTGACACTGAAGGAAGAGGCACTTTTTCTTAGCAAAGTTCTTGGAGTTAGAGTAGAGGCAGGGAATCAGGAAAGCTGATTGGACAAGTTTGGATGCTGGGTTGAGGGTGGTTGTGAATGAGAGAAGGGTGATATCTATGAAGAGATATGCATATCGTTTCTCTCGACAGTTTATTTTACTTTGAATGCTTCCCTTTCCTCTTTGTTTTAAAGTTCACTCCTTTTCTTGAAAAGTTCTGCTCAAAAACCACATGTCACTTGACTCTTTCCCAGAATAACTTGCCTGGTTCAATTATGGTAGCTTTGGGGCCAGCGTTGTGGTGTAGTGGATAAAGCTACCGCTTGCAATGCCAGCATCCCATACAGGCACCGGTTTGTGTCCCAGCTGCTCCACTTCCAATCCGGCTCCCTGTTAGTGGCCTGGGAAAAGCAGTGGAAGATGGCCCAAGTGGTTGGTGCCCTGCACCCACATGGGAGACTTAGAAGAAGCTCCTGGCTCCTGGCTTTGGCATGGTCCAGCCCAAGCTGTTGCTGCCATCTGGGAAGTGAGCCAGGGGATGTGGAAGACCTCTCTCTGTCCCTCCCTCTCTCTAACTCTTTCAAATAAATAAACGGACCTTTAAAAAAATTATAATAGTTTCAACAACTCATCAGCACTTAGCTATTTTACACTTTAAAAAAAAAATCAAACAATGAGCTGGTGTTGTGGCACAGTGGGTTAAGCTGCTGCCTGCAATGCCAGCATCTTGTATGGACACTGGTTAGTGTCTTGGCTGCTCTTCTTCCGATCTAGCTTCCTGCCGGTGTGCCCGGGAGGGCAGTAGAGGATGGTCTGAAAGCTTGGGCCCTTACCACCACGTGGGGGAATTAGATGGAGTTTCTGGCTCCTGGTTTTGGCTTGACTTAACCCCAGCCATTTAGGGAGTGAGCCAGTGAATGAAAGATTCTCTGTCTCTCTCTGTAACTCTGCCTTTCAAATAAAAGTCAAACTAAAATATAACCACATTTTTGACCTCATAACCTCTTTTGTCTCTTCTCTCCACAGTCAGATTTTCCCTTGGGTAATGTCTATGCATTAACTGTATGGCATTTTCTCCATTAATTTTTCAATATTTGTACCTAGTTTCTACACATATCCCTGCTTCCTGCACAATTGCTCCCTAGCATCACTAATAACATCGAAATTGTTTAATATAGTGTTTATCTTATTTGCAATCTTTGAAAATGTTGGCCAGTTCTTTTTTTTATTATTTTTTTAAAGATTTATTTGTTTAATTGAGAGGCAGAGTTACAGGGAGAGAGAGGAAAAGACAAAGAGAAGTCTTCCATCTGCTGGTTCACTCCCCAAATGGAGCTGGACCAGTCCGAAGCCAGGAGCCAGGAGCCTCTTCTGAGTCTTCCACGTGAGTGCAGGGACCCAAGTACTTGGGCCATCTTCTGCTTTCCCAGTGCATTAATTTGAGAAATCATCCACTGCTTCCCAGGTGCCTTAGAAGGAAGCTGTAATGGAGGCAGAGTAGCCAAGACATGAACAGGCACTTCAGTTTGAGATGCCAACTTCACAAGTGGTGACTTAACCCACTGCACTATTATACCCTCCCTAAATGTCTTATTTTAAGTGATACTGTAGGTGTCATTTGTTTTATTGTCAATTTCTAATACTTTTGTTACTAGCATGTAGAAATACAATTGTTGTATGTTTGATCTTGTTTTTACAACCATGCTAAACTTAGTTATTAGTTCCAGTAATTCAATAATTATTGATATGTTTAAGTCCAACATTTATTATTAGTTTGCTATTTTCATCTTTTGTTTTTTATTCTTGTTTTCCTTTCCCTGACATATTTTGAGCAATTTAAATAATAGTTATTTAGATAATTTTTCAAGTTTCATTTTAATTTGTCCGTTTGCCAAAATTTGTGTTTCTTAGAGTTGCTGTTACAAATTAGAAAAAAATTTGGTGACATAAAACAATAATTCATTCTGTCAGGATCTGGAGCTATAAGAGTTTCAGCAAGCAGGACCTCTTTTCTTCTGGGGCCTCTAGGAGAGACTCCTGTCTTGCCATTTCTAGCTTCTGATGACTGTTGACATCCCTTACACGTTGCTGCTTCACTCCATTCTCTGCCTCCTGCTGCTCTTTAGTGGTTACTCCAGAGATTATGACATCCTACCACACTTTATACCATCTACCTAGAATTTGTATTTTATCACATCAAGTAAAATAAAGAAAACTTACAACTGCGTGTGTCTACTTCCCCTCTCTCCTTCAAGATACAGTTGTCATATGTATTAAGTCAGTGCTATTTTTTCTTCCTTGTAATTTTTGCTTACCTCTGTGGTTCACTACCCATTATTTGATTCCCAGTATGCCCCTTCCTGGTGCTCTGATTGAAATGTGAGGGTTTGGGGGCTGGCGCTGTGGCACAGTGGGTTAACGCCCTGGCCTGAAGCGCTGGCATCCCATATGGGCACCGGTTCTAGTCCCTGCTGCTCCACTTCCCATCCAGCTCTCTGCTATGGCCTGGGAAAGCAGTAGAAAAAGGCCCAAGTACTTGGGCCCTGCACCCAAATGGGAGACCCGGAAGAAGCTCCTGGCTCCGGGCTTCGGATCGGCCCAGCTCCGGCCATTGCAGCCAATTGGGGAGTGAACCATCGGATGGAAGACCTCTCTCTCTCTCTCTCTCTCTCTCTCCCCCTCTCCCCCTCTCCCCCTCTCCCCCTCTCCCCCTCTCCCTCTTTCTCTCTCACTTTTTCCCTTTCTCTCTTTCTCTCTGCCTCTCCTCTCTGTGTAACTCTGACTTTCAAATAAATAAATAAATCTTTAAAAAAAAAAAGAAAGTTGTATACTTACCTGCAGTTTCATTCTCAACCCAGGGCAAAGCAGTGAGAGAAAAGTGGCTGTGAAGTTACTAGCACCATCCCTTCTTCTCAGTTGTTTCTGCCTAGGGTAGATAAGGAAGAGCAAAACAAGGCTCCACCTATAGGGACAACCTTTTCAGTGCAAATGGGCGTGAGAAGGGGCATGCTTCCTCAGTAGTGCTTATGGATCCAACAGACTTGTCTCTGCTGTGTTGGTGACAGTGTGGCGGTAGGGTGGTTGGCATTGCTGTTTCTTTCTGGTGGCCAAAAGTGAAAAGCGTTTAGAGATGCCTCTGCTCATGAGATGTGGGGTAGGTGGAGGGGAACGGTGCTACCATTTTGTTGTTGATCCTTGATCAAAAGGGATCTGCCCAGCAGACATCCCTGCTCCTGATTTGCTAGTTAATTGTGTGATTTATTTTGGAGCTTTCCATGTTTGGGTGGGTTTCCAGTTCTAGTTACAGATTGAACTGAAGATGGGATATAGAGGAAGCAGGAAAGAACAGAAACAAACAAACAAAAATACCCAAATGCAGGAAGCCAGGAAATTCCATTGCTGTGTTGTTTTTCAAATGCTGTACTCTCTGTCTCTTCCTGCTACTACCTATTCTCAGAATTATCTGAGAGTTCAATATTCTTTCCAGAAGTTTTAGTTGTAAAAAGTGTCTCACCTTATCTTTACTGGAACCAGAGCCTCTCTTTGTACTTTGTGATTCTTTATTCAATATTTTCCACAACAGTGAATGGTTATTGAGGATAATATCCTTGAGAATAGCATCACTCTACACATTAGCATATCCATTTATTCAGGATGCAGCATATAACACTTGACATGTAGTATAGACAAAATACTATCCTGCGCCTCTACTCTGAATAATTTTTGTTGGTACTTTTTATCAAGTCACAGGATCATTTCTACTTTAAAGTTCGTGTGGCTTTCCTGCTCTTGACAGGAGTTTTCCGCACATTTAGACTCTCCTTTTAGTCTTGATGGTTGCTAAATCCACTTGTAGTTTTCACTTGTATTATTGCTTTGCTTTGCAGTGCTGACACATTTTTGTGGAAGAAATGTCTTCAGAGTTAGAAAAGGATAAGGAGAGGCTAGTTCAAGCTGCCACAACATTCTTCTATCATATACGAGATCTTTCTTCCTCCATAAATGCATTTACTGAGTTGTGCAACCACAGTATGAATACTCAGATCCCCTCACTACCTGTGAAAGAAGACATTATTATCAAAGATCTATGTGAACAAATGCTCAGCGTTTTTAAGGAGGTGCAGTCTGCAGTGGATGCACAATACAGTGATATGCAGAAGGAGCCTATATGTTCCAAGGTTGCAGCAACTATGTGCTGCTTGGCTGAGAAGAGTGCCAATGTGAAAGATTTGCAACAGTCAGCTAAAGACATGCTACGAAACGTCCACTCACCAGTCCTTGTCTCTGCACTGAAAAATAGTAATGTCCTGGGGAGTTTGGAGTCTTCTCTTTCCCTATTGATGAAATCCCCCATCATGAGTCTTCAGTTAAGTGACTTCCACAGAGAAGACACCAAAGAGCAACCAGATGCCACTGCTTCTGAGAAAACAATGAGTCCAGATCCTTCTAAAGCCACTACAGTAGACACTTTGAAAAAGCTGCAAGATGCACTGAAAACTGAGAATACTGACAATCCCATAGGGTCCGCAGCAGATCATTTGGAACATATTGTCAAGACTATGGAACCAACCATAGCGGTCCTTCAAAAATCCAGAAAGGCTATGGAAATGGGTACTTCTGTGTTTAAGAAAGTAGATGGCAAGTAGGGGTATGACAAAAGAAGTATTCGTTTCTGTCAGAAAAATCACTTCAGATCCCATGATTTTCCATAGTGTTTCCAAAGATAACTTAGATGCCAGACATGGGTGTGTTAGAACATAAGTGCAGACAGAAGTCACTTGGAAAACCACTTACCTGTAGTTTTTTGGTATTAAAATAAGAAGAAATAAAGATAGTATGCTCAAAATGGCAGTTACTAAGAACATGTTATTGAAAAAAATCAAGGTAGTATTACATTTGAAGATGCTTCTAAATATTATATTTCATGTTAAACCATAGTTAAAATAGCCCTAAATTAATTTATTTTTCCCCTAAACTAATTTCTACTCTTAGCGAATCTAATGAGTGATGCCATCTGGGTAAATGAAAATATAAGCATTAGACAGTCTGGCAGACATGACTTTAGGCCTGGACAATATAAAACAACCTGCATTTTTGTCACTCATGTATTAATTTCTATGTACCTCAGTGCCTTAGCTGTTGTAAGGCATCATTATTTTTTATTTTAGTTTTTTTTTTTTAAAGAATTTATTTATTTGTTAGAGTGACAGAGAGAGGGAGAGAAAGAGAAAGAGATCTAGAGATCTTCCATCTGCTGGCTTACTTTTCAGGTGGCTGCAATAGCAGGGGTGGGCCAGATCAGGAACCAGAAACTCCATCAGATCTCCCACATGGGTGGCAGGAGCCCAAGTACTTGGGCCATCACCTGCTGCTTTCCCAGGTGTATTAGCAGGGAGCTGGATTGGAAGTGTAGCACCCAGGACTTGAACTGGCATTCAGATATGGGATACTGGCATCCTAAACAGTGGCTTAAACTGCTGTGCCACAACACAAGCCACACTAAATATTTTTTGATGTGATTTATCCAGAAGTATATAATAATAATGAATAAGTAGTAATAGAATTTTCTTGTTTACATGGATAAAATCAGAGCAGATAATTTGTTCTTATCTTTCTTCTGTGGAGGTCTTATGATTAGGAGATATTAAAGGTTAAAGAATGGAGATATTGGGCCAGTGCCCAATGGCTCACTTGGTTAATCTTCCGCCTGTGGTGCTGGCATCCCATATGGGTGCCGGTTCTAGTTCTGGCTGCTCCTCTTCCAGTCCAGCTCTCTGCTGTGGCCTGGGAAGGCAGTGGAGGATGGCCCAGGTGCTTGGGCCCTGCACCTGCATGGGAGACCAGGAGAAGCACCTGGCTCCTCGCTTCGGATCGGCGCAGTTCCGGCTGTAGTGGCCATTTATAGGGTGGACCAACAGAAGGAAGACCTTTGTCTCTGTCTCTCTCTCTCTCACTGTCTATAATTCTACCTGTCAAAAATAAATAAATAAATAAATAAATAAAAGAATGGAGATATTGGCTGGCACTGTGGCATAGTGGGTTAAAGGCCTGGCCTGCAGCACCGACATTCCTTATGGGTGCCAGTTTGAGTCCCAGCTGCTCCACTTCTGATCCAGCTCCTTGCTAATGCAACTGGGAAAGCAGCAGGTTATGGCCCAAGTACTTGGGGCCCTGCCACCCATGTGGGAGACTGGAAGAAGCTTCTGGCTCCTGACTTCAGCCTGGCCCAGCCCCTATCGTTGCAACCATTTCAGGAGAGAACCAGTGGATGGAAGACCTCTCTGTCTCTGTCTCTACCTGTCTCTGTAACTCTACCCTTCAAATAAATAAAATCTTTTTTAAAAAGGAATGGGAAGATACTGTAACCTTTTACAGTACTTGCAGAAGTAGGACTTCTTTTTTATTTTTTTTTTCAAGATTTATTTATTTGAAAGATAAGCAGAGAAGGAGAGGTAGAGAGAGATTTTCAGTCTCTTGTTTCTTTCCCCAGATGGCTGCAATGGCTGGTTCTGGGCAGGGTTGAAGCCAGAAGCTTGACACTCCATCTGAGTCTCCCAGGCACATTAGCAGGGAGCTGGATCAGAAGTGGAACAGCTGGGACTCAAACCAATGCAACAGCGGCCCCAGAAGTAGGATTTCTGAGATATGCTTGTATTTGGGAAGAATTAGGAAAAGTCCGTTTGCCTACCATAAAGTCTTTGGCTCTTATTCACTGTGAGTGTATACTCTCAAGATTGATCTTGAAATTACCCTGTCACATGATATCTAACAGGAACTTTGTTGAGAATTAGAAAAGTAGTAATGATAACTGTAAAACAGGATTTCACTGTGATTGCCATTGCCATTTTTTTTTTAAGATTTATTTTTTTATTTATTTGAAAGAGTTACAGAGAGAGGTAAAGACAGAAAGAGAAGTCTTCCATCGCTGGTTCACTCCCCAGATGGTCGCAACAGCTGGAGCTGCGCTGATCTGAAGCCAGGAGCCAGGAGCTTCCTCTGGGTCTCCCAGGTGGGTGCAGGGGCCCAAGGACTTGGGCCATCCTCCACCACTTTCTCAGGCTATAGCAGAGATTTGGATTGGAAGAGGAGCAGCTGGAACTAGAACCGGCGCCCACATGGGATGTCAGTGCTTCAGGCCAGGGCATTAACCTGCTATACCACAGCGCCGGCCCTGCCATTGCCATTTTAAATAAGGAATCCCTGTCTTACCTCCAAATAGTGCTTGAGAATATCCTATGGGGAGGGTCAAGTGAATTTTGACCATTTCAAGAGCTTGAGCCGGCGCCGCGGCTCACTAGGCTAATCCTCCGCCTTGTGGCGCCGGCACACCGGGTTCTAGTCCCGGTCGGGGCACCGATCCTGTCCCGGTTGCCCCTCTTCCAGGCCAGCTCTCTGCTGTGGCCAGGGAGTACAGTGGAGGATGGTCCAAGTGCTTGGGCCCTGCACCCCATGGGAGACCAGGAGAAGCACCTGGCTCCTGCCATCGGATCAGCGCGGTGCGCCGGCCGCAGCGTGCTACCGCGGCGGCCATTGGAGGGTGAACCAACGGCAAAAAGGAAAACCTTTCTCTCTGTCTCTCTCTCACTGTCCACTCTGCCTGTCAAAAAAAAAAAAAAAAAAAGCTTGAGATCTGGAAAAAAAATTAATTTTTCTTTTTTATTTCTTTTTTTTTTTTAAAATATTTATTTGAGTGAGAAAGGAGAGCACTCCCTTCTGCTGGTTCATTTCTCAAATGCCTGCAATAATAGGGACTAAGCCAGACCCAAGTTGGAAGCTAGGAACTCAATCCAGGTTTGCTATGTGGGTGGTAGGGACCTGACTTAGAGGTTTGAAAAAAGAATGAGTGGTTTGTTTTTTTTTAAAAATATTTATTTGAGAGACAGAAAGGAGAACACTCCCTTCTGCTGGTTTATTCTCCAGATGCCTGCAATAGCAGGTGCTGGGCCAGGCCAAAGCTGGGATCCAGGAACTCAGTCGAGGTCTGCCATTTGGGTGGCAGGGACTTAATTAGTTTAACTGTTACCTGCTGCCACCCGTGGTGCACATTAACAGGGAACTGGAATTGGGAGCAAAACTTGAACCCAGGCACTCTCATATGGGATGAGGGCATCCCAACTGGTGTCTTAACTGTTATGCCAAAAGCCCACCTTGTGATGAATTTTAGTATTTTAACTCTTCATTTCCTGTCAGCGTCCAAAGGTGAAACCTTGTTCATTTGCAATCAGTGTCTGTTAATATCTGTTTCATTCTGAGGAGAATGTTCAGCTGATACAATTGCTACCACTCTCTCTCTCAAAAAAACAAAATAAACACTCTAACACCGTCATATATGTAAGAAAGGGGGAGATAAGACTTCTACTTTTCCTGAACCTATTGTTTTTGTGTACAGGGTTTTATTTTTTTTTTAATTTATTTTGCATTTTTCAAAAAATATTTTATTTAGAAAAAGTCTAGATATACATAAAAGTTGTAAAACATACAGGGTCTTCATACAGTCAGTGTTCATTTATATTTACTTGTATTTTATGTCTTCTGATTATCTAAATTTCCTGGAGTTACATTTCTCCACATGAAATAATTTACCTTCAGCCTGAAGAACTCTGAAGTGTTTCCTCTAGTGCAATTATACTTTTTAATGTACTCAGCTTTTCAAAAATGTCCTACTGGAAAATGTCTTTGTTTTTAACGAATATTTTCATAAGTTCTAGAATTTTAGGTAGTTAAGGTGGCTCCCTGTCCTACTTATCCCTTTAAAAGTTAGATATCAGGGCCGGTGCTGTAGTTAAACTTCTGCCTGCAGCTCCTGCATCTCATATGGGTGCCAGTTCAAGTCCTGGCTACCCCCCCTTCTGATCCAGCTCCTTGCTAATGCACCTTGGAAAGCAGCGGAAGATGGTCCAAGTCCTTAGGCCCCTGCACCCATGTGGGAGACCCATATGAAGTTTTTGGCTTTGGCCTGGCCCAGCCCCACTTGGTGCGGCCATTTAGGGAGCAACCCAGATATAGAAGACCTCTCTCACGCTCACTCTCCCCCACCACCCTCCTACAACTCAGCCTTTCAAATAAATAAATCTCTGAGGGGGAAAAAAAAAAAGGAAGATACCATCCACTGTCTTCTTGCTTCTGTAGTTCTTTTTGAAAGTCATCAGTAGGGCCAGCACCGTGGCTCACTTGACTAATCCTCCACCTGCGGCGCCGGAATCCCATATGGGCCCCGGGTTCTAGTCCTGGTTGCTCCTCTTCCAGTCCAGCTCTCTGCTGTAGCCCAGGAGGGCAGTGGAGGATGGCCCAAGTGCTTGGGCCCCTGCACCCGCGTGGGAGACCAGGAAGAAGCACCTGGCTCCTGGCTTCGGATTGGCATAGCTCTGGCCATAGTGGCCATTTAGGGGGTGAACCAACAGAAGGAAGACCTTTCTCTCTGTCTCTCCCTCTCACTGGCTGTAACTTACAAGATCAATGGTACAAATTATAGACAGCTCCCTTCACCCCTAACAACTGGTCTCAAATCTGTAATTGATACTCATCACTATGCTCTTGTACTACACTGTGTTCTAGATTGCCTTCACCTTTGACTGATACCTCTGGGGGCCTAGGTGGTTAGTTGAAGACCTTTGTGTCTTAATTTCTTGCCAACAATGACAACTTATGCAACTTTTACTTTGTTGCCTGGTGTAAGTGTTCCTCCTCTGGAACCAGAGACTTTAGGTTAATTATACTTTTTCTCCAACAGTCCCGTCTCCTATCTTACATGAGGCAAACAAACATTTTAGACTTCAGGTAGAAGATCAACACATTGACAGCACCCCAGGACAGTAAACCAGCTGATGGAATTCCTGGGCCAGGGATATGAACTTTCTATCTAAGTGATGTACAAGAGTAGATTCTAAAACTCAAAAACTCAAAAGGGTTAGCTAGTGCTCGATATCTTCAGTTAGCCTTAATGGGTGCACCTTCTCTACCCTGCTATATCTAGAAAGGTTAGTTGACATGAACTAAACTTTTTTTTTTTTTTAAGATTTATTTATTTATTTGAAAGGCATAGTTACAGAGAGGCAGAGGCAGAGAGAGAGGTGTCTTCCATCCACTGGTTCTCTCCCCAGATGGCTGCAATGGCTGGAACTGTGCCGATCCGAAGAAAGGAGCCAGGAGCTTCTTCTGGGTCTCCCACACAGATGCAGGGGCCCAAGGACTTGGACCATCTTCTACTGCTTTTCCAGGCCATAGCAGAGGCTGGATGGGAAGTGGAGCAGCTGGGTCTAGAACTGGCAACCATATGGAATGCCAGCACTGCAGGTGGTGGCTTTTACCTGCTATGCCCCAGCGCCAGCCCCTGAACTAACCTTCATATCAACTAACCATTATGTCACTGAGCACATTCATGTCAACAATCTTCCTTGTCCATGGCTTATTATTGGGTTTGGTCAATGGAGAAGCCCAGGCATTTATATGAGAATGAAGGAGAGTAAGGTCTGGCCCTGACTATTTCTTGCAGAAACTAAGGTTGGATGCTACATGACCTCCTAAGCTCCTGGAATGCTATCATCTCCAGATTTCTATAGTTCTTCCCTCCCCTAACTCCTTTAGAGTTAAAGATAATAATAGAGACTAACAGATCCCTGGTATTCCAAGCTACCCTGTACTTACTACATTTTGGGGCTTCCCTGCATCCTGTTCACAACTCTATAACCTATTTATGAAAACTCTACTTGAATTGTCCTAGTCACAGGGCATCAGCTGTTTCCCTCTAGGACTCTGGCTGAACTGTGAACTCACTGAAAGTGTAAATCCTTACAATGACCCATAAAGCCCAACTAGATCAGGACCCACCATATCTCTGGCCACCTACATGGAAGACCTAGAATTCCTGGCTCTTGGTTTTGGCCTGGCCTGGCCTGGCCCTTGATATTGCAGGCATTTGGGGAGTGAACCAGTAGAAGGAAAATCCCTTTCTCCTTGTCTCTGGCTTTAAAATAAAAAAAAAAAATTATAAGATAAAAATTATTAAATGGGTCCAGAGTATTTTTGTATACAAAGGAGAGATGCGTATATTACTTAAATTAAACTGCTATAGTAGATAATACTATGCAGCCTTAGGTGTAGTCTCTAGCTCGCTATTATTTGAAAGATAGAGGATCAGAGAGACACTGGTACATATATAGAGAAAACTTCCATCCACTGGTTCAGTTTCCAAACACTTTCAATGGCTGGGGCTGGGCCTGGTGCAAGACAAAAGCAGGAGCCTAGAATGCAATCCAGATCTCCCACATAGGTGTCAGGAACCCAACTTTTTGAGCCATCACTGCTGCCTTCAATGGTCTGCATTGGGAGGAAGAAGCTGGATTTAGGGCTCCTGGAAATCAAACCCAGACACTCAGATGTGGGATGTGGAATCTTTTTTTTTTTTTTAAGTTTTAAAAAATTTTAAGTTATACAAGTTTCATTTATTTCATATATACAGATTTAGGAACATAGTAACACTCCCCCCATGACCCTCCCTCCTGCCCGTGCTCCATCCCTTCCTCCTCCTTTCTCTGACATTTCCACTCTTAATTTTTACAAAGATCTATTTTCAGTTTACTTAATGATTATATAGTTAACCCTACACTTAGTAAAAGAGTTCAACAAATAGCATGTAAGCAATCATCAAATCTCAAAATGTCTGTTTCACTCTAATACAATGCATTTCAGATACTCTATTAGTTACCTCAGATTAGGGGAAACATATGGTATCTTTCTTGTTGGGACTGGCTTATTTCACTAAGTGTAGTGGTTTTCAGTTACACCCATCTTGTTACAAAATACAAGATTTCATTTTTTTTTTTTTTACAGCTGAGTAGTACTCCATAGTGTATATATAACATAATTTCTTTATTAAGTCAACAGTTGATGGACATCTGGGTTGATTCCATAGCTTAGCTATTGTGAATTGTGCTGCAGTGATTATGTGGGTACAGATAATTCTTTCATATGCTGATTTCTTTTGGTTTGGGTAAATTCCCAAGAGTGGGATGGCTGGATCATATGGTAGGTCTATATTCAGATTTCTGAGGTATGTCCATACTGTCTTACACAGTGGTTGCAACAGTTTATATTCCCAAGAAGAGTGGACCAGGGTACATTTTCCCCCATATCCCCAGCAGCATTTATTGTTTGTTGATTTGCTTATGTGAGCCATTCTCACTGTAGTGAGGTGAAACCTCAGTATGGTTTTGATTTGCGTTTCCCTAATGGCTAGTGATCCTGAGCATTTTCTCAAGTGTCTGTTGGTCATTTGTTTTTCATCTCTTGAAAAATGCCTGGTTGAGTCCTTTGCCCATTTCTTAACTGGATTGTTTTATTGTTGAATTTCTTGAGTTCTTTATAGATTCTGTATGTTAACCCTTTCTAAGTCGCGTAATTTGCAAATATTTTATCCCATTCTGTCTGTTACCTCTTCACTTTGATGAATGGTTCTTTTGCAGCACAGAAGCATCTCTGCTTGATGTAATGCCATTTGTCAATTTTGGCTTTGATTGCCTGTGCTTCTGGGGTCTTTTCTAGGAAGTCTTTGCCTATGCCAATGTGTTGCAGAGTTTCTCCAATGTTCTCTAGTAATTTAATGGTATTGATTTGTAGATTTAGGTCTTTGATCTATTTTGAGTGGATTTTGTGTAAGGTGTAAAATATGGGTCTAGTTTCATACTTCTGCATGTTGAGATTCAGTTTTCCCTAGCACAATTTGTTAAAGAGACTGTACTTGCTCCAGGAATTAATTTTAGCTCCGTTGTCAAAGATAAGCTGGTTGTAGATACATGGATTGATTTCTGGAGTTTCTGTTCTGTTCCATTGGTCAACAAGTCTGTTTTTGTGCCAGTACCAGGCTGTTTTTATTATAACTGCCCTACAGTATTATCTTGAAATTTGGAATTGAGATGCCTCTGGCTTTGTGTTTGTTATAATTTCTTCAGCTACTCAGGGTCTCTTGTGTTTCAATATGAAGTTTAGCATCATTTTTTTCTAGATCTGTGAAAAATGTCATTGGTATTTTGATTGGGATCATATTGAATCTGTAAATTGCTTTTGGTAATATGAACATTTTGATGATGTTGATTCTTTCAATTCATGAACATGAAAGGTTTTTCCATTTTTTAATGTCTTCTATTTCTTGCTTTAGCGTTTTGTAATTTTCATCATAGAGATCCTTTGTTAAATTTATTCCAAGCTATTTAATTCTTTAAGCTTCATTTTTAATTATCTTTTTTTTATATACAGAAGACCGACTCTATACTGAGTAAAGATTTCAACAGTTTGCACCCACACAGACACATGTAGTATAAAGTACTGTTTGAAGACTAGTTTTACCATTAATTCTCATAGTACAATACACATTAAGGGCAGAGGTCCTACATGGGGAGCAAGTGCACAGTGACTCCTGTTGTTGATTTAACAGTTGATTCTGTTATTTATGATGTCAGTGATCACCTGAGGCTCTTGTCATGAGCTGCCAAGGCTATGGAAGCCTCTTGAGTTCACAAACTCCGACCTTATTTAGACAAGGCCATAATCAAAGTGGAAGTTCTCTCCTCCCTTCTTTGATGGCCTTTTCTTTCCACTGGGATCTCACAGAGTTCTTTCATTTAGGTCATTTTTTTTTTTTTCCCCCACAGTGTCTTAGCTTTTCATGCCTTAAATGCTCTCATGGGTTTTTTAGCCAGATCTGAATGCCTTAAGGGTTGATTCTGAGGCCAGAGTACTGTTTAGAGCATTTGTCATTTTATGAGTCTGCTGTGTGTCCTGCTAAAGCATCTTTTGTAAGGCTGGACAAGTGGTGACAAATTCTTTCCATTTCTGTTTGTTAAAGAAGGTCTTTATTTCGCCTTCATTCATAAATGAGAGCTTTGCAGGGTATGGTATTCTGGGTTGACAGTTTTATTGTTTGTTTGTTTAAGAAATCAGATCATTTATTTTTTCAACTACAATAGTTCAAATAGCCATAGAAATTATTGGAACACACATTAGTCAACATTATTGACATCTGTTTTCCTTTTTTTTTTTTTTTTAGTAAATGTAAATTTCCAAAGTACAGTTTATGGATTACAATGGCTTCCCCCACCCCCCATAATTTCCCTCCCACTCGCACCCCTCCCATCTCCCGCTCCCTCTCCCATTCCATTCACATCAAGATTCATTTTCAATTATCTTTATATACAGAAGATCGATTTAGTATATATTAAGTAAAGATTGCATCAGTTTGCACCCACACAGAAACACAAAGTGTAAAATACTGTTTCAGTACTAGTTATAGCATTACTTCACATTTTATTTTGATTTCTCTTTAAAATCTCAATTTCATGGGGAAAGTTTTCCTTCTTGTATAGTTTTCTTTAGTTCTTGAAAAAATAGAAGTTCGTTTCTGATTTATTTTGAGTAATCCTATGATTAATTTTGAATTCCTTTTCTGGCATTTCCTCAATGTCCTCATCTTCACATTCTAATATTGAAATGTTGTTGTGTTTCTTTGGGGGGGATCATCAGGATCTGTACAGTTCTTACTGTGATCACAGTTCCCACTGCAGTGGCCTGCTCCAGGCAACCAAGGATTTCTAAGCATGTGGAGCTGCTGTCAGTGATTGCCCAGAGACCCTGCCACACCCTGCACCTTCTCACACAACCACCGAGTCCCCACGGTCTCAGCACAGAAGGCTCCTACAGTTGCTGGGTGCAGATGTTTTTCTCAGCTCTGCCAGTGTATCCAGTCAACAGAGAGGCAGAAGTTCCCCAAGACAGCTCCACCTAGGCGTCTTGCTTTTGGGAGGCTGAAGGTGCCTAACCATCCTATGTTTGCTCAGCCACTTCCTAGCCAGGCTCAAAGTCAGTAGGAACTGTGGATTGTTCCCTCCGCTGGAATCTGGATCACACAAATACACAAGAGTCCAGGCCAGATATTGCTCTATCTCTAGCACTGCCACCAGTACTGCCGAGAAGATGGTGTCCTATCTCAACAAGTTGCTGTGTGCATGCACAAAGTCTTCCATATCTCCCTCCCAAACCCAAAATGGTGCCTGCTCTTTCTAGCTGGGCAGCAGGCGCTGTTGTGGGGAAGGTGGGGTGAGATAAATGTGTGCCCTCTACTTCCACTGGGTCTGCAGACAACTGCTAACAACCACTAACCACCCAGGGCTCCAGTGTTGACTCATGCCACGCTGTCCCTCTGTCTATATCAACATGAGTTGCTGCAGTCCAGTCTCACTTCCGTCTCCAAGGTGCCACTTGCTCTGGCTCTTGGCCCACCCAGGCCCCAGAATTCATCTTTCTTACAAGTTATTAGAGGCTGCTTGTAGTAACTGTTCTTTTGCCTGTGCTTATGCTGCGTGTCTGCACCCTCCAGGTCCAGTGTTCCTCTCCCTCTTATAGGATTTCGAGTGTTGTTTCTGTCCAATTCTCCCCTTAGAGTGCACTTCTTACACTCCTCCCTCCCTCCATCTCTCCATCTCTCTCTCTCTCTCTCTCTCTCTTTCCCCTAAGCGGAATCTGAACCATTAGGCTGAAGACCCACCCCAGGAAGTAGTCTCCTTTAATGTGAATTTGCACACAATAGAGCTTACATTCTATTTTCAAAAGATATCCTAGTTTAACAAATGAGCAGAAAGTACAGGAAATTTCTAAAATTTATCTCCTGTAGTTTCATGAGCATTAAACTGAGATGTCGAATCAGTTTCTATATTTTTAAAAATTTTTATTTGAGAGAGAGAGAGATACAATTCGCTAGTTACCCCTCAAATGCCTGCAGAAGCCACCTCTGGGCAGTGCTAAAGCTGGGAGCCCCGATGTAGGAACTCAATCCAGGAATCTCAGGTGGGTGGCAGGAACCTAATTACTTGAGCCATCACTGCTGCTCCCTTGGTTTGCACTCATATGAAACTGGGATCAAGCTGGAGCCAGAATCACACGTAGGCACTTTGATGTGGGAAGGGGGCGTCTTAAGTGCTACTCTAAATGCCCACTCCTAGGTGTTGACTTAATTTGTCAATGATCTACTACACAAAAACTTTGGATTACAAGGAGAGATTGAGGGAATGTGAGCTATATACATTTATCCTTAACCAAACTCACATATCTACATATTTATTTTAAAAAGATTTATTTATTTGAATGTCAGAGTTACAGAGACAGGGAAAGACAGAGAAATCTTCCATCTGCTGGTTCACTCCTCAGATGGCTACAATGGCCAGTGCTGGGCCAGGCTGAAAACAGGAGCCAAGAGCTTCCTCTGGGTCTCCCACATGTGTGGCAGGGGCCCAAACACTTTGGATCATCCTCTGCTGCTTTTCCCAGGCTATTAGCTGGGAGCTGGATTGGAAGAATAGCCAGGAGCAGGACTGGTGCCCATATAGGATGCCATTGTGGCAGGCAGAGGCTTTACCTGCTACACCACAATGCCTACATAATTTCAGAAGAATAATTTCTATGGACAGAGAATTCTTCTGTAAAGCAAAAGCAGCAGGAGGAAGAAGTAGGTTACCTTTTTAGGAAGCATTACTCCTATAAGGATAGTAGTCACGGGAGTCACAGTTTTCCCCACTGTTGGTGCTTAGTAGAGTCATCTAGAAGGCTCATTAAAGCACAGATTGCTGGTTTTCTGATTTTGTTGATTTTGGATCAGGTCCCAGAATATGTCTGTCTTGCAAATTATTAGAGGCTGCTTGTGCTGAAGCACACTTTGAGTCAGTGACCTAGAATTGTCTTACACAGAAAATCTATTTCTCATGGAGATAAAATGCTTTATTTTAGGTTGACTTGCAGTTTGAGTGGTTTCAACTTTTCTCCCCAGCCTTCATTGTTCCATCACCATCTGCCAGACCTGTCTGCTTTCTGACCCTGCACTCACATTGCTCATTCCTGCATTCTGTCTCTTTTCTACTCTGTTCTCTTTTCTACTTTCGCTTAAATAGAGCCTTGACTCTGATAGAAAGCTTGGATCTAACTGAAGACCAGAGGAATCTGTTTTCTCTCAACTCTTTGCATTTATTATTTGCACTTGCTTTAACCACTAACTAAGCACTTGGCACATCCCAGGCTTTCTTACTGTTTTTTTCTCCATCCTCTCCCTTGTTCCCACCCATGTGTCCTAAGCCCTGGCTCAAATACTGCCTCCTACTTAAAACCTTCTCCTTTTGCTTCAGTTAGAAGGAATCTCTGTTTTGAACCCTTATGGTATTTTCTTTGTGACTCATGTTTTAATTTCTTCTAGAAGATTGTAAACCCATGAGAGGGCTAATCCTCCGCCTGCGGCACCGGCACACCGGGTTCTAGTCCTGGTCAGGGCGCCGGATTCTGTCCTGGTTGCCCCTCTTTTAGGCCAGCTCTCTGCTATGGCCTGGGAGTGCAGTGGAGGATGGCCCAAGTGCTTGGGCCCTGCACCCACATGGAAGACCAGGATAAGCACCTGGCTCCTGCCTTCGGATCAGTGCGGTGCGCTGGCCGCAGCGCACTGGAGGGTGAACCAACGGCAAAGGAAGACCTTTCTCTCTGTCTCTCTCTCACTGTCCACTCTGCCTGTCAAAAAAAAAAAAAAAAAAAGAAAAAAAAAAACAGAGATACGGCCTCATATATTCAACTTTTAATCCTCAGAGTACTTGGTACATAGTATGACTCAATAAATGCATTTATATAGCACAGGAACAAATATGTCAGATGTTTGGTGGCTTTTCCTAACATGGCATTTTACTACTGCTACACCAAGGTTTGCTGCAAAGCTTGGTACTGGAGCTGTGCCTCGAAGATTGTTCACTAAGTAACCACAAATTGGTGAAAGATTCTATGTAATGAGTCACAGACCAACAATGCTAGGTGACAGAGGTGCACTTAGCCTTGTTTCAAAATTCTGATTTAAAGAATAATTGTACATAGATGCCAGTCTTTAGTCATGACACAGGCGCTCTTTGGGGAGTTCTATAGAGTTGGTGAACTGGGTTACTTCTCATCCAAGTCTTCTCAAAGGGGCTAAGAGGCATGCACTTGGAGAATTCAAAGTTATGAAGCTAGTCCTCACCCTTCTTCATGTATCCAAGATTACATTCTTTGGAGGTAAAATAGTTCCCGATGTCCCCACCTAAATGGCACACCACCTGAGAGAAGAGTTAAACATTTCTAACTGTGAGACTTGATAATTTTTTATTCTTTGCGCCTCATGCTTATCACATAATGGGAATGGGAAGTCAATATATATTTGATATTTGCTTTGTGTTCAATTGTTTGTCTCCCATATTCTCTCTTTAATCTCTGTATACAGCCACATATTCCCAATAAATATACTTAACTTTGCTATGAAGACATAAAATCAGTTGTGCCACTAAATCCTCTATATGTTAATGTATGTGTTTAAAATTTGATTTTTATTATATCTTAAACACATATATGTAGAGCTCTGTTACTGGAAGTTAAATGAGGTATCGTTAGCATCTTTCATGACTTTTTTATTTCTCAAGCTTTCATTTTTCCTGTCATCTGAGAATACCTTAGTTTGATCTTGAATGCTGATAAAAAAAAAATCTCGGAGGGAAATTTCAGCTTGGGTAAGTCTCTGGGGGCTCAGAGCTTTTCCATTTGTTGAGGAATTTTTCCTTTATTTTCTAACTCAATGTTCTTTGATTTGTTCCTATTTAGGATCACTAAGTAAAAAAATGAGAGTACTTATAGCATCATAAATCCTTCAAGTGCTTAATATAGAACATCTAATTCAAATCATGTAAACAAAAATGTAATAAAGCAGTCTGGAGGATTCAATTTGAAACACAATTTGATCTAGAGGTTCATACACTATCACCAAGACTCAATTTCTTTTCATTTCTCAACTCTTCATTGTGCTAGCTCCTTTCTCAGGGAGGTAGTATCTCTTTTGATAGCAAGATAGCTATGTTAGATGCATATACTGTGCTTTCACTAATCTTCACTCAAAAAAGAGACTCTCATTCTACTCCCAATTCCAATTCCAGAAAGGTACCTTGACCGTATCTCACTCTCACAGGGTCATTTTTTATTCCAGTGTGAATCTCTGTGTCCATGGGGGAAGAAATACACTGATTGGCCAAGGAGGCGGGCTGAGCTAGCTCTGCATCCCTTGATAGCAGCGTGGGGATATTCAGGCTGCCCTGATTTCAGAGAGTAAGGCAAAGAGGTCAGGGAAGGCAAAATAGACTTAGTAAGAGGAGGTCATTTACTGGCTTCAGCACATGTATAATAGGATCGTCCTTCCTGGCAAATGCATTCCCATTTGTAGCCAAATAGCTAATAGGACATTTTCATTTAAATATTTTTTTAAAAAAGGAGCCACAGATTCCTTTATATCCCATTTAGGAGGGGGAAGATGACACTGGTCAAAAAGAAAAGAAAAATATTAACTATAGGAGTAGGGGTGTACTTCTTGCTGGAATCTGTAAAAACAAAACAAAACAGAAATTAGAGATGTTTTAGGTAGCAGATTTTTTAAAAAGTAGTTAATTTATCCTCTCACTTAACAGAAAATTACTTATAAAAATATTTGAAATTAGTTACTTTAAGCAAAGTATTCTATTTTTCTAACAGAATTTAACTTGCTTATGTTGCAGAATGAAGCAAATATAGAGATTTACCTTAGATTATACATCCATTGGGTAGAGATTTCATGATTTTCCACCTTTATCACCATCGATAGTATTAACATCACTACTCTCCACCTTAATTATCTTCTTTATTACCACTGTGAAAGCTAACATTAAGTACTTACTGTTTTTTGAGCCCTTGCCATATATTAATTCATTTTATCTTCACAACAAATCTATGAGGTATTTATTTTCATTGTCCTCATTTAAAACATTGTTTAACTTTAAGGAAGGCAGAGATAGAAAGAAGACGGAGAAAGGACTTCCATCTGCTTGTTCACTCCCTAGACGCCTGCAACAGTCAGAGTTGGGCCTGACCGAAACCATGAAGGAGCCTAGAATTTAATCTGCATTTCCCATGTGTGTGGCAGGGACCTAAGAACTTGAGCCATCACCTGCCGCCTCCCAGGCTGCACAGTAGCAGGAAGCTGGAATTATGAATGGAGCAAGATGCGGGCATCCCAAATGGTATCCTAAACACTGTGCCAAATGCCCATGCCTATCCTTACTTTTATTGATGAGACTATGGCAAATGTGAAGAAACTTGCCAAATGTCACAGGTCTAGTAAGTAGTGTAGGCAGCATTTAGGTCATCTGACTCAACTCTGTGTCATAACCACTGTGTTGTCAGTCCGTACATTGCATATCCATTCACAGATTTTTTTTGAATTGCAAAGCACACAAGAAGTATTGAGTCTTGCTTGCTGTGTTGTGTGTGTGTGTACATGTGTTTGCACTCCCTATACATACACACCTTTCACAGGAAGTATGGGAGAGGTTAACAGCTAGTGAGTTTTAACTGATGGAAACAAAACTAGAAAACAAAAACATTGCTGCCAGGTATAAGTCTTGATTGGGAATACAGTGGGATAGGGAAGAGAGAGGGGGAAATCTTCTAAAAATGGTGTATATAAAGATTGGATCTCTTCTTCAACCAGTCTTCACTAGATGTTTAGAGTAGAAAAGATGTTTGAGATAGAAAAAGACTCTAGTCTGATTGCCTCAATCTACTCATTTTTGGACAGGGTGACCAGATGAGGGAGAAATATATTTTCATAATGTGTGAAATTTTTTTGACTTACTGAAATTTTAGTTTGGGATCAGAAACCTACATCTACATCTGTATCCATATCTTTAGTAATTTTTAAAACCCAAATTTTTACCAATAACAAGGAAATTAATAGTGAATATATCTTTTAAACTTTTTTTCAAAGTTTGTGTTAAAGTTGTACATTCTGAATCCCCTCAGAGACCTCGGAACCATTAGTACTACTCTGGTGGGTTAGTCATTAGAATGATTCTCATTTTGTGTTTTGTTTTCTCCTTACGGAGGCTGGAGATAATAACAGAGCCTTCCAACTCCATTCTCTCTAACTTCTCAAGGGGATAAGATTCTGCTGAAAGGATTTATCAGAAAACGGTGGCAGAACAGGAGTATAACAGAAAAATCTTGGTTTTCGAGATGATTAGCTCTGGTGTTGAATCTCTGTCCCTAGCAGTCTTACCTTGACCATGCTAATTTGCTTTCATTGAGTCTTAACTTTCTCACATAAAAAAATGAGAGCATCTCATGGATTTTGGAAACACTTTTATCACTACGACTACCACAGTTATTACTACCACAACCACCTCTAACTAATACACAACTGAGTATGTATTGAATGAGTACAGTAATATATTCAGTAACCAGTGTTATCCTCAGAGCATCCTTATGAAATTGACACTATTATCTCTAATGTGCAGATGAGGGAAGTTAAGGCAAGGAAAGCTTAAGTATCTCTGTGAGTCCACATGGTAACATGAGCTCATACACTGAACTTAAGGAACTTAAATGTCCATTCTCATTCCTCATCAAACTTAGCATATCAACCACATTTATCATAGTTTACAACTCTCTCTTCCCTGATACTCTTCACTTTGCTCCTAGGGTCCCACTTCTATTGGTTTTCTCCTCTCTCACCAGCCATTCCTTCTCAGTATTCTTTATTTATTTCTTCTCATCCTGAGCTTATAAAATTGTGGAGTGCCCTGAGAAATTGTCCTTAGACAGCTTCTCTTCTTTATGTACACATTGCTGTGGAGAGCTCATCTTATCGCATGTCTTTGAATATCACCCGTACCCCACTGATTGCAAATTTGCCTTTCTAGCCTGTGTCTCTCTTTTGAATTCTAGGCTCTTGCATTCCTGTCGATCAGACATCTGTGCTTGGAAGACTGTTTTATATGTCGGATACTAAATTCCTGTACCAGGCCTCAGCATTCATATCAGTACAGTAGGGTCAACAACCCAACTTTATGCCCCAGTCTCTGCCATCTACAAGCTTCTGTATCTCAGTAAATGCCAACTCTATCCTTTCAGTTACTCAAGCCCAAACCTTGCAGCCATCCTGCACTCCTCTTGCTCTCTCACTGTTCACAGCTAGTATATCAGGAAGTTCTCTTGTTTTAATCTTCAGAATATATAATGAATCAGGTCAAATATCGCCACTTCCCTTGCTACCATCTTCAATTCTCATTTGGATTATTTTTTTTTTAAAGTTATTTACTTGAAACGTAAAGAAAGAGAGCGAGAGAGTGAGAGAGTGAGAGAGAGAGAGAGAGAGAGAGAGAGATGTCTAGGTATCTTCCACTCTCTGGTTCACTCCCCAAATGCTGCAACAACCTAGGCTGGGCCAATCAGAGACCAGGAGGCAGACTCCATCCAGATCTCTCACGTGGGTAAAAGGGACCCAGACACTTTGGCCATCTTCCATTGCTTTCTCAGGCATATTAGCAGGGGGCTGAATTGAAAATGGAGCAGCTGGGACTTGAACCCATGTTCATATGGAATGCCAGTATTGCAGGGGATGCTTAAGCTGCTGTGCCACAATACTGGCCCATCTTGTTTGGATTATTAAGTAGCCTCCTAACTGGTGTCTCTCCTTTAACTTTGCAGTCTATTCTCAATGGAGCTGTGAGATCAATTTTATTAAAATCTAAGTGAAATGTTCTGTCCTCTGTCTGAAACCTTCCAATAGTTCCCATGTGATTAACAGGAGAAAGTCAAAACACTTAATCTAGTGTTAGGCAAATTCTCTCCAAAGCCTCTATCAAAAATCCAGAGCGTAATGAGTGTTAAATTTTAAGATATTAAATAGTCAAAAGTTGTCACCATGTGAAAAGCACTTTCCCAGAAATTTTCAGCTTTATTTATAAGGGTGGATGGGTGCCAAGAGCTATCACAACATTTCTGCAAGGCAAGCATTCCTTCCATTTTATAAATGAAGAAACGGGCTCTGGAGTTAAGTCATTTCACAAGGCCCCACTGCTAACATATACCCAGATCTTTCTGGCTCCAAAGTCTATTCATTTTTCACATGCCACATGTTCTTCCAGATTCATTTGGTTACTTATTCTTTCATCCATTCATTTGAGACAGACATTCCTTCAAGGTCAGTGTGATGCACAAATAGAGAAAGCTAGTTTTAGGGAATTGAAGCCCAGAATAAAAGGAAGCAGGAAAAAATAATAAGTTGATAAACTAAATAATGGTAATAGCAATAGTAGCTTAAATGTTTTGTGTACTTACCTACGTCACACATTGTTCTAAGAACTTTTACATGCATTATTTAATTTTCTCCACGCTTGAATCTTGTAAAGTAGGTTTTTTTAAAAAATTCCTATGTATATGTAAGGAAACCCAGGCACAGAGACTAAGCCATTTGTCCATGTTATCACTGCTAGTAGCTGACAAAGTTTACATATAAAATGAGGCTTATTACAAACAATTGGCTGCGTTTTTTAGAGACATGTTAAGAATTTTGATTATGTGAAACATTTTAACAAATAAAACTCTTCTTTGTGAATCCATCGACACAGAACAGAGCATGTATTTTGTGAGTCTGCAGATTTTTGGCACAGATATGTTGCTGAAGGAAGCAACAGTTAAGGGCAAATAACTAATTAACATTCTGTTAACATATTTTAAGTCTTCCAGTGGGCATGGAAACATTTGTTCCTATGGTAACCAGTGTAGATCACATGACGGGTGATAGAAGAGTCAGAGGGGAAAGCCTTTAGTTTAGAATGCTTTTTCTTTTGCAAATGTACTTCTTTAAATGTATTATGCTATTTGACCTCTTGACTCTCTGAAAGTGAGAATTCCTGGGAGTATTTTGACATTGAGTTACAAATCAGCAGGATCAATTTTGACATCAAGTGAGGGCCTGACGAACCCATATATGCCCTTTAGTACACCTCCTTTCATTGGTGGAATTACAGTCTCTGGACTGGCTGATTTGAAGGTCTTCCTGGTGTCTTTCAGTGTTCTGCCTGTAAGACTAAGAGGGAGGAAACGTGATTCACCTGCCTCAGAGAGACTTTGGGGGAAATTGAATAGCTTGTGGCTTCTGTTAGTGAAAAAAACCAAAACAATTGAAAGATTGAGAAACAGTCTCCTGAGAGGACTCCGTGTTTGTAGAGAAATATCAAGTGTGGATTCCCGAAGCTGGGCTAGTGGGAGGAGTGAAGGGGCAATAGCAGCTAACTAGAAAATTAGGTCTGGGGATTCTACTGATCTTACTTATAGGAAGTGTAACCAGGTATAAAATAACATAAGCCAACAATTTTTTCTGCTTAAATGTAAAACTGGGAAGCTAATGCTTCAGGCCTGGACTAGCAGCTTCCTGCTTACCCATGTCCTAAGGCACAAATTCCTTGTTCCTTATCTCAACTTCTTTTCCAGGGCAGGGGTATCTGGTCAGGCTAGATCTACTTTCGACACCCATGGACCTCAGGGAGCACAATGGTGAAGTGATGCATGAAGAAGGAATGCATTATCTGTGATCTAGTGACAAGCCCTGGCTCCTGACACCAGAGACCTGCAGCTTTTTTTGTGATTTTGCGGAACCAACACCCGCTTCCTTTTAGCCCCTTTAGAAGTCTGCTATGCTCTAAATTTGTAGGCAGATTAAATTTCCTTCACTCCATAACCTTGTCCTTGTTATTTTGATTTGGCACCAGGGATGGGGACCCAGTTGTCTATAACAAGAAAGACCCCTATATTAGACAGACACACTACCACCCTCATCACATGGTTCATACATGCATTAGCCCCAGGCTATTCCAGGTTGTTGGGGTAAGTAGAGCATTGTTTACCCATTAACAGAAACATTCCTTAGCTTACTGAGGGAAAAAAATGCTGTATTCAATAACTGAAAACATTCTGAAGCCAAGAAAGCTTTTTGTTTTTAATTGTAGAGATGTGTAGATATTGAGTGGGTCCAACAAATTGGCTGTGTTAACAACCAGTCAATGAGGTTTAGGTAGATAAGGCCAAATCAGAGAATGGACCAGAGTTCTCTGCAACTTTCAGAGTCCAGTATCAAAGGAAAAAGGGCATCATTGCATCCTGGGTTTATTCCTCTCTGTCTTTCCTCTTCTGGATAATTTCAGAGCTGTAGTGGCTAGGAAAATGCTCCAGTTTCATCTCTGGGTTGATGATGTGATATGTCTGACTTGTCTCTTCCCTCTTCAGTTTATAGAGAAAAACATCAGTCTCCATGACCAATTGTATTTTTATTATACTGTTTATAAGGTCTTTTCCCAAGGTTCTAATTGGTGAATTTCTATAAGAAAAGTTTAGTCTGGTAATTCCATTGTGAATGACCACACCTGATCATTTCTGATTCAAGATCCTTACTCTTGACTAGAGATTGAAATTGGTAGTATATTTTCCCTCTCTAGGTTTTCAAGGATTGGAACTGTTTTTTGGTTACCTGATCCAAGCCCAGATCACTCAGAGGTGTGAAAGAGAATCCTTCATTTATTATTGACTACATTGCAGTCAACTGTGGGTGTGAATTAATTCATATATGATAGTAACATGCTTTGTCCTAAATCAAATAGCGCACAGCATTTGCTACAGGACTCTCTTTCTGTGAAATGACTTTATGGAAATATAGAAAGATAAAAATAAATCAGCCAAGTCTTAAAAAGGAGCTTAACTTTTTTGATTGATACCTCTAATTTCTCCTGCTTCCATTCATTTTTCATAATATCATAAAAGCTCTTTCTAAAATATTGATCTAGTTGGTATTATACTTCTTAAAAACTTCTAACAACTTTTATTACCTACAGCATGTAGTTTAAAAGTCCTGAGTATGAAATACCAGACCTTTACAACCAGGCTGTAGCTAAGCTCTCCCACCTGGGTAAGTGACTACTCTTTTCCTGCTCCTATACCCTTCCTACATCTTACACAACCTGCACTCCAGCCATCCAGAAATTCAGAGATACCCTGAGGACATTGTACTGTCTGAAATCCCTGTGACTTGGCATATGCTCTTCTCTGCTTGAAATGGCTTTTCCGTTATTTTGCTGAAAACCCTCATGCTCATGTCAAGACTCCCTATTGTGGGGCTGGCATTGTGGGACAGCAGGTTAATCCACTGCCTGTAACACCAGCATCCCATGAGCACCAGTTCAAGTCTGGGCTGCTCCACTTCCAATCCAGCTCCCTGCTAAAGTCCTGGGAAAGTAGTAGAAGATGGCCCAAGTCCTTGGGCCTCTGTCACCCAAGTGGGAGATCTCAATGGAGTTCTAGATTTGTGGCTTGAACTTGGACTAGCCCTGGCCATTGTCGCCCTTTGGGAAGTGAACCAGGCAGATAGAAGACTCTCTCTCTCTTTCTCTCTATAACTCTGCCTTTCAAGTGAATAAATAAATCTGTTTTTAAAAGACCCCCTCTTGTGATTCTGCCTTACTTCCCCCAGGGAGAATGAGGTCCTTCCTGCACTTAGCAGCCAAAAACCATTGCTTAGACATTTGAATAGATATTTGTTCATGTTTCCCTTTCTCATTAGACTAAGCCTTCTCCCAAGACAATGATTTTACTTCATTCATCCTGTATGAAAGCTTCCTATCACAGTAGAAAGCAGTTGATAAGTGGAAAATTAATATATTTTGCTTCCTACTTTACTTTTAGAACTTCTTAACCTTGTAGTGACTTATGACAAAAATGAGTTTGAGGGAGAAGATAAAAATGCTATATTTACATGTTATCTTTTGAAGATTCAGTCTGTCTGGAATTTTCTTGCATAACAATTATAACCTTTTCTATGGTTTAGTCTCCCTTATCTATGGTTTCACTTTCTACAGTTTCAGTAACCTATAGTTCACTGCAATACAAAAGTATTAAATGGAAAATTCCAGAAATTATTCATAAGTTTCAAATTGAGCACTATTTTGAGTAGTATGAAATTTCTTTATGACCTGTTCTTTTCAGCCCTGGACATAAATCATTCCTTGTCTAGGGTATCCATGCTGTATATGCAACTTTCCCATGATATATATGGCTGCTCTCTTGGTTATAGAATCTACTATGTTGTATCACAGTTCCTGTGTTTAAGTAACCTTTCTGTCACAATGCTTGTATCATTCATCATTCACCTCATTTCACATAGGCATTCAAAACTTCACATCATCGCAAGAAAGGTGAATACCATATAATAAGATTTTGAGAGGTAGCTGGAAAGTGAGAATATACAATTTTTTGCAGTATATTGTAATTCTTTTTCATTATGCTTGTGTATTAACATCAGGTATATATGTATAGGAAAAACATAGTATATGTATATATAGGTTCAGTACTATCCATAGTTTTAGATATACAGTGGAGGACTTGTAATACATCTCACAAGTTTAAAGGGGAACTACTGTGATGCTATTATGGAAATTGAGGTAGTTGAAGAGAAAGACAAGAGGAAAAACCAAGAAATAAAGCATGTGTTCTCTAATCTGTCGGTTTGAACACTATTGGATACTGAGATCTATATTTTTGGTATTTTCCCCCCAAGCCCACTTAGAAAAAATAACTTTTATAAAAGAATCATGGTGGGGCTGGCACTCAGGCATAGCAGGTTAAGCCTCTACCTGTGATGCTGGCATCCCATATGGGTGCCAGTTCCAGACCTGACTGTTCCACTTCCCATCCAGCTCCCTGCTAATGTGCCTGGGAAAGAAGTGGAAAATGGCCTAAGTGCTTGGGTTCCTGCACCCTTGTGGGAGAGCCAGAGGAAGCTCTGGGCTTCTGGCGTCAGCCTGGTGCAGCCCTGGCCTTTGTTGCCATTTGGGGAGTGAACCAGTAGATGGAAGATCACTCTGTCTCTGTGTAACTCTGCCTTTCAAAATAAATGAATAAGAGTCATGGTCTGTGATTCTGAAAAGAGTAGATTCAACTTAGATCAATAATACATTTTAGGGGCTGGTGCTATGGTGTAGTGGGTAAAGTTGCCGCCTGCAGTACCGGCATTCCATATAGGCACCGGTTTGAGCCCAAGCTGCTCCATTTCTGATCCAGCTCCCTGCTCATGTGTCCAGGAAAGTAGTACAAGATGGCCCAAGTCCTTGGATCCCTGCACCTGCATGGGAGACCTGGAAGAAACTCATGGCTCCTGGCTTCAGATCTGCCCAGCTCTGGCCTTTGCGGCCATTTGGAAGAGTGAACCAGCAGATGGAAGACCTCTCTGCCTCTGCCTCTTTGTATCTCTACCTTCAAATAAATAAATATTTTAAAAAATACCTTTTAGCAGCTGGCAGTTATATGTGCTCAGATTCCCAGCTGACCGCAATTGCACCCAGTATCCTCCTGGATAGTAGCTCATTTTTGTGACCTCAAACAACTCATAGGGAGGTATTAGGACTTCTTTCTTGAGGGAGAAGTCTTGTACAGGTGCACCCAGGCAGGTCAGTATGGTAAATAGTGTTTGGTTCCCAAACTTCTGTGCTTCTTCTCTTAAGAGGGAGGTGTAGAGGAATTGGCCAAATCGAACGATGGCCCCTATGTAGGCCTCAAAGTAGACATCCTTGGTGCCATGATGCACCTCATAACACAGACTGTTGTTCTTCATGAGCATCTCTTTCCTCAGCAGCTGGATTGCTGAGGTCAGGTAGTAGTGTAGATATTTGAAATGGAATGAATGTTCATACTGCTGTGGAGTCCTGGCAACACTGGTCATGGCCCTCATAAAGTCAGAGCGAACATTGCTGTTCAATGTATAAACCAAGATGGCCACAGCATGTGTAATAGTCATGTTCTCGGGGAGAGCTTTTGCTAGGTTCAACCAGGTTAAGTGGGCTTTGTGCCATACCCTGGAGTAGTTCTTATAGGCTTGCAGCTCTTTCATGAAATAATCTCCTTGACTTAACTCCTCCATGACCTGTTTGCTACAGCCTTGGTATTGATCATCAAAGGAATCTGGTGCCAAGTCAAAGTTGATTTTAATTGCAACCTGGAAGTAAAGAAAAATCTCGCTTTTAATTTCCCAAGTCAGTTGGTACATGTAGTAGCAGATTTGCTTCACTGTATATAGCCAAATATCCCCAAAACAAAGATTTGTTGATTATGTTACATCTTGTCCTTTCAGCATCATTGACCTGTGCTAAAGATTGAATTCGGTTGGCTGAACATTGATGAAAGATGAAAATATTCATCAAAAGTTCACCTTCCCCTGGGAGGAAGTAACCCTTTTTATATCACTGAAATCACAGTGTTTTTGCATATTGGGTACTTTGAATAAAAAATAATAACCTTATAGTTTAATTAAATTAGATACTTCAACAATTCATGGAAAATAGAATTTTTAAAAAATATTTGTTTTGGTGCAAAAAAACCTAAAGTGCCTAAGTACAAAGAGTCTTCAGAAATTCATGGAAAGTGTGTGTTATAAAGAAACTATGATGGATTTAATTTTTTCACTGATAAACTAACTTATCTTTAAAATTTGTATTTATTTATATAAAAGGCACAATAATAGACACACACACATGAGAAAGAGAGAGAAAAAGGGAGAAAGAGAGATGTGGGGAGATATAGATATCTTTCATCTGCTTGTTCATTCCCAAATGCCTACAGCAGTGGGGTTGGGCTAGGCTGAAGTCAGGAGGAGCCAAGTGGTAGGGAACCAAGTACTTGAGCCACCACTTGTTAACTCCCAGGTTTCACATGAGCAGGAGCTAGATTGAAAGTGAAGGGAAGACTTGAATCCAGGTACTCTGATATGGGATGTGGGCATCCCAAGCAGTAGCTTAATCTGCTTTATCACAAAGCCGAAATTTACCTTTTAATTCCATCTTTCCATAAATGTTTGAAGTACCTTCATACTTTGTGTTTCATCTATGTTCCTCCCCCTTCATATTTTCTCATAAATGCTATAGGGATTATCTCTTTTATGAATGCTTAGAATCTATATAAAATGTTTGCCCACTTAATTTCAGAAAAGTTTAAGGGATGAGTGGTGTTAGGTTCTCCAAAGGGGCCTCCAGTAAATTACAACCCTCTTGTCTTCCCAGATCCTGAAAAAACTGAGGAATAAAAAAAGAACAAATGTGAAGGTTAACTATAATTTTTCTTATTGGATCATGCCGTTTTGGAGCACACATCTGTAGGTCTGATGTCAAATAAGCTTGGTAAGAGTAAATTCCAGGGCTGGCGCTGCGGCTCACTTGGCTAATCCTCTGCCTGTGGCACCGGCACCCCGGGTTCTAGTCCCAGTTGCTCCTTTTCCAATCCAGCTCTCTGCTGAGGTTCGGGAGGCAGTGGAGGATGGCCCAAGTGCTTGGGCCCTGCACCCGCATGGGAGACCAGGAGGAAGCACCTGGTTCCTGGCGATCCTGGCTTCGGATTGGCGAGGCACGCAGGCCGCAGTGTGCTGGCTGTAGCGGCCATTTGGGGAGTGAACCAACAGAAGGAAGACCTTTCTCTCTGTCTCTCTCTCTCACTGTCTAACTCTGCCTGTCAAAAAAAAAAAAAAAAAAAAAAAAGAGTAAATTCCAGGTTGAGGCAGACTTGTCCCCTTAGTTGCAAGCAGTATTGTGCTGTGACCTGTCCAGGTGACATTCTTACAATGGAGGAACAGAGATCACATGCCCTTTTGCCATCAGACTAACACCCAGGAGGAAGAAGCAGAGCAGAGCTCAACCCAATATACCCAGTTATTGCTTTACTTACTTATTGTATTGCTACCTATAAAGTGCATGTGTCCATGTCCAAAGGAGCAGAGTGAGTGAAGGGTGAAGAGAGATGTCCTTTTCTTGGAAACCCGGAGTGGGAAAAAGATATTCTTTTCTAATGGGCGGCCAGTTGAATATCACTTATTGACAGCTAATGCAGCTAATGCTGCTAAACTGAAGTTAGGGGACTGAAAAAAAAGTCCACTAAGCCATAACAGTTTGCCATTTAGAGCCTTAGCTGAATTATCTAAATCCAAATAGATGCTTCTTTCTGGACAATGCAATGATGCTTTATACATAAATAGTACTAAGGTGCATGTTGAAAGACGAGTCCATTCAGTCAATGTTAAGGATGTTGGGATTGGAACTCAAAAAACACATCATTGGATGTTTTTACTGTATTATTTATGAGATATCATCTGGTTGTATGTAAACTAGGACAGATTTTTAAGACAGATTAAATAATTTTAACCAGTACAGGCATTGTGGCTCAGTGTGTTAAGTTGTTATCTGAGATGCTAGTATCCCATATGAGTGCTGGTTTGAGTCCTGGCTGCTCCACTTCTGACCCAGCTCTCTGCTAATGTACCTGGGAAAGCAATAGAAGATGGCCCAAGTTCTTAGGCCCCTGGACCCCACATAGGAGACCAGGATGAAGTTCCTGGCCATTTGGGGAGTTAACCAGCAAATAGAAGATCTCCGTCTTTCCCTTGCTTGCTCTCTGTAACTCTGCCTTTCAAACAAATAAATAAATAAATCTTCATAAATAAATTTAACAATAATTCTTTACAGTAGATTTAAAAATAGGTCTACAGAATCTATTTAAGCCAAAGCAAACAAAACCAATAATATCCTGTGTTACCAAATCTCATGATAAACTCCAAAATCTGTATTACTAGATCTCAAATATATTCTGTGATCTCTTAACGTTAGATTATTTTTTCTTACGTAAAATTTTATAGTACCATGCTTATAATTTTCAGTTGATCTATACAGTGCAGTTTAAATACATAGATTTGGTTTATTTTGTATTGTTTTATGGAAACAATATTTTACTTAATTTTAAATGGAGAATCAAGAAAATAACTATGCCACTGGCTTTTATAAGTCTAAATTTATAAACTCTAAAGAGGTCTACATTTTTAATAGTTGCTTTCAGTTTTCACTAATACTATGAGGTTACTTCAAAAGGTTTGTGAAAAGTGAAATGAAAAGATTAGTTTAAGGCAAAAATCTTTGAAATCCATGCATTCAAGGGGTCTCCAAAAATTTTGTGGAATATGCCATATTATGAAAAAAGAAGGATTTCAAAATTCTTTTATACCACAATACACTTTTAATTCCATTTCTCATGAACTTTTGGAAGCATCCTTGTATTTATTAAAATTATTGACTGAAAGTAGATCCCAAGTGAATAAGGTTTCGCTTATTTAGAGGTTGTCACCAGGTGAACGATCTATTGGAGAATTTATCATAAATAGATCATCCCCTCATCTCCTCCTACCTCAGAACTCTTTGTGGATCTCTGCAGGCCAGAAAGGAGCAGCAGGAGGAGCAGCTGCCCCTTAAGGAGAAAGATTCTCATGGCTGTAGCTGCAGTAATCCCGGGAAGAAGAATCCTCCAGCACCTTTTGATCCGTAGGCAGCAATGGCTTGTGTTGAAAGCACTTCTCCTTTGCTACTGCAACTTCATCTTGAAATGGGTTCTCCAGACTTCCCTTGGGTTTTCTTTGAGTGAGTCTCAGCAAGAACTCTCCGTGATCCTGTCTGTGCTGAGACTTCCGTAGACCACCAACAACCAGCAGCTTTCCCCGGAGGTTGAAATCAACTCCAACTTCTTTGCTGAGTTGAAATTCCTTTGAAAGAGCCAGGCATGTGCACCAAATAAGGGTTTCGAAAGAGAATCCCTTAGTTTCCAGTTAAAAGGCACATCCCATATCTGATTTGTATTCAGGGGAATGCCAAAGGCCCATTAAGGGTCAGGTTCTGCAGTCCAGCCTTAATTTTCCCAGCAAGGCAGGAAGAAGGATCTGCACAGTGTTTGAGGCCAAATGCATTATCTTGAGCCTCAGGCTTCCATTGTGAGTAATAAGATTGGCGCATGCAGGGCGGCTGGCAGGATCCCTCCTCAAGGTGGGCCTCTGTCAAGCTCAGCTGGTGCGGCTGATAGGCCCTGCCCAGCATGGGCTGCCACGCCTTTTAGAGTGGTTGTCAGAAGGAAGGCTCTTTTTGCTGCTTTTCCATGGCACAATTGAAACTCTCCAATCCTTGCCAGCGCCGTGGCTCACTAGGCTAATCCTCCACCTGCGGCGCCGGCACCCCAGGTTCTATTCCTGGTTGGGGCGCCGGATTCTGTCCCAGTTGCTCCTCTTCCAGTCCAGCTCTCTGCTATGGCCCGGGAGTGCAGTGGAGGATGGCCCAAGTCCTTGGGCCCTGCACCCACATTGGAGACCAGGAGAAAGCACCTGGCTCCTGGCTTCAGATTGGCACAGTGCACCAGCCGCAATGCGCTGGCCGTAGCGGCCACTTGAGGGGTAAACCAACGGAAAAAGGAAGACCTTTCTCTCTGTCTCTTCTGTCTCTCTTTCTCTCTCTCTCTCTCACTAACTCTGCCTGTCAAAAAAAAAAAAAAAAGAAAGAAAAGAAAAAAACTCTCCAATCCAGAGATTGCACGTGCTGGATTTGGAGTTCTTCCCAATTTTCTCTTCTGAAAACATTAGCTGTGCTAGTCTACAGTGAATCTTAATGATGACATGTCAGAAGACATGTATGAGTAAAACTGACATGAATCAAGAGTAAGATCTAGTGTGTGAATTTAACCCAGGCGTTTAATTAAACACTTGCCTTTAGGCACTTCCCTTTCTAGTCTGAACATCCTTCCTCATTCCCAACTCCTGTGATAGTTGTTTTTCTTGATAATATTTCCTATCTATGCTTCCTGATGGGCTATCTGACTGTTAAGTGAAACTAAATCCTATTCTTGGAAATGCTGGTATTTGTTTTTATTTCCAGTAAGTATTTTTTAATCTGATTTTTCTGATGATGGTAGCAGTTCTGAGACTAATAAATATTTTAGATATTTTCTAGAATATCTAGAAAAATGCAAAGGAGGAAACAAAATTACCCATAACCCGTGACCTAAAATAAAGCCACTACTTAAATTTATATTTTGTTTTACACATACACATGCATAAATAAACACTGTAGAATTGAAATAATATACTATGAGGTTGTGCTTGCCATTTTTTCCCTTAAAATTTGAATTTGTGTACTTATTTATTTGCAAGGAAGAGAAACAGAGAAAGAGGGAGAGAGGTTTCTGTTAGTTTACTTCCCAAATGTCCACAACAGCCAGGGCTGGGCCAGGCTGAAGCCAGGAGCCAGGAACTCAATCCAGATCTCTCTCTCTCTCTCTTTTTTTTTTTTGACAGGCAGAGTGGACTGTGAGAGAGAGAGAGACAGAGAGACAGGTCTTCTTTTTGCCGTTGGTTCACCCTCCAATGGCCGCCATGGCCGGTGCGCTGTGGCCGGTGCACCGCGCTGATCCGAAGCCAGGAGCCAGGTGCTTCTCCTGGTCTCCCATGGGGTGCAGGGCCCAAGGACTTGGGCCATCCTCCACTGCACTCCCGGGCCATAGCAGAGAGCTGGACTGGAAGAGGGGCAACCGGGACAGAATCCGGCGCCCCAACCAGGACTAGAACCCGGTGTGCCGGTGCCACAGGCGGAAGATTAGCCTAGTGAGCCACAGCACTGGCCATCAATCCAGATCTCTTACATAGGTGGCAGGGACCTAACTACGTGGACTATCACTTGCTTTTTCCCAGGGTGCATATTAAGCTGGAATGGAGAGCAGAGCCAGGACTCAAACCCAGGCACTCAGCTATGGGATACGGGCATCTGAAGTAGGGGCTTAACCACTGAGACAAACTCCTACCCTGAACACACTCTTGAATGACACTTAGTTGATTTCTCAATTCTCCCACTTCATGTTTGACCTTGGCAAGATACTTAACCTCTCTGTTCCTTAGTTTCCTCATGTGTTAAATGGAGATAACAGTGTGTACCTTATGAAGTGTTGATACCTTTCGTTTAAAAGATTTATTTATTTATTTGAAAGAGTTAGAGAGAGGAGAAGCAGAGAGAGAGAGAGAGAAAGAGAGAGAGGTCTTCCATCTACTGGTTCACTCCCCAATTGGCCGCAACGGCCAGAGCTATGCTGATCCGAAGCCAGGAGCCAGGAGCTTCTTCCAGGTCTTCCACGCAGGTGCAGGGGCCTAAGTACTTGGGCCATCTTTTTATTGCTTTCCTAGGCCTTAGCAGAGAGCTGGATCAGAAGTGGAGTAGCTGGGTCCCAAACGGGCGTCCATATGGGATGCCGGCACTTTAGGCCAGGGCATTAATCCGCTGCGCCACAGCGCCAGCCCTGTGTTGATACCTTTATAACCCTTAAAACTGCATCTCATGCTTAGAAATTGTTCAACATTAAAAACAATTACCGTTTTTATGTACCGGTTTATTTAATAAAAATGTCTTATATTCAGCTTGTTTTCAATTTTGCACTATTATAATTAACAGTTTGGGAGCATGTTTTAGGCATAAATCTGTTTCTCACAACTTTTTTGTTTTAAAGATTTATTTTACTTGAAAGTCATAGTTATAGAGAGAGAAGATAAGCAGAGAGAGAGACAGAGAGAGAGAGAGAGAGGGAGAGATCTTTCATGTGCGGGTTCACTGCCCAGATGGCCACAACAGCTAGAACTGCACCGATCCAAAGCCAGGAGCCAGGATCTTCTTCTGGGTTTCCCACATGGGTGCAGGGGCCCAAGGACTTGGGCCATCTTCTACTGCTTTCCCAGGCCACAGCAGAGAGCTAGATTGGAAGTGGAGCAGCCGGGTCTCAAAGCAGCGCCCATATGGGATGCTGGCACTGCAGGCGGTGGCTTTACCTGCTACGCCACAGCGCTGCCCTCTCACAACTTTTAGAAAATTATTTATTTATTTGAAAGGCAGAGTTAGAGGGAAAGACAAACACAGATAATCTTCCATCAGCTGGTTCACTCCCCAAATGGCTGCCATGGCCAGGGCTGGGCAAGGCCAAAGCTTGGAGTCTACAACTCCATCCAGGTCTCCCACGAGGGTGCCAGGGGTCCAAATACTTCCATATTCTGCTGCTTTCCCAGGCTCGTTAGCAGCAAGCTGGTTAGAAAGTGGAGCAGCAGGGACTTAACTGGCACTCAGGCCATAGCTTAACTTATTAACACACCATAACATCAGTCTCAAGTTTCTCAAAGTTTTTAAGACACAGTTCTAGTGATGTGATCACTAATTAATGGAATGTTTAATTTTTGGATTAAATAGCAATCAGTGGCTATGTATGTATCAGTGGCTATCCATTTAAAACTCTAAAAATTCTTAAGATTCCTCATTATCAATTGATATTTGAGATATGGAATCATTATAAACAAAACTGGAATTACAGTCAGAAAATTTGAATTATGGGTCTAGTTCTGTTCATAATGTCCACTGAACAAACTTAAACTACAAGAAATCTGTGCTGAAATTCAGTTTTCATAACTTTATAGAATTACCAAAATAAATTGGCAATAATAATTTTCTTCTATGAAAGGGTACTGTGTTTCAAGACCCTTTTGCCTATTATGTCAGCCCATGAGACAACCTTGTAAAGGTGACATCTTAACCTTCAAATTACGGTTGTGGTGGCTTAGGACCTGTTAAGTCAAATAAAGTTTCTGCTATCATAGGCACTTTTCTCTCCTCTGCAGCTCACTTCCACTTCCAGAGTAAGACCACTAGAGGGCACCAGGAACTTTTGTAAGCTTTCCATGCCGCTCCCTTGTTTACAACTTGGAGGAGGAAGAGAGGAAGAGAGGGAAGGGGGTGGTGGAGAGGAAGTGAAAAGAGAGGAAGGGGAAAGAGAGAAAGACAGTGATAACTGGGATAAGAAAGACCTGAAGTCTCGTGTGTATGTGTACATTTCTGAGTTAAAATGAAAAAGTGTCCTCACAATGTTTAGAGTCATTAAAAATGATCTTTTGCCTCAAGGGCTGTTTTGTTGAGATGTCTATGTGAGAATTTATTATTTATTTATTTATTTATTTTATTTTATTTTATTTTTTTTATTTTTGACAGGCAGAGTGGACAGTGAGAGAGAGAGACAGAGAGAAAGGTCTTCCTTTTGCCGTTGGTTCACCCTCCAATGGCCGCCGCGGTAGCGCGCTGCGGCTGGCGCACCGCGCTGATCCGGTGGCAGGAGCCAGGTGCTTCTCCTGGTCTCCCATGGGGTGCAGGGCCCAAGCACTTGGGCCATCCTCCACTGCACTCCCGGGCCACAGCAGAGAGCTGGCCTGGAAGAGGGCAACCGGGACAGGATCGGTGCCCCGACCGGGACTAGAACCCGGTGTGCCAGCGCCGCAAGGCGGAGGATTAGCCTACTGAGCCGCGGCGCCGGCCTATGTGAGAATTTAATACCAGTTAATTTAGAGTTTGGGGCATACTCATTCATTGTTAAATCTAATTACTCAAAACACAATCTATTTGTGCTGTCTTGATGGGTAAAAGGGGTGCAGGTTTTGAAATAGGGTAAATTTGTGTGAATTTTATCTCTGTCATGTCCTAGTTTTTGTGAATTTGAGCAGGTCATGTTCTCATTCCCGTTTCTTCATAAGTGAAAGTAAAATGAGCACAGCAATATTGTGGGCTATGTTGACAGTGAAATTGGGATACTCTATAAAATATCATGGGGTGGATCCATATGCTGTATTGTCTTGGAAGCAGACTGATTAGAGACTGGAACTGGGACTCTTGGGAAAGATACTTCAGTTACATTCCCAGCTGTACACTTCTGTTGTGTTTGATCTTGGCCCAGCTACTAAACCTTTCTATTCTTATTTTCTAAGTCTCTTAATGCCAATGACACTTTGCAGTTGCTGAATGCCTTTTGGCTTTCTCTCTCTCTCTCTCTTTCTCTCATATGTATGAGAGGCAAAGACAGATAGCAAGCTCCCTATGTTAGTTCATCCCGCAAATGCCTGCAATAGCTGAAGCTGGGCCAGGCCAGAGCTATTGCCAAGAGCAAGAAACTCAATTGAGGTCTTGACATGATGGCCCACCAATTACTTGAGTCATCACTGCTGCATCCCAAGGTCAACATTAGCAGGAAGCTGGAGTCGGGAGATGGAGCTGTGAATTGAAGCCAGGCACTCCAGTGTGGGGTGTGGGATGTGTGCTTCCCAACTAGTGTCCCACCTGGTAGGCCAAATGCACATCCCTACTTAGATATTCGAATACCAGCAACTCATATACAGTCCCACACAATGTTTATTAATATAAACAGCTTTTGCTAATTTTCTTGTTCTCTTTTCTAGTATGAATTCCAGACCTTCTAGACTAGTTTCCAAAGCTACTTTCAGAGCATAGTTGAAGTAGGAGAGCCTTGTCCAGGGGTTAACTGTCTTTTGCCACTAGCCTGAAGGCTTGGCAATGACTCTTCATAGCTCCAGTTTGGCTCTTGTTGAATTCCCTCACATCTGTATCAATTTAGTCAGAGTATTTTATTGCCAGAAGTCCTTGCTGTTTACAGCAAAGCAATTTGATAGAGAATCCACAGTTCGGTTGTCAGAATGGTTCTGAGTTGTCCACATTAAAAAAAAATGTTTTAAGGTGAACAATTCATGTATTTCATATATACAGGTTTAGGAGCATAGTGATATTTCCCACCCTACCTTCCTCCCTCCCATATGTCCACCCTCCTTCCTCCTTCCTTTCTTATTCTTTCTTTTAAATTTTATAACTTTCAGTTTATTTATGCTCATAAGATTAACCCTACACTATGTAAAGAATAGGGCTTCATTCTTTTTATGACTGAGTAGCATTCCATAGTATACATATACCATAATTTCTTTATTCAGTCATCAGTTAATGGACATCTGGGTTGACTTCTTATCTTAGCTATTGTGAGTTGAGCTGCAAGAAATGTGGGGGTATAGGAAACTCTTTCATATTCTGATTTCGTTTTGTTTGGGTAAATTCCCAGGAGTGTGATTACTGGATCATATGGTATATCTACTTATAGACTTAATTATCACCCTACTGTCTTCCACAATGGCTGTACTAGTTTACATTCTCACCAAAAGTGGATTAGGAAATCTTTTCCCTCATGTCCTCACCAGCATTTGAGTTATCCAAATTTAAACTTGGCAGTTTATTCTCCACACCCTAAGGAAGTAAACAAAGCTACCTCAGTTGTTTCATATTTTATAGCCTTTTCGTAGATAAAAGTTTATACCTACAGAATGGTTGCAAGAATGGGACCAAGGCCTTTCTGTCAGCCAGCAGCCATCAGATGTGACCCAGGATGGGTGACTACAAGTATATCCAGGAGCAATGGAGAAAGAAGCAGTCGAATATGATGCATTTTCTCTCCTGAGGGTCTGCTATTGACAGTACCTCCAGCTCTCCACGCTCCACAGAGTGGCCACCATACCTGGCCAGAGAAAGTGCTCAGACTGGGATAAAAGGCCAAACAAAGTTATATCACACTTAGGATTCATGTGCATTGTGGTGGCTGCCCATGCCCGGTTCCTAAGGGTACGACCTACAGCAAGCCTGTTCATCATGGTGTTAACCAGCTAAAATTTACATGAAGCCTTCAGTGTACTCTAGGGGCTCTGAGTCCTGAATTCTTACTGTGTTGCTGAAGGTTCCACATACAAATTCTTTGAGGTTATCCTCATTGATCCATTTCGCAAAGTCATCAGAAGAAATCCCGACACCTGGTAGATCACCAACCCAGTCCACAAGCACAGGGAGATGTGTGGGCTGACATCTGCAGGCTGCAAGAGTTGTGGTTTCGGAAAGGGACAAATTCTACCACTCTATTGGTGGCTCTTATGCAGCCTGGAGAAGGTTCAGTGCCCTCCAGCTGTGCTGATACTGCTAACACCACTAATGTCTGTAAAATTCATACCTAGCCAACCATTAATGTCTGCTGAAAGGTGTTATTTACCCATTAAAACTAGTCTGCAGCTGGCGCCGTGGCTCAACAGGCTAATCCTCCACCTTGTGGCGCCGGCACACCAGGTTCTAGTCCCGGTCGGGGCGCCGGATTCTGTCCCGGTTGCCCCTCTTCCAGGCCAGCTCTCTGCTGTGGCCCGGGAGTGCAGTGGAGGATGGCTAAGTGCTTGGGCCCTTCACCCGCATGGGAGACCAGGAGAAGCACCTGGCTCCTGGCTTCGGATCAGCGCAGTGCGCCAGCTGCAGCGCGCCGGCCGCAGCGGCCATTGGAGGGTGAACCAACAGCAAAAGGAAGACCTTTCTCTCTGTCTCTCTTTCTCTCACAGTCCACTCTGCCTGTAAAAAAAAAAATAGTCTGCATATTATTTTTTTAAAGATTTATTTATTTATTCGAAAGTCAGAGTTACACAGAGAGAGGAGAGGCAGAGAGAGAGAGAAAGAGAGAGAGAGGTCTTCCATCTGATTGGTCACTCCCCAGGTGGCTGCAATGGCCGGAGCTGTGCCAATCTGAAGCCAGGAGCCAGGAGCTTCTTCAGGTCTCCCACGTGGGTGCAGGGTCCCAAGGACTTGGGCCATCTTCTACTGCTATCCCAGGTCACAGCAGAGAGCTGGATTGGAAGAGGAACAGCCAGGACTAGAACCGGCACCCATATGGGATGCCGGTGCTTCAGGCCAGGGCGTTAACCAGCTGAGCCACAGTGCTGGCCTGTCTGCAGATTATTTCATGAATGCTTTGTCAAATTATGAAAGTTAAAAGTGCAATAATGTTTGAAGACTAAGGAAAAAAATGGTGCAAGTCTGATCCACATTCATGAACTGTTTTATGTTTTGCCCCAACAACTGTATCATTCTCTCTTTTTGCTAAACCACTTCAGAGTAAATTGCAGACATTATGAACTTTTACCCTGAAATACCACAGCACTATTTCATAAAACAAGGACATACTTATACAGAACCACAGCAAAATTGCCAATGTCATTTATAAAATACTATCTAATTCATAGCCTACATTCAAAGTTCATTACTATTCCTTTAACATCCTTTGCATCTTTTCCAGATTAGAATTTGCATCCAGTGACCTCAGCTCTTTAGTAGCCTTTTCTCCTTCTTCTTCAGCTTATTCTCCTCTTCCCCCTCCCTCCCCTCCTGCTTCCCTTCCCCCTCTCCCTCCTCCTCCCCTTCCTCCTCCCCTCCTACTTCCCTTCCCCCTCTCCCTCCCCCTACCCCTCCTCCTCCCCCTTCCCCTCCCCTCCTGCTTCCCTCCCCCCTCTCCCTCCTCCTCCCCTTCCTCCTCCCCCTTCCCCTCCCCTCCTGCTTCCCTCCCCCCTCTCCCTCCTCCTCCCCTTCCTCCTCCCCCTTCCCCTCCCCTCCTGCTTCCCTCCCCCCTCTCCCTCCTCCTCCCCTTCCTCCTCCCCCTTCCCCTCCCCTCCTACTTCCCTCCCCCCTCTCCCTCCTCCTCCCCTTCCTCCTCCCCCTTCCCCTCCCCTCCTGCTTCCCTTCCCCCTCCCTCCTCCTCCTCTTCCCCTCCTCCTCCCCCTTCCCCTCCCCTCCTGCTTCCCTTCCCTCTCTCCCTCCTCCTCTTCCCCTCCTCCTCCCCCTTCCCCTCCCCTCCTGCTTCCCTTCCCTCTCTCCCTCCTCCTCTTCCCCTCCTCCTCCCCCTCCTCCTCCCCCTTCCCCTCCCCTCCTGCTTCCCTTCCCCCTCTCCCTCCTCCTCCCCCTCCTCCTCTCCCTTCCCCTCCCCCCCCAACAGCTCTAGGTTTCTATCTGTATCCTGTGTAGTTAGCTACTTCCTTTGATTTCTACATGGTGTGTCTCAACTACTCTGTGCAGAGGGTGTAGTTCACAGAGGCTAAATGTTATTTTTCTCTTGATGGGTCATAGTAAGTAAATGATTTGTGTGCCTCAGAAGTCTATCTCTTGGAGCAAGTGTTTGGCCTAATAGTTAAGATACCAGTTAAGACACCTGATTGGCGTGTCTGAATCTGATTTCTAGCTGCAGCTCTGGATTCCAGCTTCCTACAAGTTAAGACCCTGGGAAGTAATGGAGGTGGCTCAAGTGGTGGGTTCCTGCTACTCACGAAGGGGGACCTGGATTGAGTTCCCAGTTCTCGGTTTCACTCTGCCTTGTTCTGGCCTTAGTGGGCATTTGGGGAATGACCAGCAGATGGGAGCTTTTATATGAGTTCTTCTATGACTGTATGACTGTATTTTTCTTCTTGAACAAATAAGTCTGCCTCTTGAAACTTTGTTTTAACTTCTAACTCCACCCAAAATAATGGCTCTAACCCCATTCTCTACTTCTCTGGAATCCCAATCTACTGCCTAGAAATGTGAGAAGTGTAAGTTAATCTCTCATATTCTCATCATAGTTGTGTTCTGAACAAATTGTAGCTTCTGCCCTCTACTAAAACCCAACAGCCTTTCTTGTTCATGTCAGCATTGCTTCTCTGGTGAGAGTCTGGTGTTACTGTCTGTTGCTGTCCCTGTGGAGAAGGGGAGAGTGAACTATCTTTTCATGGAAGAGATGCAGATAGAGAAAAATGGTTATTTCATGCTGCAGCTGTTTTCCTCTTAGGTCTTATGAGTGAAGTCAACTCCATTTCATCAATTTAAAGATTAATTTTCTTTCAAAAATTATCATCTATTTGAAATATTAATATTCTGCTCACGAATATAATTCTGGTTTTATTATAAAATTCATAAACCTGATATTACACCAAATGCTTTTGCTCTTCTCTTTCTCAGAGACGTGTTATAAATGTTACATTGACTAAGAGTGAATGCTACACACATAAATCACATTTTTCTAATCAGTATGTTTTTTTTTTTTTCTCTGACCAGAGGAGAAAATGTTTCAGTCCACCTAACCCTAAAAATAATACCATATCAAATAACACTCATTGCATCAGTTTCATGTAGTTCCAGTTCAGGCACTGTGGTTTAGAATACTCTCCAGCCTGTGGTGGTCAAATCTCCCAGTGCTCTTCCCTGATATTTGAAGATGCTGTTCTGTTCTTTGAAATTTTCCTTTTGCAGACTCAACAGTGTGACTCAGCTGCTCCGCAGAGGACAGCATTTCCAGACTCTATCATCCTGGCCATCTTCATTTTCTGGGTTCCAGTAAGTCAGTGACCCTTATGAGGTGTGGCCCAAGATGCCCCACCTTTGTCCAACCTGTGGCAGGAAAGGCCTCCTTTGTGCTGACACTCTCCTCCCCCTTTTCTGGGTTCTTATGTCATTCTTTGACTTTTCATCTATTGGCAATCCTAAATTATTCCCCATGAGCGTCTATAATTTTCAGTTTCTTACCAGTCCTATGTTGCTGTGAACTTAAAATAGATTTATCAAGCCCAATTTTAGAAACTTACATTTATGTTTAACCTGTCACAGACTTCATGAATACTGATATGAAGTATGTTAGAAATAAACTCTTCCTTTAATTTCATGCAAAAACCAGAATAGTGTATTTTATAATTGTATTCAATATTTTAAAAATATTAGTAATAGCACAGGATGAAGGGTTTCCTAGACATGACAATAGGAATTTCCTTTTTAATAAATTTTTAAAAGATTTATTTAGTTTTATTTGAAACAGAGAGAGAAAAAGAGAAATGTCTTCCATCTGCTGGTTCACTCCCCAGGTGGCTGCAGTGGGCAGTGCTAGTTGTGCACTCTGTTTCTGAGGGCTAGGATGACTTTTTTGTTGCTTTCTGCCCTGAACAGTAATGAATGACTTTGTTGCCTTGTCTCTTTTTACTGACATTTGTAATCAGGTCTGTCCATTTGTTTCTACTAATAAACCAGGATTTGTGGGTTATGATCCTGAGAAAATAATGTAGTAGGCCTGAGTCAATATGCAGTTCAGACCAAACAATATGTAAATATACTTTCAGATTGTAAACTTCATGAGAGCTGAGACTGTGTCTTTTATTCACTGCTCTATCACCTATGTTTGTAACAGTTTCTGTCACCTGGTTAGGCTCTCACATTTCTGTTTAGTACATTTTTTCTTATGTTTGTGAATGAATCAATGCCTGTCAAATGCTGTGCTGATTATTTTCTAATATATTCTTAATTCTCCTATTAATTTTGTGAGTAAATATTATAGTCTCATGTTTACAGATGAGGAAACTGAAACTCATTAAGTTAAGGTTTCTTCCCCTACATTGCTAAGATAACACAAAGCAAGCAAAACATTCAACCAGATCTTCAGACTCCTAGTCAATATAGATGATTTGCATTATACTACATCTGGCAGACTCCAAAAAGTTAATGGGAATTAAAAGATAAGCTTATTTTGCCGCAAAAACAATTTTGAAATCCATGAATAGTCTTTTTTTTTTAAAGATTTATTTTATTTATTTGAAAGACAGAGTTATAGAGAGAGAGACAGAGAGAGGAGTCTTCCATCTGATTGTTCACTCCCCAGATGACCAAAACGGCTGGAACTATGCCGATCTGAAGCCAGGAGCCAGGGGCTTCTTCCAGGTCTCCCACATGGGTGCAGGGGCCCAAGGACTTGAACCATCTTTCACTGCTTTCCCAGGCCATAGCAGAGAGCAGGATTGGAAGAGGAGCAGCTGGGACTAGACCCGGCGCCCATATGACACGTCGGCACTTCAGGCCAGAGCTTTAACCCACTGCGCCACAGCGCCAGCCCGAATAGTCTTTTCGTAATATATATTTTCCATGATTTTTTCCATTTTAAAATTTTTATTTATTTATTTGATTGGGGGGAGGGAGAGAAAATGCTTCCATCTGCTGTTTCACTCCCCGAATGCCCCACAGAGACCAGAGGACTGAAGCTGGGAGCTGGGAATTAAATCCAGGTTTCTCATGTGGATGGTAGTGACCCAACTGCTTGAACCTTCACTGTTGTCTCCCAAGATCTGCATTGCCAGGATGCTGAAATCAGGATTCATAGCTAAGGATTAAACCCAGGCACTCCAGTGGGGGACACAGGTGTCCTAACTGCTAGACTAAATGCCTGCCCCTCCAGGAGTTTTTTTTTGAAGACTCCTTGTATGCATGGATTTCAAAGTTTCTTGCACCAAAATAAACTTATTGTTTCATTCCATTTTTCCATGAACTTTTTGAAGTATCCTCATATTAGAAAGCTATAAGTGATGGTCTGCAACAGCAGCCAATATTTATTGAATAATTTTTTAAAAGATTTATTTATTTATTTGAAAGTCAGAGTTACATAGAGAGAGGAGAGGCAGAGAGAGAGAGAGAGGAGAGAAGTCTTCTATCTGCTGGTTCACTCCCCAATTGACCGCAGCAGCTGGAGCTGTGCTGATCCGAAGCCAGGAGCCAGGAGCTTCTTCTGGGTCTCCCACACGGGTACAGGGGCGCAAGGCCTTGGGCCATCTTCTACTGCTATCCCAGGCCATAGCAGAGAGCTGGAAGTGGAGCAGCGGGATTAGAACCGGCGCCCATATGGGATGCCAGTGCTTCAGGCCAGGGCGTTAACCTGCTGCACCACAGCTCCAGCCCCTGAATAATTTCTGTAAGTCAGATACTGTGCTAAATGCTGTACGTGTTTTATCTCATTTAATTTCTCTGGCAACCTTTTTTGGTAATAGTATAATCATCATTCTGAGTTTATTGATGAATTGAGGTTTAAGGTAGCTAAAATAACTTTGAGTCTCCACAGCTAGTTTCTTTTCTGTTATTCTGCAGATGCTATGTTGGGATGAGGTCAATGGAGGGGAGTTGGCCCTTTATCCTCACTCCCATGAGTCGTGTTTACGACCTTTCGCACCCTTGATTTTATTTCTCCAAGGTGGTTGTATAGGCCTCATTCTTCTCTAGCAGATTTTACTATGTTTGATTCCTGTCTGCATGGAACTGTAGTATCCAATGATTTCTTTCTGATTCAGCTTGCCTCTCTGAACTTCTCAAGGTTGCCAAGTTCACAAATTCTCATGTGCAGGCTTTATAATTCTATACTCTTATCTAAATGGCTCTAAATCTAGCTTTAGCATCTCTTGGTCAGCACTATAATCTTTAATTCTCATTGAGTGTTAGCTCTTTAAAGTCCTTATGTGTCTGAAAGATACTGTTGTTTAAGAGACAGGCATATCTGAGCTTCAGTCGGATTTTAATTTCTCTAGTCTGATGACCTTGAATATATAATTTACCCTCTTTGAGTCTCAGATTACACCTTGGAAAATGGAGATGATACTGTCCATCACAAATGTCCATTATCAGCACTGATGGAGCAAAGTTTGTAAAGTGTTCATTACAGTGTCTGTTACATAAGGAATATTCAGTAAATGGCAATCATTACCATTGTTTTTGTTGGTATAACTGTTATTGTTCACAGGGTTGGCTAGACCTAAATGGATATCTTTGGTATTCTTTTCCCTATAAGCTTATCATTACATCAAACCAGTCACAGCCATCTATGTGTACATCATTTTCCTGAAAAACGAGTCTCATATGTCCTTGTTATCAGCTGTATTCAATCAGTTAAGTGACAGCTTAGCAAAGAACTTGAGGATAGGGGAGGCGAGAAACAAGATTTAAGTGTCAGATGACAGGCCTTTAGGGTTCTTTTCAGTTTTTGCTTATATAATTCCTTCAGGTGGCAACTGCTCAACATTTTTTAATTACTCAATTTTCCATTTTTTCTTTTTAAGCAACCATAGATGTTTAAGGATTATTATTTTTTCTCATAGAAGAAAAAATATCTATAACATGACATTTTTAAAGAAATGATTTTGAATCAATATATGTTTAATATATCATAAAAATATTAATTGAAAGACACCACATTATTGTTTAAATGTAGAGAACAGTGAGAATGATATTTTAGCTGGAGTGTAACAGATCTTCTAGACCTAGTATATGGTTTCATTGCTTCATTAATAGTATTTATTTTCCTTAATTTTAAAAATATGCCTTGAAATGTTATTTCAGGCTGGAAGATCTTTGGGTAAAACCCTAATTGCTGTCAAGGAAAACACAATTTTCCAGCCAATGTAATATAACCACACAGTTGTACATTCATGTAAGTTGTGTACAAAGCTGCACTGTAATACTGAGAGAGGAGAGTTTTGGTTAAGCTGGGGCTTCTGAATTTTGACTGTTGTTACATAAACATTGACATTTTGTGACTAATGGCCAGGAAAATAGCACTCACACCAAAAGTTCAGCTCTCCCGTTGTTTACATCCTGGCCTTGCAGAGCAGTCTTCTGTACTCTGAATTCTCTCAATGATTTGACAGGAGGTTCCAGAGGCAGCAAGGTCTGGGAGGTGGGCAGCCATGTCCATGATCTTCTCAACTTCCTTAAATTAATCAGGAGTTGGGATTTCAGGCTACAGCCATGAATAAATTCTAAAAGGCAGTTATCTGTGGAAAGGTCATACATTGACTTTTGTGTATTAGGGTACACAGAATTGATTGCAGGTCACTTCTCAAGGGGAGATTGTTGATTGGAGTATGGACTGTAGAGGTTGACCCAGGAGTACCTTTTACCTGAAAGTAAAGGTTGCTGCTGGAAAGAAGGGCAAGGAAAAGAAAAATGAGATGCAGAAGAAAAACAAACCTGTTTCAGTATTTTACCTTGAATTGGTCCTTTGTGTGATGAAGATGTTAATCAGATTTAGTTAAAAAGTATTGGATTTTTAGAAAACACAGATACATAAATTAATGTGTTTTTGCATATATATATAACACAAGAAACTATTGTTTGTTTAAAGATTGGTGCTAAAAGTTAAAGCAAAAAATAAGGAAGTGATTTATAATTTGTTAACAAGTGGTTGACATGTGTGTATTTTCATAAGTTCTATATTGAGAAGTATGTAATAGTGTAGATAAAAATATCTAACCTGTGTCAGAACTCTTGTTATGCATATTTTATTCCCTCACATATTCAATGTGCACTTAGCAGTTTCAAAATTTTCATTATTCAAGTGTGGGCGTGTAGTCTAGTGGTTAAAAAACTGGGTGGGATGCCTGTGTCCTGTGTCATAGTGCTGCTGCTGAGACCAGTCTCCTGCTAATACAGACTCTGGGAGGCAGCAGTGACGGATGAAGTAATTGGGTTCCTGCCACCCACGTGGGAGACTTGGGTTGGGTTCTGGATTCCTGGCTTTGGCTCCAGCACAGTCTTGGCTGTTGTGGGCATCTGGGGAATGAACGAGCAGATGAGAGCTCATTTTCTTTCTTTCTTTTTTTTTTCTGCTTTTAGTTGTTATTTATTTTATTTTTTTAAACTTTTATTTAATAAATATAAATTTCCAAAGTACAGCTTATGGATTACAATGGCTTGTTCCCCCCCATAACTTCCGTCCCACCCACAACCCTCCCAATTCCTCCTGCTCCCTCTCCCATTCCATTCGCATCAAAATTCATTTTTCAATTATCTTTATATACAGAAGATTAATTTAGTATATATTAAGTAAAGATTTAACAGTTTGCACCCACACAGAAACACAAAGTGTAAAATACTGTTTGAGTACTAGTTATAGCATTAATTCACATTGAACAACACATTAAGGACAGAGATCCTACATGAGGAGTAAGTGCACATTGACTCCTGTTGACTTAACAAATTGACACTCTTGTTTATGGCGTCAGTAATCTCCCTAGGCTCTTGTCATGAGTTTCCAAGGCTATGGAAGCCTTTTGAGTTCATCAGCTCTGATCATATTTAGACAAGGTCATAGTCAAAGTGGAAGTTCTCTCCTCCCTTCAGAGAAAGTTACCTCCTTCATTGATGGCCCGTTCTTTCTACTGGGATCTCATTGGCAGAGCTCTTTCATTTAGGTCTTCTTCTTCTTCTTCTTCTTTTTTTTCCAGAGTGTCTTGGCTTTCCATGCCTAAAATACTCTCATGGGCTCTTCAGCCAGATCCAAATGCCTTAAGGGCTGATTCTGAGGCCAGAGTGCTGTTTAGGACATCCGCCCTTTTATGAGTCTGCTGTGTATCCCGCTTCCTATGCTGGATCGTTCTCTCCCTTTTTAATTCTATCAGTTAGTATTAGCAGACACTAGTCTTGTTTATGTCATCCCTTTGACTCTTAGACCTCTCATTATGATCAATTGTGAACTGAAATTGATCACTTGGACCAGTGAGATGGCATTGGTACATGCCACCTTGATGGGATTGAATTGGAATCCCCTGGCACGTTTCTAACTCTACCATTTGGGGCAAGTCAGCTTGAGCATGTCCCAAATTGTACATCTCCTCCCTCTCTTTTTCCCACTCTTATATTTAACAGAGATCACTTTTCTGTTAAATTTAAGTCAGTCTGGAGATTCCTCAGAAACCTGAATATAACCCTACTATACAACCCAGCCATCCCACTCTTTGGAATTTACCCAAAGTAAATTAAATTGGCAAACAAAAAAGTGGTCTGCACCTTAATGTTTATTGCAACTCAATTCACAATAGCTGAGACCTGGAATCAACCTAAATGCCCATCAACAGTAGACTGGATAAAGAAATTATGGGATATGTACTCTATAGAATACTCTACAGCAGTCAAAAACAATGAAATCTGGTCATTTGCAACAAAATGGAGGAATCTGGAGCACATCATGCTGAGTGAAATAAGCCAGTCCCAAAGGGACAAATATCATATGTTCTCCCTGATCAGTTACAACTAACCAAGCACCAAAAAGGAAACCTGGTGAAGTGAAATGAACACTATAAGAAACAGTAACTTGATCAGCCCTTGTCCTGACTGTTGATGTACAACTTAATACTTTATCCCTTTTAGTATTTTTTCTTTGTTCTACTTAATACTATTGGTTGAACTCTGTAATTAATACACAATTATTCTTAGGTGTTTAAATTTAACTGAGAGCTCATTTTCTTTGTTAGTCTCTCCCTTCTTGTCAAGTAAATAAATAAATTATAATTGAGAAAAAAAAGTTTTCATTATGTAATTTAATTCTCACTTTATAATCCATAAAGTAGGTAGAATACACACCATCAACCCCATTTCTCAGAAAAGGAAACTGAGGGCAAACAGGCCAAATGACTTTGTTAAGCAGTATGTAACTAGTATTTGTTAGATCTAGATTTCAGCCCAATTTTATTTCTGCATATTGTATCTTTCAAGTAAGTTTAATTTCTACATACTATATCACATGGACCATACTAAAATAAAATGTGTAATATGTGCTTCTGTTAGTTTAATTACACTGAAGATAATGAAACACAGAGCTGCTTGGGGAGCAGTAATATTTACTCCCTTGTCAAACTCTTATTTACCTACCTGCTTTTAAGCACATTTAATTTGCAACTCATGGCTACAATTAAAACAATACCTAAGAATTAAGTCAGTTATCATCTGTTTGTGTGTTATGGAAGAGTCAAGATATGAGCCCAAAATTCTAGATAGTTGCTCCTTACTTAATTTCTGTGACCATTCATCTAATGTTTCAGTTATGATGATTTTGTTACTTACTTACCTGTCTTCTCATCCTCATTCCATCTCTTGCGGTACTTCTCTTCCCTCATCCTGTTCTTGCATTTTAAAGGACCATAATGCCCTCTTCCTGCTTAATGTTAAAGGGGACTGACTGCTGATTTTGTAGACAGAATTATTGGCTCCATGTACTTTTTCTCTGCATATCTGACAATCATAAGATTTTAATGTTTAAAGGTTAATCTAATCTGATGATCATTCCAAGGATTGGATTTTCTTTATCCTTGTCCAGTGATGCTGTCCCACATTTAGATATATCCTGTGGGGCAAGTGTTTGGCCTAGCAATTGAGATGCCAGTGAGAATGCCCAAGTCCCATTTTGGAATATCTAGGTTTGACTTCTAGCTCTAGCTCCTGATTCTAGCTTCCTGCTAATGCAGATCCTGGGAGGCAGTGCTGATAATTCAAGTATTGGATTTCTATTTTTTTTTCTTATTTTTTTTAGTTTATTTGACAGGTAGAGTTACAGACAGTGAGAGAGAGAGACAGAGAAAGATCCCTCCTCCATTGGTTCACTCCCCACATGGCCACCACGGCTGTTGCTGTGCCAATCCAAAGCCAGGAGCCAGGCCCCCCCCCCCCCATGCAAGTGCAGGGGCCCAAGCACCCAGGCCATCCCCCACTGCCCTCCCGGGCCACAGCAAAGAGCTGGACTGGAAGAGGAGCAACCAGGACCAGAACTGGCGCAAGTATTGGATTTCTACCATCCAGGTTGAAGACTTGGATTAAGTTCCCAGCTCTTGATTTCAGTCTGACCCATCTAGCTGGTAATTAGAAAAAATATCCCATGATGAGAAGCTTCCTCCAACCATTCCTTTCTATTTATTTTTTTTAAAGCTTTTATTTAATGAATGCAATTTTCATAGGTACAACTTTAGGAATATAGTGGTATTTCCCCCCATACCCACACTCCCACCCCCACTCCTGTCCCACTCCTGTACCACCTCCTACTCCCTCTCCCATCCCATTCTTCATTAAGATTCATTTTTAATTAACTTTATATACAGAAGACCAACTCTATACTAAGTAAAGATTTCAACTGTTTACACCCCCCCACACACACACACACAACATAAAAAGTACTGTTTGAGAACAGGTTTTGCAGTTAATTCTCATAGTACAACTCATTAAGGACAGAGGTCCTACATGTGGAGTAAGTGTACAGTGACTTCTGTTGTTCATTTAACAATTAACACTCTTATTTATGACGTCAGTGATCACCTGAGGCTCTTGCCATGAGCTGCCAAGGCTATGGAAGCCTTTTGTGACCACAGACTCCGTCAGTATTTAGATAGGGCCAAAGGAAAGTGGAAGTTCTTTCCTCCCTTCAGAGAAAAGTACGTCCTTCTTTGATGGCCCTGCCTTTCCACTGGGGTCTCATTCACAGAGATCCTTCATGTAGGATATTTTGTGCCACAGTGTCTTGGCTTTCCATGCCTGAATTGCTCTCATGGGCTTTTCAGACACATCCGAATGCCTTAAGCAGCCATCCCTTTTTAAATTTGAGCTTCTTTCTTGGATTTTACCTTCATTGAACCAAAAATATTTCTCCCTGTTTTTTAAAAACACTTTTCTTTGTAGTTCTACCTTTAGGAAAACATAAATATTTTTCCTTTCCACATGCTAGACCTTTGTGTTCGTACCTAGATACCTAGATATTATCTTCTGCACCCCAGACCAGACACTACTAATTCCACAAACCATTGATTGCAGCACTTACTATTAAGTTCCTTTTCTTTTTGTGCTTATTCTTCTCCAGACAGTGTCCCTGATCTTCAGAGTTCATCTTGGTGCTGTAAAATAGAGACATGAAACAAGCAGGATATAGATACGTACATCTGAGCTATCTGAAGGTAGTGAGTGAGGTTGTAGCATGAGGTAAGGTCAAACAAATGAAGAGGTCTATTTTTCTAATTTGGGCCTTCTTTGGCTTTAGAGACTGGGGTACATTGAGAAGACCTGAAAAGGGATATTGGAAATAAGCTTCAGTTCAGCTTAGAGAACTATAGGTGAGGGTGAATACATTTTATACCCTTTCAGGGAGGAGTGAGCCTTCCAACCCAACCTTCTCAGTCACATGCCCAGTAAAATCTCAGCCAATGATGAGTCATGGAAAGAAAGCAGAGTGGCACCAACAGATGGGGAACATCCAGAAGCCTTCATCCATTCATGAATCTCCTAACTTACTTTACAGTTCCTTTTGCAGTTGAGGCTGTACAGAAAGCATTTTGTCAATTCTCTTTGAACACCCAGATTTATACATAGCAGCATTAGCAGAGCCAAGAATGCTTCTTGGTAGATTAACTATGTTGTGGGGAGGCCTCTCATAAAGGTCTTGGAAATCTAGGGGTTTATGAATATGGGTGCAGGAAAAACATTATAGAACATATAGGGTCAATTCTAGATTTTGAATATTTAAAAACTTAATTTATTCTGTCAGGATCTCATTTACCCTTTGCAAGTAATATATGATTGCTTTTAACATGAAGGAAATAAATCCCATGATTGTTTAAAATTGTAAAGTATGTGTATATCAGGCAGCCACAGACCTGAATTATGACTTTGAAGCTTTCTAACTGCAACATTTATAAACCTAGTTCAGCCCATGGAAAACCATGGACATATTTTGGTTTGGCTGTGGGCCTTCTCTTCGTCTTCTAGGTCACTGAATGCAAGGGAAAAAAATTGGAAATATTTTTTGAAGCATAGGTTTATTTTTCCCTCGCAAACTTACTTGATTTTCTCCAAAGGATCTATTTTGTTTTAGACAAGAGATAGCTTCCCTATCACTGAAAAGATGTTTTTTAGACTAATTTCAACACACGACTCTGTGATTCTCAAAAAAAACTTACCAAGATTGAATATAACTGCAAAGGGAGTTTTCTATACAGTTGAAAGTCTGATTGGTTTGTATACAGTGCTGTCCATCCCTGGTCTTCCCTTTGCAAAAAAGACCCTTCAAGCTTCTTACCTATTAGGGGCTAAAGGGATATTCAGGTATCAAAAACTAAGTTATATTGCTGATTTTGCTTTTGTTCTGTCTGTGGCTTTAATCCAGCAGACTTTCAGTTTCCACACCTCTTGACTATGCATAAATGCCTCTGGGTCTTGGAGTCTGCCTTGAGCTGATTGTTGTTCTTTGCCATCTCTATATTGTATATTTCACTACTGACTCTCAGTTTCCCCAAACAAAGTCTGGGGTCAGTTAGACACATGCAGTGCACCACTGCCATAACTCTAAGATTTCTATGATAATCAAGGCCCTCCCCTCTAAATTTTTGATAATGAGGGGCTGGCATTTTTATGTAACAAGTTAGCCTCTGCCTCTGATGCTGGTATCCCAAATGGGCACTGGTTCGAGACCTGGCTGCTCCACTTCCAATCCAGCTCCCTGATGATGCACCTGGGAAAGTGGCAGAAGATGACCCAGGTGAATGGGCCCCTGCACCCACTTGGGAGACAGTCAAACTTGTGTAGGCACAGAAGTACAGAACAACTTTCACTGACACCAGAACATTGTTTCTTAAATTACTCGTATGTGAAACATGATCTAATTTTGCTTTGTAATTTTTTTCCAAGTCTTGATTCTTGTGTAGGTTTTCAAAGAGATAGGTACAGACTGCCCATATGCTTCTATTTGTCATTCTGATCACATTTTCTTGGATATTATGGCTCTTCTGTAGAACTGTATTTATCAATTTGATAAAATCTACTTTTTCTTAGCTCTGTAATTTCTTCTCGTGTTTAAGGTCTAATTCACTCCCAAGAGTAAGTTATAGCACCTACAATTTTCTTTGAATGATTTTATAATACAAAGTTATTATTCTATAGCAACCTTTCCAAGACTCATTGTAAAGAGGAAAAATGTACCTCAGACTGTTTAAAGTCATCTATCTGAATGTATACAGATTATTTTCCTTCATTATTTGTGATCAAAAGGAGTGGTCATTATCCTCAGATGAGATAGGTAGCGACAAATTCTGTGTATTACTTCACTCTAAGTGAAGGAGAGAGAGAGTTTCTAAGCAAACACCATAAAATCTCCTGTTTTAACTAAGAGAGCAAAGAGCACATTTCTTAAACAGTATTTTTCAAAGCTTAACCTCATGTTTTAACAACCCCAGATGACTTATGTGTCTGGTTTTCTTGTTCATTGGTTAGCTTTCAATGCTTAAATTCAGAAAAAAAAAAAAAAAACAGATCACCTGCTCATTTTAAGATTTATTTGGAAGGCGGAGTTACAGAGACATGGAGAGAGAGACAGAGAGAGAGAGAGAGAAAGAGAGAGAAATGAGTGAGAGAATCTTCCATCTGCTGGTTCACTACCCAATGGCTGCCGCAGCTAGGGCTGGGCCAGGCTGAAGCCAGGAGCCTGTAGTTCCGTGTGGGACTCCCACATGCATAGTAGCAGCGCAGGCATTTGAGCCATCTTACACTGCTTTTCTATGTTCATTAGCAAAGATCTGGATATGAAGCAGAGCAGCCAGGACTTGAACTGGCCCTCATATGGGATACCTACCAGCATCACAGGCAGCAGTTTTACCAGGTGCACCACAGTGCTGGCCTCACCACATTCATTTTTCTTTTCTTTTTTGTTAAAGATTTTATCATTTATTTGAGAGGTAGAATTACAGACAGTGAGAAGGAGAGACAGAGAGAAAGGTCTTCTGTCCGCTGGTTCACTCCCTAATTGGCTGCAATGGCCGGAGCTATGCTGATCCAAAGCCAGGAGCCAGGAGCTTCCTCCTGGTCTCCCACATGGGTGTAGGGACCCAAGGACTTGGGCTATTTTCTACTGCTTTCCCAGGCCATAGCAGAGAGCTGAATGAGAAGAGGAGCAGCTGGGACAAGAACCGGCACCCATATGGGATGCTGGCACCACAGGTGGAGGGTTAACCTACTGTGCCACAGCGCTGGCCCTCATTCATTTTTCTAAACTAAGTAGTAGATGAATCTCATAATATAGTCCCCAGTATCGGGGTGCTTGAGGAGGATTGAAAGTTCCATTTTCACATCAGCTTCTCCAGGATTCTAATTGGTCTCTTTTCTAGGAAAAAATTATAATACGATTCTAGTGACACTTGCCTGGATGCTGAGGTTGTTTTATGGAAATGCATTTCCCAGTTTTAGCATAGTAAGCATCTCCTTTTTCCTAGCTGTGCAGTTTTTCCTTTTGCATATTCTCATCTTTGAGGTCTAGTTTACTCCTTGGGGCACATAGAACACTTATGAATATCAGTGAGACAAACACAGCACCTGTTGTTACATCTGGCCACTCCCAACATTAGTGGTCTCCTCCTTAAAAATTCACTTTTCTACATTTCTCTCACACATATCTGGTGGTCTAAGTATCTAACTAAGGAGAGAGATAGAGCCTCATTCCTGAGAATTGTGAGCTTCTGGTCACCATGTCCTTCTCAGACCATAGCTGACATACTTGTTCATTTCCTATCATGATTGGACAGAGAAATAGCAAGATTGGGTTCAATAGATTACCTGGGTATCAAACACACTCTTCCTGTTTAGATCGTGTAACACAAACCCTACCTTCTCCTGATTAACATGGTCAGTTAGTTTTGTTTGGAGATGATTCTTTTATTTGCTAATTGGCTCCTAGCATGAAGAATTTGATGTTATTGGGAAGTTTCTGGAGGTTAAATAGGACCCTTCCTATGTCCCTTAGTGAAAGTGTTCCCTTTATATGAACCAAGATCTCTAGGTTCACACATTGTAATTGTAGGAATGGAAAATAAATTCATCCTGTAGGTTACAAGTCATGGTAAACAGAACTACTCTTGCTTCCTTACCTTAGTTCTCAGATCCATGTATTCTATCTGTTAAGGACATAACACTGTACAATGATTGGTAGTTTAGGGTGTTTAACATTCTGTCTAGAGGTACCTTATTCTTGAAGGAAAGCAGAGTGTATTAATCTATTTTCTTCTGAACTGACATAAATGGAGAGAGATTCTTACTAGTAGAAGAGGCATGGCAGAAAGTGTTTCTAGCAATTATCAGGTAGGTAGCAATGTCTTGGTTTCAGAAGATGACCATCTACCATAGAATGAAACCCTACTATGTATAGGTAGATAAAGGTAAAAATGAATTCAGATAGAATTACTCATTGGAATTATGCTTTCTGATAAAGATCTGGTTCTGAAGAATTAAGATTGAGGAATTAACAGCAAGGCTGTTAATGACAGATAGTTAAGGTACTCAAGAACTTAGAGTAATAGATTACCTAAAAATTACCTCCATTGAAAGTGTATAGGTAAGGGTGAAAATGGTACTTCACTATATCACCACTCCTGTCACATTGTCACATATATAAAAATATAACTTTAGCTGTGTTCCAGTATGGAGTCCTATAGTTGCCTGGATTTCAAACTCAGCAGATCACCAAAGCTAAAACCATAAATTTTTAAAAACTAAAATGAACTTCACTGGCCTAGTCTTTTCTGAAACTACATGCTTGGTCAGCAGAGGTAGATATGGTCTGGTGGAAAAGAGAAAGAAAATGGGGTGGGCATAAGTTGAACAATGCTATTGATAGTCTTTAACTATAAGTCCTGCTGACTGTTCTCCATAGACAAAGAAAGATGCTTGGGGTAGAGGTGGAAGTCCCCGAAGAGGCAATGTCTTGCCATTTCTTAATATCTACAGTAATAGTGTACTGTAATAGAGAACATTTACTAAGTACTTACTATGTACTAGCAGTGTTTTGTGCACTTTACTTATTTCATAGAGCCAAAGATCTTGAGGAAGTACTGGAATAACCTAGTATTACATATAAGGAAGCCAGAACACAGTGAGATTACTTAACTTGTCCAAGAATGACACCACTCTACGTGGTGAGCTGGGATTAAGAAGTAGGAGGCCTTACTCCAGTGTCCTTATTCTCAAACACTCTTCTAAGATGCTAAATTGCCTTTATGAGATGAGAACAGAGTGCTCTGCTTGTGTTAAAACAGTTTTAGGTTCTCAGGATGAACTACAGTGGCCTTGCCAAGATTATGCAAGTGTAAGAAAATATGACCTGCAGCCCATCTCTTTATGTGTCTTAGAAATCAGAGTGGAGAAGATAGGTAGATAAAATTTGACTGAGGTGCAAATTACATTAATAGCTTTATCATAATAGAAAGTGTGGCTGTGTACAATGAAAGATTGGTAAGGGGCTGGCACTGTGGTGTAGTGGGTAAAGCCATCGCCTGCAGGGCTGGCATCCCACATGGGCACCGTTCGAGTCCCAGCTGCTCCACTTCCAATTCAGTTCTCTGCTATGGCCTTGGAAAACTATAGAAGATGGCCCAACTCTTTGGGCCCCTGCACCCATGAGGGATACCCAGAAGAAACTCCTGACTTCGGATTGGCACAGCTCTGGCAGTTGCGGCCAACTGGGGAATGAACCAGTGGATGAAGACCTCTCTCTCTCTGCCTCTCCTCTCTCTGTGTAACTCACTTTTAAATAAATAAATAAATAAATAAATCTTTAAGAAAAAAGATTGGTAAGACATATATGGGCTATTTATATATATTCATTTAAAAATTGGCTTAACAGAGCTATTAGACAAGAAAAAGAAATCAAAAGAATACCAATTGGAAAGGAGGAAGTCAAACTATCCCTATTTGCCGATGACATGATTCTTTTTTTTTTAAGATTTTATTTATTTACCTGCTATAGCACAGCACCAGCCACAGCATGATTCTTTATGTGTAGGGGAACCAAAAGACTCTACTAAGACTATTAGAATTCATAAAAAAGTTTGGTAAAGTGGCCAGGGTATAGAATTAACTCAGAAAAATCAATAGCTTTTGTATTTACAGATAATGCCATGGCTGAGAAAGAACTTCTAAGATCAGCTCTCACTAAGCTAATCCTCCGCCTGCGGTGCCAGCACACCGGGTTCTAGTCCCGGTCAGGGCGCCGGATTCTGTCCCGGTTGCCCCTCTTCCAGTCCAGCTCTCTGCTATGGCCCAGGAGTGCAGTGGAAGATGGCCCAAGTCCTCAGGCCCTGCACCCGCATGGGAGACCAGGAGAAGCACCTGGCTCCTGGCTTCAGATCAGTGTGGTGTGCCGGCCGCAGTGCACCAGCCACAGCGGCCATTGGAGGGTGAACCAACGGTTATTGGAAGACCTTTCTCTCTTTCTCTCTCTCTCTTTCACTGTCCACTCTGCCTGTCAAAAAAATAAATAAAAAAGAAAAAAAAAAAAAGAACTTCTAAGATCAATCCCATTCACAATAGCTACAAAAAGATTACCTTTGAATACATTTAACCAAGGAGGTCAAATATCTCTATGATGAAAATTATAAAACATTAAAGAAAGAAATAGAATAAAACACCAAAAAAAAAAAGGAAAAACATCTTCCATGTTCATGGATTGGAAGAATTACTATCATCAAAATATCCATACTACCAAAAGCCATTTTACAGATTCAGTGCTATTCTATTCAAAATACCAAGGACATTCTTCTCAGATCTAGAAAAAAAGATATTAAAATTCATATGGAAGCACAAGAGACCCTGAAAGCTAAAGCTTATACAACAGGATTGTATACAGTGATCTTATACAACAAAAACAAAGCCAGAGGCATCACAATACCAGATTTCAAGACATACCAAGGGCAGTAATAATCAAAACAGCCTAGTACTGGCAAAAAAAAAAAAAAATAGACATGAAAACCAATGGAATAGAATAGAAACTCCAGAAATCAATCCACACATCTACAACAACTTATCTTTGGCAAAGGATCTAAAAATCAATCCCTGGAGAAAGGATAGTCTCTTCAACAGATGGTGCTGGGAAAACTGGATGTCCACATGGAGAAGTATGAAACAAGACCACTCTCTTATACCTTACACAAAAATCCACTCAATATGGATCAAGGGCCAAAATCTACGACCTGATACCATCAAATTACTAGAAAACATTGGGGAAACTCTATAAGACATTGGCATAGGCAAAGACTTTTTGGAAAAGACCCCAGAAAGTTCAGGCAATCACAGCCAAAATTGACAGAAGGGATTACATCAAGCTGTGAAGCTTCTGTACTGCAAAAGAAACAGGAAGGTAAGAGGCAACTGACAGAATGGGAGGAAATATTTGCAAGCTATAAAACTGACAAAGGATTAATATAAAGAGCTCAAGAAACTCAACAACAACAAAACAATCATGTTAAGAAATGGGCAAAGGACTTGAACAGACATTTTTCAAATGAGGAAATTCAGATGGCCAACAGACACATAAAAAAGTGCTCAGGATCACTAGCCATCAAGGAAATTCAAATCAAAACCACAATGAGGTTTCACCTCACCCCAGTTAGAATGTCTGTCATATAGAAATCAACAAATAATAAATACTGGCAAGAATGTGGGGACAAAGGTATCCTAATATATTGTTGGTGGGAATGTAAACTGGTACAGCCATTGTGGAGATAATTCAGAAATTTGAATATAGATCTACCATATGACCAAGCCATCCTACTCCTGGGAATTTATCCAAATGAAATAAAATCAGCATATGAAAGAGTGATCTGTATCCCCATGTTTATTGCAACTCAGTTCACAACAGCTAAGATATGGAATTAATCCAAATATCCCATCTACTGAAGACTGGACAAAGAAATTATGGCATATATACACTATGGAATACTACTCAGCGGTAAAAAAAAAAATTGAAATCCTCTCTTTTGCAATAAAAGGGATACAACTGGAAACCATTGTACTTAGTGAAATAAGCCAGTTCCAAAAAGACAAATAACATGTTTCCCCTGATCTGTGATAACTAATAGAGTACGTAAAAGGTAATATATAGGAGTGAAATTGACATTTTGAGATTTGGTGATTATTTACAGCCCTTGCCTTGACTGTTGAGGAACACTGTTTTTTGTTCATACTACTTATTGAACTCTTTACTTAGCATAGGATTAATCTTTTTTTTTTTTTACTAGTCTCTTATGTCTCTTTATTTATAGTTTCCCTTTTTCTCTTCATTTTCTCTGTTTCAGTTTGTTTGTTATAGAAATTTATTGTTTTATAATTTTTTTTCAACTTTTATTTAATAAATATAAATTTCCAAAGTACAACTTTTGGATTATAGCGGCTTTTCCCCCCATAACCTCCCTCCCACCTGTAACCATCCCATCTCCCACTCCTTCTCCCATCCCATTCTTCATCAAGATTCATTTTCAATTATCTTTATATACAGAAGATCAACTTAGTATATACTAAGTAAAGATTTCAACATACTGCACCCACACAAACAAAGTATAGAGTACTGTTTGAGTAGTAGTTTTACTGTTAATTCGCTTAGTACAACACATTAAGGACAGAGATCCTACATGGGGAGCAGGTGCACAGTGATTCCTGTTGTTGATTTAACAATTGGCACTCTTATTTATGACATCAGTAATCACCCGAGGCTCTTGTCTCTTTAATTAACACACAATTATTCTTAGGCATTTAAAATTAACCAAAAAGTGATCCCTGTTAAATATGAGTGGGAATAAGAAAGGGAGGAGATGTACAGGTCAGCACATGCTCACTCAGACTTACCCCTAATGATAGAGCTGGAAATGTGCTAGGAGATTCCAATGCAATCCCATCTAGGTGGCATGTACCAATGCCATCTTACTTGTTAAAGTGATAAGTTTAAGTTCATAATTGATCAAAAAGATAGGATTAGGTGTCAAAGGGATTACATAAATAAGACTAGTGTCTGCAAATAATAATTGATAGAATTAAAAAGGAGAGAATGATCCAACATGGGAAGTGGGATACACAGCAGACTCATAGAATGGCAAATGCCCTAAACAGCACTCTGGCCTCAGAATCAGCCCTTAAGGCATTTAGATCTGGCTAAAGAGCCCATGAGAGCGTTTAAGGCATGGAAAGCCAAGAAACTCTGGCAAAAAAAAAAAAAAAAACACACCTAAAATGAAACATCTCTGTGATGGCCGGCGCCGCGGCTCAATAGGCTAATCCTCCGCCTAGCGGCGCCGGCACACCAGGTTCTAGTCCCGGTCAGGGCACCGGATTCTGTCCCGGTTGCCCCTCTTCCAGGCCAGCTCTCTGCTGTGGCCAGGGAGTGCAGAGGAGGATGGCCCAAGTGCTTGGGCCCTACACCACATGGGAGACTAGGATAAACACCTGGCTCCTGCCTTCGGATAGACGTGGTGCACTGGCCGCAGCATGCCATTAGAGGGCGAACCAACGGCAAAGGAAGACTTTTCTCTGTCTGTCTCTCTCTCTCTGTCCACTCTGCCTGTAAAAAAAAAAAAGAAAAGAAAAAGAAACATTTCTGTGAGTGAGATCCCAGTGGAAAGAACGGGCTATCAAAGAAGGAGGTAATTTTCTCTGAAGGGAGAAGAGAACTTCCACTTTGACTATGGCCTTGTCTAAATAAGATCGGAGTTGGTGAGCTCAAGAGGCTTCCATAGCCTTGGCTGCTCATGACAAGAGCCTCAGGATTAATCTTTTGAGTATAAAGTAAACTGAAAATAGATCTTCGCAAAAATTAAGAGTTGGAATAGGGGAGGGAGGAGGAGAAAGAGTGGGAGCATGGGCAGGAGGAAATGTTGGGTGGAAAGTATCACTATGTTCCTGAATCTATGTGAAATACATGAAATTTATATACCTTAAATAAAGTAAAAAAATTGGCTTAAATAAATTGTTATGACATCAGCACAAAAATTTTTTTTCAGGGAATAGAATTACTTGTTCTTAGGATTGTCATTTAAGACTTTCAGTTCTCAAATTCTTCAACTATAAAATGAGAATCTTTAATTATATTGCTGCTGAACTTTGTCCATTCAAAACTATGAATCTAATGTTATGTAATAGATTAAACAAGAACTCTGGAGCTAGAAGACATTGATCCTGCTAGTTACCATCTGAATGACTGTCATAGATTTGGCTTCTTGGGTAGTAGACTTGAAAATTCAGAGATTTGTGTGCAGATGGTTTATTTGGGGACAGACATATGAGATTAGTAATGGAAATAGGGCTAGGCAGAGTGATGCAATGCAACAAATTGCTCAGCCAGTTTTATGGGAGAATTCTGAGGGTGGGGTAACCATTCAAAATAATCTTGTTTGACTTAGTAGGCTTTTAGCCAAGAGACAGTCTCAGGAATAGGACTTACTGTTCTTTTAGAACTGGAGAAACAGACAATACATAATGAGAAAATGACTTTCAAGACAGTGGATATTGAACAATGAAAGATGGTAGATATTGTTAGATAGCAATAAAACCAAAGTGAGACTTATAATTACCTCCATTTATTGCATTAAGAGAGATTCCATGGCATGGCTCAGGGAGAGAAAACTAAGGTGAAGATCAGTGGACATGTTGAATTGAGATGGAGTTAAGAGGCCTGGGAGAATAAGATGCTATCGTGCACATGGCAAGACACTGTAGAGGAGAGAGCTTTCTGAATATTCATGGAGAACTCCCTCACAGAGAGTTGCTTGGCAAACACATGTGGGGAAAATAATCACTCAAGAGGAATAAAGGGAAGAATGGCTGTCACTAACTTAGGATTGGTTGGCATTTGGTATAATACCCAGAATGCTTTAGGTTAAATATTGCTCTGGTCACATTTTAAAAGTAAGACTTGGAAGAGGTAAGCTTTTTCTAAGTGATTTAACTGAATCTCAGAGAGTAGTGCAAAAATAATTCAAGAATATTCAGCATGTGGATAAAACATACAATGTATGGCATAAAATAAAAGATGAGTAGGAATTCAGAGAAATATGAAATTATTATCCATATGAATAGAAACAATCAGCCAATCAAAGCAAATTCCTAATACATACATTAGAATTAAAATGGTTGTAACTGTAAAAAGATCTTATTAAAGATAAGTAAAGAAATGAAGGATATAAAAACTTTTAAAATAAATTTTCTAATGATGGAAACCACAATGTCCAAGATGAAAAATATGCTGAGATTAACAGTAGATTAACAAATAAACTAAAAATCTTTTAACAATAGATTAATGTGATGATACATTAATAGAAAGTATCAAAAGTGGAGCACACAGAGTAAAAACACTTTATAAAATGAGAATAACATCCAGAAGTTGTAGTATTATTTCAAGGGATCAAATATGTATGTCATTAGAGCCTCCAAAGGATAGAAGGAGCATGGAAGGGAAAATGTTTGAAGAAATAATAGCTGAAAAATGTCTAAGTTTAATGCAATCTAAGAAACTAATTAAAGCTCAAGAACAAGAAAAAGAAGGAAAATCACATCAAGGTAAATCATAATTTGGTCAGAAACAATCATAAAGGGAAATATCTTAGGTGCAGCCAGAGATAAAAGGCATGATATATACAGAGAACAAAAAGAAGGATGACAACAGATTTTATATCCAAAAAATGTAAACTAGGAGACAGTGGAATGTCTTACTGAAATTGGCACGGGGAACCTTCTTTTGTCAAGGGCCATTTAGATATTTATAACGTTATTCACGGGCTATACAAAATCATCAACTTAAAAATTAGCCTGCTATAGATTTTATTGAATTTCAAGTCCCACCTGCAATTCCCTTGGAAAGGTGAGACCAAATGATTTCATGGGCCTTATCTGGCCTGGGAGCCAGATGTTCCACATCCCTGTCTTCAAATAATTGTAAGAATATAGCAACTTAGTATTTGATATATAGTGAAAATAAGGCAAGCATACAAAAACAAAACAAAACAAAAAAAACAAACCAGCAGATGCATGCTGCCAGAATTGTTAAAGGAAACCCTTTAGGCAGAAGGGATATGAACCAGATAGAAATATTGATGTACCCCCAAAAATGAAGAGTATAGGAAATAGAATCTACCTGGGATAAATGTATGAGATATTCTTTCTTATTATCTAAACTTGAAAATTACTGTGTAAAGCACAAAAATAAAAATATACTGTGAAATGTATAACACATGGAAGTAAAAATAATTGGATTGTTTAGACTATTTGTATATAATGTGATTATTGATATGAGAGGTCTTCAGAAAGTTCATGGGAAATTGAAAAAAACCACACATGGATTTCAGCTTGTTTTTGCATCAATATAAACTAATATTTTAATTCTGTTTTCTCATGAACTTTTTGAGTACCCATAGAGTTAGATTTAAGTATCATCTTGCCATTTGTTTTCAGTTGTCCCTTCTGTCCCCCCCCCCACCTTTTTTTTTTTTTTTGCCTTTGTCTGGTTTACTTTGATCCAGAAGTTCTTTTTGACCTTAATGCATAAGAGAATGAGAAATGAATGTGGTGAGTCTCATAATGACCATAACTCAGAATAGGAAAACCCTGGAGAGCCTATAGTTTAGGCAATCATTCACTGAGTCAAAGGTAGCAAATGTCTAGACAAATTGTAGTTGGGTGAGTGCTTTCTAAGTTTCTAGCATTCTAGATATGCTTTTAATTAACACTAGACATAAGATTAACAGAATCTCCTATTCTGTGTTAGATGGGCCATGGTTTAAATACCTCAGCATTTTCTAGGAAGAAATTAGATTCCCAAAATGAAAGTATCAAATCAGAAGTTTATTATGTAATAATCATACAACTTGACACTCTGTATTTTCAGTACTTATCAGTCTGAGGGCAGGAAGGAAGGGTGCAGCCCAACAGAAAAATATGTAGGAAACAAGCACTGTGCACGTGTCTATATATTTCAGTAATGCTATGCAAGGGGATACAAAATCCGGCACCAGGATCCAGCAAAAAAGATTTTTCCAATCTTATTCGGCTCTGCGGCGTTGCCTGAAGTAGCGATTGTAAGCAGCATTATATCCATAAACCATGGCATAGCGTTCACAAAGTTTGAAGTCATCACAGGCTTCCCGATTCAGCTCATAGGCAGGCTTTCTCTGTTCTCTGACCCTAGAAAGTGGAAAAAGACACCAAAGTTAAGAAGCATTAAAAAAGTGAAGAAATAAGAAAAAGAAAATATTGAAAAGAGGTCCTCTTCCCCACCTGTGTTAAAAGACATTTGAAGAAAGGGGGTTGGGGGAACCAGAACGGAATATTTAAGAAAAATGAAAATAGAAGTTTTCTTTCTGCCTTTCCATTCTTCATCTCTCTGCTTTTTGAGGCTTTCACTGAATGGTCTTCTAAATATTCAGTAGTGTCTTATATATTGTTTGTAAGTTCTTTGATTTTAAGGTGCAAATAAACATCATAAATATGATGGCAACCTGTCCCTCTTTGCATTCACATCTGTGATGCCACACTGGGAAAATGAGCCTCTGTCACCAAGTTCTGTTACCCACCTCTCTTGGGCTTTCGCCATCCATCTCTGCTGTGGCGACATAAAGGTGTTCGCATTTCTTCTGTTAATGAAGGGATCTTCAAACAGAAAATAAAAAAAAATACAGTTTTAGTGAAACAAGTCCTGAAAAGATTTTCATGAATATTCTCTGACACATATGTATTTGGAAGCTCATTAATCTATGCTTTTCATGTAACCAGAGATGGCAAACATTAAAGAGGAACGTATTTCACAAAAATCCTGATCAAAAGTAACCAATAGTGAGTGTCTCACAACCTTGTCACATGGGCTGCTGCAGTTTTGGTTTGTTTCTTTGCCTTTGGGCAATTATTTTGCTTTTCCTTTTTGGAATTTCTGCTTGTGTATATTTGAGGAGAAACACTCTCTGTCCTAAGGTCTTAAAAAGTGTAACTATAGGTTGCCAGTAAATGAACAGTTTAAACCTTGTAAAAATAACGAATAAATAAAAACTCGGAGGGATATGCTATTTCCTGCTATACTCCAGCTTCATAAATCCAGATATTCAACTTAATGCCAGTGCCTGTGGTCTCCCAGCTGACTTGGCCTTAGATCCTGTGCTTTGCCATTTGTCATTACTGCTCGTATTCCATCTATGTGGTTGATATGGGGCCAAAGTAAAATTTCCAAGTGAGATTTTATGGCTTCTAAGTCTGTTGAATGCAGCTTAAATGTCAAATCACACTACTCCAAACTTTAAAAGTTGTTCACTTGGCGATCTTTATAGTCACTGGATTTAAAATTTTGTTTGGTTTTCCCAAAGAGGCCCTCATTTTCTCTCTGTTGTATAATTCTACCATTTTGATTCTTTAGAAAGAGAGGGGCTGGCGCTGTGGCGTAGTGGACAAAGCTACTTCCTGCAGTGCTGGCATCCCATACAGGTGCCAGTTCGAGTCCCAGCTGTTCCACTTCTGATCTAGCTCTCTGCTATGGCCTGGGAAAGCAGTAGAGGATGGCACAAGTCCTTGGGTCTCTACACCTGCATCAGAGACCCGGAGGAAGCTCCTGGCTTCGGATCGGCGCAGCTCCGGCCGTTGGCAGCCATCTGGGGAGTGAACTAGCAGATGGAAGATCTCTCTCTCTCTGCCTCTGCCTCTCTGTAACTCTGTCTTTCAAATACATAAATAAATCTTTTTTTAAAAAAGAAATAGGAATTCTTTAATGCAAGAGATTTAAATAAGAAATTCAGATATTCACTTACTAATTTCATAGGATTCCATGCTTTCGTGAGATTCTGTAATTAAAAAAAATATATTGTCATTTATCATACAATGCAATAGTCTAAATGTAGGGGTAGAGATAAAGGAAAGTGTTAAATAGATAGGATGAATATATTTAGCAATGTGGCTATTAAAATTTTTAGGAATGTGGGATTTATGAGCCTTTATTATAGCTCTCGCCTTACTGTGGATGTCTCTACATTTTATCTGATGGGGAAGGTAACTGCTAGCCTTAGCTAGATTTCCCAAGGGCTATGAGGGTTTCAGATGAGAGAAGTGACATTTTCAGTGCTTCACAGAAGTCCCCAGACAGCCTGTTTTTGGATGTATGCAGGCCTGTTTGAGAGCACAGTGGAGGAAGCCATAGGAGGTGATAGACAGACCAAGCTCCACCAGGCAGGAGAGCAACTGCCCTGAAGCAGTTCACCAGGACTGGTTTCCAAGAGGGGCCCAAAAGCCTCTTAAAAACTGGTGTCATCTTGAAAGCCACAGAAACCACTGGCTCCAGCTGACAGCTCATGCTGGGCACTATACCAGTTCAGAGAAGGAGCTGGAAGGACAGCAAGGCACAAGTTTTCTTCTTTGCATCACTCTCCTGAGCACTGCAGGTAAATTTGGGAATAAGAGGCTTCTATTTGTTAGCAAATGAATTTGCTTGAAAAGTTAAGATTCTCTAACACAGAAAACTTGTGAATAATTTGAAGCGTGGGAAGCAGAATAGAATACTCAGATTGTTAACATAATTTAGGCTCAAATACAGCTAACATATTCAGGTAATTGAAGTGCAATGTTGAATTATGTAAAAAATTTTGTTTTAAATTTCCCTTTATAAGCTTTGAAGAAACACAGATCTATTGATTAACAGATAGAAGTCAGGTAAAATTTCTTTTTGACAACAGAAGTTATGAAATAATTTTCCTAAAGTTATTTAAATGTAAAATTTCATTTTAAAATGAATTCACGTAACAGATGTAATAAGTTCATGATGTCATCCTGTCCCTAGAAAGGGTGAATATTAATACTTCACATGAAAACTAGTTTTCTTAAATGTAAGTGATTTAGCCAGCATTCTTAATGCGTTTACCAAAGTCTAAGTAAACATTCTTATAAATTGGAATGCAGAGGCTGGGAATTTGAGGTCTTCTTCCTGCAATATCTAAGTTTCTAGGCATATAGAGACTTACCACTGAAAGACTTGCCTGTTGAGTTGTAGCCAAGATTCTGAATACTTAGAATATAAAAAAGACTTGGACAGATCAGTGTTCATGGACCCTGGGATAAGTGAAATCCGTGGTACTCTAAGATTTTAAGAGGGAAAGGGGTAAGATGAGGTGGAGAGAGGAGGGGAAATGCAAGTAAAAGGAAGTCAGAGGCAAACACAGAAACTAAGAGGAAGGGCAGGGAGAAAGATCTCTCACCATAACACAGAATTGCTACCACCAAGGCAGCCAGAACAGTGAGAAGAAGCAGGCTCCTCATGATCTCTTGCTTGTCTTCTGGGTGGGTGGCAGTGTCTCCTGCAGCAGCAATAGGGAGAGAGGCTCCTACAGGCTGTTAGTGAAAAGCTGTGGGGTTTTTATAAGAGCCAGAGCAGCTGGAAGGGGAGGAGCCAGTAGGAGGGGGCTGGAGAAGGTTGGGGTGGGTTGGCACGCAATGAGCACTGGGAATTCTCCCAAATATTCATTCCTTCCAGATAGGATCGACTCTGGCTGGGCAGTTCTCCCTGACTCTTTGACCTGCCTGTGCTACAACAGGATGCTGCCCTAAGTTGTGGCTGCCCTGTGTTCCGAGCCAGACCTGGGCCCAGTCCACAGAGAGGGAGTTGCCACAAACCTGTGTTTGCCAATCTAATTCTTTCTCTGATCTACCCTCGTGGCCCTGACCATGAGTCTTTTGGGTTTGGTCCACAGACAAAGCCATAGTGTTCTGCTTGCTCCTCTGATGATGGATGGAAGGTTCTAGAGGAGAAACATTCACTTCCTGTGCTGGCTGTAATTTAGACATCTTTGCAGAAGGGCTGACTTCTCAATCCTAAACCAAGCAGGCATTTGCTTGGTGAAAATGCCCCCTTTTGCATTTTCCCATGGGCTCAGCAAAGTGGAGGTATTCTGGGGACCCCATGAATTATTTCTATCACTGCTTCCATTATAACCTCCCATTCAGTTTTGTGATGTTAGTCCAAATCTGTGCAGTAATACGTGCTTAGGCTGTTATCATTGATCAAAAGGGCAGCATGGGTAAGAAAGAGGGTACTCATTTCTCATTTTCCAAAGGCATTGTCAATAGGTTTTTAGTTAGCAGCAAATGTGATGCAAAGTACTGTGTTCAGTTCTGTGGGGAATCAACAGACAAGCAAGGCGTACCCCGAGGAGGTAAGAAACAGCTCTGTTCTGTTCATTTGCTCCTGAGCTGTTTTGCAACCTCCAACACAGGCATTTGCAAACTTGCACTTCTACTACACCTTGAAGCCCAGGGACTTTTTGTTGTCTTACAAGATCTCAGTTTGCTGCGCCTGGTTATCATGTAGCAAAGTGCTCTCTCTGTCTCTCCCAGTCCTCCCTTCTTAGGAGCAATGAAAATTTTGTTTCTACTGGATAGGTCTCTATCCTTTGGGCACCAGAGTTTTCATGGCAGACAGACTTGAGCTTAGAGCATCAAATTGGAGAAGAGCTGCACCTTCAGAACTTTGTACCTGGATGCAGCAGCAAAAGGGCTGGGCTGGTGGTGAGGGGAGTGCATTTCTGTACTGATTATTTCAAGGAGCAGGGATGAACAACTAGGTAGAGCCTTGTGCTTCCTTCTTTCTGTCTTTTATAGGGATGAAGTTTTGTTTACACCTCCCACTGGTGGAGAGCTTTTATAAATGCTAAAGGATTCCTTGCAAAAGGAAATAGCTCCCTTATAATCTGAGAGATTAATGAACTCTGAAGAGCCAATTAAATTTAAGGCTATACTTCAAAATTTTTCATGTTAATAGATTCTCGGTGATAAAAATCTTAAAAAAAACTCAAAAAGGGAACAGTGTGTGTTCTTCCCTGATAAATTCAAATAATAATTTCTACCAATAATTTCCCTCTTCACGTCACAAATTTGCTGTCAGTGTTGGCTTTGGTGTTCCTTTCCTAGCTGAATCCCCCAGATCATTACATTATTGATATATAATTTAAAATGCTTTTGACCTAGCAGTTAGGATGCCTGTGTCCCATATTAGAGTGCCTGGGTTCTATATCTGCTTTTAACTCCTGACTCTAGCTAATTGTTAGTGTAGATGCTGGGAGACAGAGGTGATGGTTCAAGTAATTGAGCTGCTGCCACCATGTGGGAGACTTGCATTGAGTTCCTAGTGCCCAACTTCAGGAAGTGAACCAGTGTGTGGAGTTCTTTCTACCTCTCAAAAAAGTAAACAGTTTTTAAAAATTACCTATCTCTGGAAAATTTAACATGTGATTAAAAATAAAATAAAACTCAATTAAGAGGTACAAGAGCTGGCTTACTACATTGCATAGTTTTGGGGTAACAAGCAAGGCGTAGAGAAGTGTTATATATGTATTCAGTTTCATCACAAAACCCCAAGTAGCATTATAGCAGACAATGTAGTTTCAGTGTTTCACTTAAAATGAATAGGCTACTCATATCCTCATCCATGTCTAGACTTAAAGAGAACCTCCTTACCTTTTCCAGCTACAAATATGCCTTTAAATTTTCTTCAATTTTTAATTCATGCATAGTAATTGTACATATTCATGGGTACGGTGTAAAATCAACGTATGTATGCAATGCATCATGATCAGATCAGAGTAATTGGTCTATCCTTCACCTCAGGCAAATTAAATTAGTCTTTTTTTTTTTCATAGTTTTTTGTAACATGCATTTTTCTTTCTTTTTTTTTTTATTAAACTTTTATTTAATGAATATAAATTTCCAAAGTACAGCTTATGGGTCACAATGGCCTCCCCCCTCCCGTAACTACCCTCCCGCCCGCAACCCTCCCCTCTCCCGCTCCCTCTCCCCTTCCGTTCATGTAAGGATTCATTTTCAATTCTCTTTGTATACAGAAGATCAGCTTAGCATATATTAGGTAAGGTTTTCAACATTTTGCCCATATAGCAATACAAAGTGAAAAAACTACCATTGGATTACTAATTATAGCATCAAATAGCAATGTACAGCACATTAAAGACAGAGAACCCACATGATTTTTTTTTTCGAATTAATTAACTTTCTATGCCATTTCCCCTTCAACACCAGGTTGTTATTTTTTTTTTCATTTCCAATTCTCTTTATATACAGAAGATCACTTCAGTATATCATTAGTAAAGAGCTCGTCAGTTTGTGCCCACACAGAAACGCAAAGTATAAGGATAAAGTATTACATTGTATATCTAGAGTCAGGACCTAAGCTGATCAGGTCATTGTTTCTTATAGTGTCGATTTCATTTCAGCAGGTTTCCCCTTTGGTGCTCAGTTAGTTGTCGCCAATCAGGGAAAACAAATGATGTTTGTCTCTTTATCTACCAGGTTCCTGGTATCTCCTCTTGTCCCAAGGTCATATTGGCAACTGTGCCCTTCCAGTCTTCTGACATAGTAATTGTTTATTTTTACACACTTGCAAACTTGAAATCTTAGACTTTTTAAAAATTTATCAATTTTACCTTTTATTGTAAGTATAGTTTTTATTACTGCTTCATTGGATTTCATAAGCTTTTTAAGGATTGCTTTCTGCAATCTTGGTTTTTGTTAAGCTACCACTTTGTTTTGGGAGCTACCTTTGCCCAGTCTCCATCTTCCCTTTCCACTGCTCTCTATTCCTGGGTTCTTCTATAAATCACATCTATATAAGAGTCTTTCTTTTTTTTATTTTTTTATTTTTTTATTTTTTATTTTTTTTTATTAAACTTTTATTTAATGAATATAAATTTCCAAAGTATAGCTTATGGGTTACAATGGCTTCCCCCCTCCCATAACTTCCCTCCCGCCCGCAACCCTCCCCTTTCCCGCTCCCTTTCCCCTTCCATTCATGTAAAGATTCATTTTCAATTCTCTTTGTATACAGAAGATCAGTTTAGTATATATTAGGTAAAGATTTCAACATTTTGCCCATATAGCAACATAAAGTGAAAAAACTACCATTGGATTACTAATTATAGCATTAAATAGCAATGTACAGCCCATTAAAGACAGAGATCCTACATAATTTTTTTTTTCAAATTAATTAATTTTCTATGCCATTTCCATTTTAACACCAGGTTGTTTTTTTTTTTTCATTTCCAATTCTCTTTATATACAGAAGATCACTTCAGTATATAATTAGTAAAGACCTCATCAGTTTGTGCCCACACAGAAACGCAAAGTATAAAAATACTGTTTCAGTACTAGTTATAGCATCACTTGGCTTTAGACGACACATTAGGGACAGATCCCACATGGGGTGTAAGTACACAGTGACTCCTGTTGCTGATTTAACAATTTGACACTCCTGTTCATGGCGTCAGTAATCTCCCTAGGCTCTAGTCATGAGTTGCCAGGGCTATGGAAGCCTTTAGAGTTCGCTGACTTTGATCTTATTCCGATAGGGTCATAGTCAAAGTGGAAGTTCTCTCCTCCCTTCGGAGAAGGGTACCTCCTTCTATATAAGAGTCTTTCATAACATTCATAGAAAATGTAATTAAAAGCTAAGTTCATTTTGGTGCAAAATTTTTGAAATCTGTGCATACAAGAGGTCTTCAAAAAGTTTCTAAGGAATGCATCTTATGAAAAAAAGTGTATGGATTTCTGAATTCTTTACACCAAAATAAACTTATGTTTTCATTCCATTCTTCCATGAACTTTGTGAAATACCTTCATATATTATTCATAACAGTAATTAATATGAGTGAGAATTTAGAGGCCTTCCTTCCTTCCTCCCTTTCATCCATCCATCAACCCTTCATTCATCTATCCCACAAATATATGAAGCATCTACTACGTGCCAATTCTAGGCTGGAAATACAGTGGGGAAAAATGAAGATATGGGTCCTACTCTCTTGTATCAAGAGAGTACACAGACTTAATTAGTGGCTCCTCTTATTTAAAATTTTCTTTAGATACCTACTGGCCTTAGAGAAGCCTAAGTACATGTATTCTCATCAGGCTGATTTTTTGGGTGAACTCAGGAACATCTTTGTTTGCAGAGCATTAAGAAGAGCACTGATGACAAACTCAAATCCTTCAATTCAGAGAGAGAATGGAGGGGAAAGATTGGCAGAGCTGCCAGAAATTACTGTGAGGGGATACTTCTCAGAAAAGTACATTTGTGGAGGATATATGAGGATGCTTCAAAATGTTCATGGAAGATGGAATTAAAAGATAAGTTTAAATGGGTTAAAAAATTAGTTTTGAAATCCACATATAATTTTATCATAATATACATTTTCCATGAACTTTTTGAAGATCTTCAGATACATGGATTTCAAATTTTTCACACCATAACAAACTCTCTTTTAATTCTGTTTTTCATGAACTCTTCAAAAATCCATGCATCAAAACAGTTATTGCCTTCGTATAGTATTTCTGTGATTAAAATAATGGCATAGGATAAAATAAAATTATTATATTTTCCTTCTAATTCTGCCTCCTCCTCTCTCTGTCCTTGCTTATCCTTTCTCTAACTCTTTTTAAGATGGCTAGGCATTTTGTCTCTGAGGAATTTTCCTGGCTCCAGTAAGTTTTTTTTTCTTTTTTGCTGTTCCATGAGATTCAGCTTTATTTACAGAATGTTGGTTTTCTGAGTTCATATTTTTTTTTTACTGGCAGCTCTAAAACCCTTACCCTTTCCAGTAAAGGAAAAAGACAAACAAGAGAAGAATTAGGAAGCAGCAGCACTGAAGATAAAAAGAGAAATCACTTTTTAGGACATCAAAGGACAATGAAATAAGAAAGATACAGAAAGCTAGCCAACTTTCATGGGACAGTTGTGCTCTTTTAAGAGAAGCTTCTTAAATGGATTCTGCATCTCCATTTTCTTTTAGTTTTTTAAAAGATTTTATTTATTTATTTGAAAAGTAGTGTTACAGAGAGAGGGAGAGACAGAAAGGTCTTCCATCTGCTGGTTCACTCCCCAAATAGCTACAACATCTGGAACTGGGCTGATCCAAAGCCAGGAGCCAGGAGCCTCTTTCTTTTAGGTCTCCCATGTAGGCGCAGGGGCCCAAGCACTTGGGCCATTAACCACTGCTTTCCCAGGCCATTACAGACACTTGGATTGGAAAAGCAGCAACCTGGACATAAGTCGGCACCCAAGCAGAGGCTTAGCCTACTGCGTGTCAGTGCCAGACCCTCCTTTTTTTTTTTTTTTTTTTTTTTTTCTTTTTTTTTTTTCTTGACAGGCAGAGTGGACAGTGAGAGAGAGAGATAGAGAGAAAGGTCTTCCTTTTTGCCATCGGTTCACCCTCCAATGGCCGCCACGGTTGGCACGCTGCGGCCGGCGCACCGCGCTGATCCGATGGCAGGAGCCAGGTGCTTCTCCTGATCTCCCATGGGGTGCAGGGCCCAAGCACTTGGGCCATCCTCCACTGCACTCCCTGGCCACAGCAGAGAGCTGGCCTGGAAGAGGGGCAACTGGGACAGGATCGGTGCCCCGGCTGGGACTAGAACCTGGTGTGCCGGCGCCGCAAGGCGGAGGATTAGCCTATTGAGCCGCGGCGCCGGCCGGAGACCCTCCATTTTTTAACTGCCATAGCTTCCCAGGCACAGAACTCATTACTTTTCTTAATTTGTCATAGCTGAACTTCATGAAAACAAATGTCTGTTAAATGCAGGCATGGGAGGAGTATCTGGGGAATCATGACCAGAAACTTTTTGGGAAATGTGGAGAATCCTGAATGTTAAGTATATGGAGCTATTGTTTGAGAACAGCTGTGATTTTTCTTTTCTTCTTATATATAATATTTCTTCCACTTTTTTCTACCTTAAAAACTTCAGTTTGTGTAGAAGAAAATTATACAACTATCCAAGAAATGCCTTGATGTGTAAAGTTCTTTTTACATGCTGTAATCACTTTTCTTGTATTTCTTATAATTTTATAAACTGGTATAATTGCTCACATCTTATACATAAAAAATTTGAGGTTCAAATAGGTTGAATAATTTATCCAAGGTCACTTGGCAACTAAATGGCAAAGGCAGGATCTAAATACAAGGCTATCTGATGTCAAAGAATATGGTTTTCGTAATTAATACGTGGAGCCGGTACTGTGATTTAGCAGGTAAAGTTGCCGCTAGTAATGCTGGCATCCCATATGAGTGCCGGTTCAAGTCGCAGTGGCTCCACTTCTGATCCAGCTCTCTGCTATGGCCTGGGAAAGCAGCGGAAGATGGCCCAAGTCCTTGGGCCCTTGTGCCTGCATGGGAGATGCAGAAGCAGCTCCGGGCTCCTGCCTTTGGATTGGCCCAACTCTGGGTGTTGCGGCTGTTTGTGGAGTGAACTGGCGGATGGAAGACCTCTTTTTCTCTCTCACTCTCGGCCTCTGCCTCTCTGTAACTTTGCCTTTCAAATAAAAGAAATAAATAAAAAATTAAAAAAATAATATGTATGCAACCATGCAGTATTCCCAGGGTTCTGACATTTGTTTAAATAATTTCATGACTGTGTATCTACAGGGTTCCTTGAGTCTTCAGTTTCAGAGTTACAGATACAATTAAAATATGAATATTTAAGATGGTAATTTCTTCAGTGCCCCTTAAAATAAGACAAGGCTTACACATTGCCACTTAAGCCCAGAAAGTTAAATGTCATAAAAATAGAAAAAGGCATGCATTTGGTATTGAAACCTAGGTCTCCCATTTCTCTTTCCAGTAATCTGCACACAAAATTGTCCAAATACACTCCAGCTCAAATATATCACTTTCCAAAACCTTTCAGATTACTTCAGGAATCAACAAGTCTCATTTCAGTCTGCGAGCACCCGTGCTTGCTGTCATCTGATACTTACTCTGGTTTGGTGTATTAAGAAAGCTGTCTCCTAGCACCTATAAAGTCAATTTCTACAGCTACTTAGACCCCACACAGAAATGGAAATCTGGGCTCAATTTATAAAATACTTCTTCAACTCAAAGCAAAACAGAGAGCAGGTTCTATGTCTCCTGTCTTGGCAAGAGAGGAAGTTGGGAGAGACTGGCTATTTACTCATCAGCCTCTGGTTGCTTTTTCTGGATGAGGTGTGATGAAGATGAAGTCTAGGGGATTTCTCCCATGAATTCTTAGCTGGAGTGGAAGGCAGCCTTTTACACTCACGTATTCCACTGTCTCCCCATACACTGCCACATCCTCTTGGTTGCCTTTCATAAAGACACTCCTTCATATATTCAGAAAATTTGCAACACCAAGAAATGGAGTCAAATAATTAATGGGAACCAAAGGACGTATCACTGAGCAGCAGAATCAGGTGTCTTAAAGGTAGTATTGGTGAGGAGATAGGATATGAGGAGAGTGACATGTGTGAGATAGATGCAGAACTAGCCTGTTTGTCCCTTGTGGAGACATGAGGGAAAGGAGGGGATGATAGTGTTGCTTACTAAATCAGCAATACACATGACCTTGAGAGCATGGCTCTGAGTTGTAAGGAGTGGTTTTGGGGAAGATAAAAATGACATTATTTTTGTTTTTTAGTTATTACTTAAATTCTACATATTTTGGTGTAGTAACCTGAGGCATGCATTTAATGTGTGATGATCAAATTAGAAATACTATCTTTTGAGAAAAAATGTTATTTATTTAAAAGAGAGAGTGAGTGAGTGAGAGATCAATCATCCATCTGCTGGTTCACTTCCCCAAATGGCTGCAACAGCTGAGGCTGGATCAAGCCATAGCCAGGAATCAGAAACTCAGTCCAGGTCTCCCACATAGATGGCAGGGGTCCAAGTACTCAGGCCATCAGCAGCTGCTTTCCTAGGTACATTAGGAGGGAGCTGGATCAGAAGTGGAGCAGCAGGGACTTAAACCAGTGCTCCAGTATGGGATGTGGTGTTGCAGGTGGCAGCTTAACCTACTGTGCCACAATGCTGGCCCAGAAATAACTTTTTTTTTAAGAAAGCTTTTGTTTAATGAATACAAATTTCATAGGTACAGCTTTAGGAATATAATGGTTCTTCCTCCCATACTTACCCTCCCACCCCCACTCCCTCTCCCATCCCATTCTTCATTAAGATTCATTTTTAATTATCTTTGTATACAGAAGACCAACTCTGTAAGTAAAGATTTCAACAGTTTGCACCTGCACACACACACAAAGTAGAGAGTACTGTTTGAAGACAGCTTTTACTGTTAATTTCATAGTACAACTCATTAAGGACGGAGGCCCTACATGGGGAGCAAGTGTGCAGTTATGCAGTTATTCCTGTTGTTGATTTAACAGTTGACACTCTTATTTATGAAGTCAGTGATCACCGGAGGCTCTTGTCATGAGCTGCCAAGGCTATGGAAGGCTTCTGAGTCCACAAACTTTGTCAGTATTTAGACAGGGCCATAAGCAAAGTAGTTCTCTCCTCCCTTCAGTGAAAAGTACATCTTTCTTTGATGGTCCCTTCTTACTACTGGGATCTCACTCATAGAGATCTTTCATGTAGATCATTTTTTGCCATGGTGTTTTGGCTTTCCATGCTTGAAATGCTCTCATGGGCTTTTCAGCCAGATCTGAATGCCCTAAGGGCTGATTCTGAGGTCAGAGTGCTGTTTAGGGCATTTGTCATTCTGTGAGTCTGCTGTGTGGTCTGCTTCCCATGTTGGATCATTCTCTCCTTTTTAGTTCTATCGATTGTTATTACCAGATACTTAGTCTTATTTATGTAATCCCTTTGACACTTAATCCTATCTATATGATCAGTTACACACTTAATATGATCACTTTAACATGTATGATGGCATTAGTACCACCCAGCTTAATGGGATTTGGAGTCCAATGGCAAGTTTTTAGCTTTACCTTTAGGGGTAAGTCTGGGAATGTGTGCCAAACTGTACATCTCCTTAATTGAAAATGAATCTTGGCCGGCGCCGTGGCTCACTAGGCTAATCCTCCGCCTTGCGGTGCCAGCACACCGGGTTCTAGTCCCGGTCGGGGCACCGATCCTGTCCCGGTTGCCCCTCTTCCAGGCCAGCTCTCTGTTGTGGCCAGGGAGTGCAGTGGAGGATGGCCCAAGTTCTTGGGCCCTGCACCCCATGGGAGACCAGGAGAAGCACCTGGCTCCTGCCATCAGATCAGCGTGGTGCGCTGGCCACAGCGTGCTACCGCGGCGGCCATTGGAGGGTGAACCAAAGGCAAAAGGAAGACCTTTCTCCCTGTCTCTCTCTCACTGTCCACTCTGCCTGTCAAAAAAAAAAAAAAAAAAAGAAAAGAAAGAAAATGAATCTTGTTGCGAATGGAATGGGAGAGGGAGCAGGGGATGGGAGGGTTGTGGGTGGAAGGGAAGTTATGGGGGGAAAAAGCCATTGTAATCCATAAGCTGTACCTTGAAAATTTATATTTACTAAATAAAAGTTAAAAAAAAAACTATACATCTCCTCCGTCTCTTATTCCCACTCTTATTTTTTACTGAGATATATTTTCAATTGGATTTAAGCACCTATTTATAATTCTGTGTTAAGTAAATAGTCAACCAATGGTATTAAATAGAAAAAGAAAATAGTGAACAATAATAAACTGTTCCTTGACAGTAAGACAAGGGCTATTCAAGTCATTGCTTCTGATAGTGTCAATTTCACTTTTTTTTTCAAGATTTATTTATTTGAAAAACAGAGTTACAGAGAGAGGTAGAGCAAGAGAGAGAGAGAGGGAGAGAGAGAGAGAGAGGTCTTCCAGCCGCTGGTTCACTCCCTAGATGACCATAACGGCCAGAGCTGAGCAGATACAAAGCCAGGAGCCAAGAGCTTCTTCTGGGTCTCCCATACAGGTGCAGGGACCCAAGGACTTGAGCCATCTTCTACTACTTTCCCAGGCAGTAGCAGAGAGTTGGATCGGAAGAGGAGCAGCCAGGACTTGAACAAACACACATATGGGATGCTGGTGCTGCATGCTGCAGCTTTTTTTTCTTTTTTAAAGATTTATTTATTTTACTTGAAAGAGTTACACAGAGAGAGGAGAGGCAGAGAGAGAGCGAGAGCGAGAGAGGGAGAGAGGTCTTTCATCCAATGGTTCACTCCCCAATTGGCCGCAATGGCCTGAGCTGCGCTGATCTGGAGCCAGGAGCCAGGAGCTTCCTCCAGGTCTCCCATGCGAGTGCAGAGGCCCAAGGACTTCAGCCATCTTCTGTTGTTTTCCCAGGCCACAGAAGAGAGCTGGACAGGAAGTAGAGCAGCCGGGTCTCAACCTAGTGCCCCTGTGGGATGCCGGCGCCTCAGGCCGCAGCTTTAATCCACTGTGCCACAGTGCCAGGCCCTCATTTTCACTTCTACAGGTTTAGAAATAACTTCCTAACAATTGTGAGTGATTGAAGAAAAATTTAGTAAACATAATAATGATAACATTAGTTATTAAAAGAAGTTGAAGTTAATCATCAACTTGTATAGCTGACAAGCATGAGAAATGAACACATGCTCTTCTTTGACATCCTTTAATCAGGGGTAGATATCTGAATGGGTCTTGTGTCTCATCCAAGCGTACTTCCTTAGATGGATATTTACATCTTTAAGACGATTTAGACTTTAAGTAGTAATAGATTAACCAGAAGAAAGTCTGGTAACTACATTTGTCAAATATGCCAAAGTCCATCTGTACTACATCCTAACTCTATTTAACCCACCCTTGTATTGCTCTCTCAAAAGAAAACAAAGCAGAAAGGATAAGGGAGAGAGCATCCCCTAGTTCCAGTCCATCTTGGTTTCCCTCCATACTTTTGTTTCCTCTCAGAGAAGCAGTCATCACATAAGCTGGCTTGGACTCTGAAGACAGATTCTGTAGAAGGGAAATACCCCTTCTGGTTGAGGTATATGGTTTTTGGAATATGAAAAACTCTTGATTATGAAACCCAGCTCAGAGGACTGTTGGGTGGATTAAATAAAGGAATACATGTAGAGCTCCTTGCTTAATGGCTGGTGTATAACACCACAAAGTGTCTACACACACAAGTGGTATTTCAAAAAAATGTGTTCAATCATGTTGGCATAGTATAACTTCAGTGTTTTTTCCCCCAGTGGTAACCAAAGTAGTGGACAGAAAATGCAGAACGTTGGAGGGATTGGTTAGCAAGGCCTTGACCCATGGGTACCTAAGTGGAAGTGGGCAGGCCATTTATCTTTTTAAACAGAAGATTGGAATAGACTATTATAATTTTGTGCTTCTAAATGATTTCATCCTTGAAATGATAAACAAGATAGAGAAGTCGAGTGTTTGAAGGAACACTCTGTTCTTAATGCAATTTTGCAAGTGGCCCTTCCAAGTCCACACCTAGATCTGCAAACCACTAACAAGAAGCCTTGCAAAAACTTCATTCAAATCACTGCCTGTATGCCAGGAGGGGCCCTGCCTGCTGTTATTTCCCAGTTGTAGTCAAATAACTTCATTCATTTTGGTTGGACATTGACTTGCCCTGCAATCCTTGGAACAAAAAGGGCATTTTTTTCCACCAGGTTTGGGTCAATGACACAAAAATCTTGTTATGGAATGAATAGATCTGAAACTTTTCAATTTCTCTCATTTGTTCCATCTTCTAGTCACTGAATTGGATGAAATTCAGAAAAGGAAGGTTAGAGGGGCCGCAAAGGAACCGTTTCCAGGCAAGATTAGAGACAGTACAGTGCAGTCCATGCCTTTGCTGATCAAGCTAAAACGTGAACAGGCTGTGCAAGAGAAGATTGTTTCCGCATCTGATTTCTCCTTGACAGGACTGTGATGGGAAAAAAGGCATCAAAGTCTGCATTGGGCTGACCTGTACCTATCTATGTCAGTTCTGCCTGCTGGCATTTGTTTAAACAGTCTTATATAGTTAGTCTGAATGTTGGTGGCCTCACCTCTAACTCTGATTATTCCAATTTATCATTATTTCTGTCTCCTGTTTTCTCATACTTCTACATTATTTATTTCATGCCTTTACAAAATTTTAAAAGATAAATTTATTTTGTTGAGAGAATGAATGGAAATTTTCATTGGGGTTCTTGTCCCCTGATTTTTGGTAGCAAAGGAGTAGGTAAGAATGAGATCAAAACCAGCATAAGACATAATTTTGAAGTTTGTTCTGTTTTGATACAGCAACAGAAGGGCAGGTGAAAAGGATATGAGTTGGGAATAGTAAAGATGAATTCAACATGAGCATTTGTTTGTCTTGTTCCTCCTCCAGATTCTGAGTTCTTTGAGATTAGCCTCTGGGTTTTATTCATCTTTAAAACACACACACACACACACACACCAGTTTCTCATTACTTACTGAAATAAACCAAAGCTTCTCTTACATGTATCTCAAATTCCCTGGCAGCATGAGTGAGTGGAAAAGACATAAACCTTGAGGTTATCAGGACCCAGTGTGAGCTCTGTTCCCTCAGTCCCTTACTGACCTCTACAACCTCTCTCAACCTCACTTTCTTTATCTGAAAAATGGGAGTGACAATAGAAAGTGGTTTATAGAGCTGTAGTGAGGATTAAATGAGATAATGTATGTGAGGACCCAGCTAGCACAGTGCTGACTTATAGTAAATATTCCATAAAAGTAGCTTTATTATTATTTCTAACAGGCTCTCAGTCACTACTTAAGTCATTTCCTCCCTGTAAAATGTGAGTGATGCCAGTTGTTTCATAAATTGTTGTAAACAGCTCATGAGACAGTCGTAAAATACCCAGCAAGTGTCTGCTACATAATAGGTTCTCATCCCTTTATTCTCAGCCCTCTTTCACATTCTTTTCCTTCTCTGTTTCTCTTCATGAAACCGATCTTTTCACTAAGCTGGGACAGTTGTTCCTGCGATGTTCCTCAGTGTTTGCTATCACATCTTTGCTTGTTTCATGCTTTCCTCTCTTTTTCTGCCCTCTTGTCTCAGTTGTCTATAGCAACCTTGAGCATCCCACTGTATAATGTCTTACTTAAGCTTTGCAGAATGGCATTGTTTCTTCTTCCTTTAAAACTCCTTTAGCACTGTGCTTTATTTCTTCACTAGCATATACTTTCTTTTGGGAACTACAGGCGTTTCTGTTCTCCCCCTTGCCACATATCAGCTATTAATGGCACCATCGCCAGTCTCCTCTTCTTCCTCCTCCCCATAATATTTTCCCACCAGACTCTGACTCATTATCTTGGAAACTCATCTCTAGAAAGCCTAAATATGTTTTTGCAGGAAGAAGAAAGAATTCTCTTGCTGAATTTTCATATTGAATTAAGAGCCTGTTGTGTGTTCTCATGTTAATCCCATGGGACGGCCTTCATAGATGGTGCCTGATTTCATCACAGAATATTGAAATTGCTTACACAACTGTATCTGACACTAGATTCTAATCATCTCCAGGAAGTCAGTCAGGGTTGTGTTTTATTCATCTGTGTAGCCTTAGTGTGTTGTACTTCATATGGCGTACAGTAAATGGTCATTTATCTTTCTTGAACTGAGCTGATCTGCAAACCTGGTGCAGTGCTTGAGCATCACAAAAGCTCAAAGAGGCAGTCCTTGACAGTCGACACCAGCAGCCTCACAATTTTAACTGAAAATATCACTGTCCTTTAATTAGAATATGAATTCAATTCCTTATGAGATAAGAAATCAATATAATTTGAAATAGTAAATATGACATAGTATGCTCAAATAAGGGAAAATGCTGTTTCACTCTTATTTTTATTCAGGATTTTATTTATTTATGAGAGGTAGAGTTACAGACAGAGAGAGGGAGAGACAGAAAGAAAGGTCTTCTATCTGCTGGTTCACTCCCCAGATGACTGCATCAGCCAAAGCTAAGCCAATCCGAAACCAGGAGCCAGGAGCTCCTTCTGGGTCTTCCCATGTGGGTGCAGGGGCCCAAGGACTTGGGCCATCTTCTACTGTTTTCCCAGGCCATGGCAGAGAGCTAGATTGGAAAAGGAGCAGCCAGGACGCAAACCAGCACCCAAGTGGGATGCTGGCACTGCAAGCACAGGCTTAGCTCACTATGCCACAGTGCCGGCCCCTCTAATTTTTTTTTAAAAGATTTATTTATTTATTTGAAAGGCAGAGTCACAGAGAGGCAGAGGCAGGGAGAGAGAGAAAGATCTTCCATCCATTGTCTCACTCCTCAAATGACCCCAATGGCCGGAACTGCGCCAATCCAAAGCCATGAGCCAGAAGCTTCCTCTGTGTCTCCCACAGGGGTGCAGGAGCCCAAGGACTTGGACCATCTTCTGCTGCTTTCCCAGGTCATAGCAGAGAGCTGGATAGGAAATGGAACAGCTGGGACTCTAACCAGCGCCCATATGGAATGCCAGCACTGCAGGCAGCAACTTTACCAACTACACCACAAAATCAGCCCCCGTTCTTATTTTTTTCTACCTTTCGTTTAAGTAGCCATCCTATTACTAAATTAAATGTTTATTTTCTTTGTGAAAAGGCAATATGCTTGAAAATTTTTCAGATAATAGCATAGATTAATTAAATTAAAATACAAAACATGAAAAAGTACACCATCTCCTTAAGAAAAATCTTAATGAAGCCACTTTAATAGCAAGGCTTACTATGGAAGGGTAAAGTGAAAAATATTTCCTTACTGTGTTGAAATATAAATTCTCCCCTTCAATGTTTTTCTTTATAAATGGATTTTCACATATTTATTTACTGGAGTGGACTTACGCAAACCACATGATGTTATATGAAAAATCTGACTCCATGTGCAGCACCAGACTTTTGCCCATTATGTATATAAGTTCAGTGGAAAGAAATAAGACTTTATGAAAGACTCTCTCTCTCTCCTCTCTTGCTCGCTCTCTCTCTTCTTTTCTGTCTCCTGACCTCTACCTCTCTTGATCTCTCTTACGCTCTTCTGCCTCTTTTCCTTCTTTGCCCCTTCCCTCCAGTCTGTCGGGTTTCTCCCAATAAACTCTTTTCCTTAAAAAAAAAAAAAAAAAGAAAGACTGTCAAAGGAAATATTTAATTATCTTAATTAATTACTTTTTAATATATTAATATGAATAATTAATACTTATTGCATATTATTTAATTTCTTTTTTTAAACTTTTATTTAGTACATATAAATTTCCAAAGTACAGTTTATGGATTACAATGGCCTTTTCCCCCCCATAACTTCTCTCCCACCCGCAACCCTCCCGTCTCCTGCTCCCTCTCCCCTTCCATTCACATCAAGATTCATTTTCAATTAACTTTATATACAGAAGATCAATTTAGTACATATTAAGTAAAGATTTCATCAGTTTGCACCCACACAGAACTGCTGTTTGAGTACTAGTTATAGCATTAATTCACATTGAACAACACATTAAGGACAGAGATCCTACATGAGGAGTAAGTGCACAGTGACTCCCGTTGTTGACTTAACAAATTGGCACTCTTGTTTATGGCGTCAGTAATCTCCCTAGGCTCTTGTCATGAGTTGCCAAGGCTATAGAAGCCTTTTGAGTTCGCCGACTTCAATCTTATTTAGACAAGGTCATAGTCAAAGTGGAAGTTCTCTCCTCCCTTCAGAGAAAGTTACCTCCTTCTTTGATGACCTGTTCTTTCCACTGGGATCTCACTCACAAAGATCTTTCATTTAGTTTTTTTTTTTTTTTTTCCAGAGTGTCTTGGCTTTCCATGCCTAAAATACTCTCATGGGCTCTTCAGCCAGATCTGAATGCCTTAAGGGCTGATTCTGAGGCCAGAGTGCTATTTAGGAAATCTGCCATTCTATGAGTCTGCTGTGTTTCCCGCTTCCCATGTTGGATCATTCTCTCCCTTTTTGATTCTATCAGTTAGTATTAGCAGACACTAGTCTTGTTTGTGTGATCCCTTTGACTCTTAGACCTATCAGTGTGATCAACTGTGAACTGAAGTTGATCACTTGGACTAGTGAGATGGCATTGGTACATGCCACCTTGATGGGATTGAATTGGAATCCCCTGGCACGTTTCTAACTCCACCATTTGGGGCAAGTCAGCTTGAGCATGTCCCAAATTGTACATCTCCTCCCTCTCTTTTTCCCACTCTTATATTTAACAGAGATCACTTTTCAGTTAAAATTTAAACACCTAAGAATAATTGTGTGTTAATTATAGAGTTCAACCAATAGTATTAAGTAGAACAAAAAAAAATACTAAAATGGATAAAACATTAAATTGTACATCAACAGTCGGGACAAGGGCTGATCAAGTCACTGTTTCTCATAGTGTCCATATTATTTAATTTCTTTCATTTCTATATTTCTTCTGGTCCATCAATACAAGGCTTTCATCAGTGCCAAATAGCTTAAAAATAAAGCACAAACTTTAGCTTGAAAAAAAATGAATGCATTATCCATTCATAATACACAAAAAGTTAATTCATGAGTAAAGGTATGGTTATCCCAAAGCCTCTCTTCTCTCTTTTTAGGCAATTTTTTTACATTCATAAGACATTTACAGAATAGCTGAAAGGAAGAAAATTTTGTATCACTTTCCTTGTCCAAGAAGCTGTGCCATATTTCTTGTAATGGGTTTCAGCAGTTTCTTCTCATCCTCAGATGATGCTGATATATGAACTTTCTCATAAGGTCAGCACCCAGAGCTGCAGGATTTCTGGGGATAATGTTTTGAAGCCAGATTCTTGGGAGAGGAAAGGGTAGGAAATCAGATGCAGATATTGGCAGTTCTCTATACCATGGACCCTTGAGAAAAGTACTGTCTAAACACTTAGGAACTAGTTTTCAGCCATAAATCAAATGGACAATGGTGCAAAAATAAAAATGTTCCTGGAACAACTGGAAGTCAATTTTGACCTGAACTAAATCTGGCAACTTTTCTGGGATCTTTCCGCCTCCACATTTGGTCTCGTATTATGCTTTGTACTTGGACTCACCCCTTTTAGGGGCCAGGCACAGTTCATCTGGCTGAGATTTTTCCTGTGTAGGCTCAAAGATAAGTAAAAAAAACCTGACTCATTGCTCATCTTGTCTGCAACAACAGGCTCCTATGAAAAGGTTTGGCAAAGCTGACTTTTAGGAATGGTTTCCATGTGGTGCAAGATTAGGGAAATTGCTCAAAGGGCAGTTAAAGAATCCTAAGTCATTTTGAGTGTCCTTAAAGGAAAGATCAAGAAAGAAAAAGATATTAAAACATTTCATGACTCTCTAAGTAAATTTATATGCTTTATTCTTTCAATTATTTAGAACTTAAATGATGCCTTATGGAAAATACTCTTACTGACAGTATATGTCAATATTCCAAAAACAAAATAAAATATATGTATAAAGAGGAAGCAGTTCTTATTACTCTTATGTCAAAAATGAGTATAGGCATCTTTGAAAAAAGGACCAGGAATAAAAGGTGTGTTAACAACTGAACAAATCTATAGTGAAAATTCACATATGCATATGAATGCGTACTATAGTTTAAAATATGTTGATATAGATAATGTATTTTATTTTTATATAATTCTTATGGGTAAATGTAGGCTTGAAACTAAACTGACTTTGTCCAAAGGGACACCATAAGTTTCCATGCTGTGGATTTTTCGTAGCTTAAAACAGTCCTCTGTGTGAATGTTTCTTTGTATATAATTTATATTAGGTTATTGATCGTTTGTATTAGATTATAGATATGTAAATAGTAAACATTATGTTAAAAACTCATTATTTGCCTGGAAAATAATTTAAATTTAATAATTATTTGCTAAGTTGGATTATTAAAAAGAGCAAATGTATTAGGGATGAGGCAATCTCTAAACATAGTAATTTTATTTCAGTTATTTGTCCATTTGTTCATTTATTCTATAATCACATATAAACTGCCTACTCTATGCCAGATTCTTTGTTAATTAAAATTTTTTTTCTTTCATCAAGAAAATTACACACTCTAGGGAAATATGAAGACATGTATTTTAAAATGCTGTGAGAAAATCTTACAGTAATACAGTGAAAAGCTATAGAAAAATGGTCATAATATAGTAGTATAGTAGACCAAACTCACCCAGCTATTTAGAGTATATTTTTAAAAAGATGTCTTTCTAGAAGAGCAAGTGCTGTGGTTTATATATAATTTATCCTCCAAAGCTTGATGTGCTGGAAGTTTGGTCCCCAATAAAATGGTATTGAGAGATTGTGGGACATTTAGATTTGACTAGATGACGGAGGTTCCATCTTCATGAAGGGATTAATGCAGTTAGTTATCAGAAGCAAGTTTTTATAAAGTGAATTCAGCTTCCTCAGCTTGTTCCCCCTTTACCATGTGATCTCTTCCAAATGTGCTTGCTTGCCCTTTCACTATGAGGCCTATCAGCAGCCACAATGATGCTGGTGCTAGATTCTGGGATGTTCAGAACTGTGAAGCAAATAAGCTTCTTTTCTTCACAAATTACTCAGCTTCAAGTGTTTTGTTATAGCAAAAGAAAACAGAATAAGACAAGTTTCCCCCTTTTTCTTAAAATTATACTGGCCAATCTTGGCTTTTAAACATTTCAAATAATTTTTTATTATCTTGTCAAATTTGATTTAAAATCTTGCTTCTTTTGGAATTTTACTTGAATTTGTTAATGAATTTTGGGAGCAGTGACATCTTTAGAACATTGAATCTATTCATGCACAGCCATGATGTATTTTAACATTATTTAGCTCCTTCTCATTTTTATAAACATTTAGCTTTTCCCTCAAAGATTTTATTCACCTTTCATTTGACCTGTTATGAGTTTTAGTGTTCTTGTGAGTGGCATTTAAAAAGTTAGTTTTAAATATAATTTCTATTGGCATCTTTAAGAACACTGCATTAAAAGTACTCTATTTTTTACCTGATAACTTTACTGAACTCTCACTAATTCTAAAAATTTACTGTAGAGTCCTTGGTTTTTCTATGAAGGCAGTTATATATTCTGTAAGTATTGACAGTACTATTTTTGTATATTTCTTTCAAAATAATATTTCTTAATTTTATTTATCTTTTTTTACTGTACTGTTAGGAACATGGTATATAATACATATTCTTCCCTGGTTGCTAATTTGAAAGGCAATATGTCTAGTGCCTCACTCTTTTTTAACATGTTGTATGTATAGGGTTTTATTTTTTTATAAAAATGGTTGCCTATATCAGGAGAATTATGTTCCCATTCAATTTTAATTTATTAAAAGTTATTGTTTTCAAAATCATCAGAGAGTTTTGAGTTTTATCTGATGCTTCTTTATTAAGATAACAGGATTTCTTCTCATTGATCTCTTAATGTGGTGAGTTGCAATAATAGGTTTTCTAGTGTTAAACCATCTTTGAACAATTGAAATGTCTTGTTCATAATGCATCAGATTTGAAAAAATTTCTGCAAAATACTTTGCAACACTTTATTTATGTTTTGCTAATATTTTATGTTGGATTTTTATATGAGTTCCCAAATAAGATAAGCCTGTAAGTTTCCTTTATTTATACTATTCTTTGTTTGATAGAAAAGTTACACTAGTCTAACAGTATGAGTTACAGAGATTTTTCTCTTTTTCCTATTCTCTGGTATACTTTATAAAAATAGATATTTTGTTTAAAAATATAAGAGTGGGAAAAAGAGAGGGAGGAGATGTACAATTTGGGACATGCTCAAGCTGACTTGCCCCAAATGGTGGAGTTAGAAACGTGCCAGGGGATTCCAATTCAATCCCATCAAGGTGGCATGTACCAATGCCATCTCACTAGTCCAAGTGATCAACTTCAGTTCACAGTTGATCACACTGATAGGTCTAAGAGTCAAAGGGATCACACAAACAAGACTAGTGTCTGCTAATACTAACTGATAGAATCAAAAAGGGAGAGAATGATCCAACATGGGAAGCGGGATACACAGCAGACTCATAGAATGGCAGATGTCTTAAATATCATTCTGGCCTCAGAATCAGCCCTTAAGGCATTCAGATCTGGCTGAAGAGCCCATGAGAGTATTTTAGGCATGGAAAGCCAAGACACTCTGGGAAAAAAAAAAAAAACCTAAATGAAAGATCTCTGCGAGTGAGATCCCAGTGGAAAGAACAGGTCATCAAAGAAGGAGGTACCTTTCTCTGAAGGGAGGAGAGAACTTCCACTTTGACTATGACCCTGTCGGAATAAGATTGAAGTCGGCGAACCCTAAAGGCTTCCATAGCCTTGGCAACTCATGACAAGAGCCTAGGGAGATTACTGACGCCATAAACAAGAGTGTCAAATTGTTAAGTCAACAACAGGAGTCACTGTATACTTACGTCTCATGTGGGATCTGTCCTTAATGTGTTGTCCAGTGTGAAGTAATGCTATAACTAGTACTGAAACAGTATTTTACACTTTGTGTTTCTGTGTGGGTGCAAACTGATGAAATCTTTACTTAGTATATACTGAATCGATCTTCGGTATATAAAGATAATTAAAAATGAAAAAAAAACTTGGTTTTAAATTGGAGATTGCATAGAAAATTAATCAATTTTTAAAAAATATCATGTAGGATCTCTGTCCTTAATGTGCTGTACATTGTGATTTAATGCTATAACTAGTACTCAAACAGTATTTTTCACTTTGTGTTGCTATGTGGGTGCAAACTGTTGAAATCTTTACTTAATATATACTGAACTGATCTTCTGTATATAAAGAGGATTGAAAATGAATCTTGATGTGAATGGAAGGGGAGAGGGAGCGGGAAAGGGGAGGGTTGCGGGTGGGAGGGAAGTTATGGGGGGGAAGCCATTGTAAATATTTCAAGTGTTATTTCTTAAGAGTTTTTCAATGGTGTTAAAAATTTGCTAAATATATGGATTTAAAGTTTTTCTGATAGTTCTAGCTTTATTATCTGTTGTTTAGAAATGTGGTCTTTATATTTATTCTTTGGTATTTTTCAAGACTTTCATTTTTGACCTGATACATGATGAATTTTTACAAATGTTCCATATTTGCATAAAAATTCTTTAATTTTTGAAAGCAAAACTGTATATAGGGTTTTAAAAATTAGGCTTATTTATTAATTCTGCTATCCAAAACTTCCTTGGCTTTATTACATTATTTTGCCTGCTTGATGAAAAACTGTTGCTCTGATTGTGAATCTCTTTCACATTTTTCCCTTTATAATTTTGAAGGTTTTTTTATTGCAAACATATAAGCAGAGAATTTTCATAGATTACCAGTGAAGTTTTTCTTTGTCATTTGGTGTCAATGCTTTGTCCCTTTTACTTTATTGTAACTCATATTAATTTAGTGTAGCCATTGATGTTTTCTTAGCTTAGTATTTGGATGATATCATTTTATTCTGTCTTATTTTTATACTTTTATAAATCCTTATGTCTTATGTAGCTGTCTTGTTAATACATGCAGACAGCATTTACAAGTCATGTTAATTTACATCTATTTTCATTATTGAGCTATCTAGATTTATTTCTGAGATATTATTTTGTTCTTTCATTTGCTAAGTCTTTTGTGCTTCCTTTTAAAAGATTTTTCTTTCATGTTCCCTTTGACTTATGTGAGACTTCTTTATTCTACTTTATCCACTTAATAATTTATAAATTTTATACATTGTAACTAATCATTAAGGTTTCCTTGAATTATTAACATCTATACTTCTTAGCATTATCCAAAATTAATCTTTTGAACAGTCTTAAGCTGTTTAATGCCAATTGAAGTTTTAGTTACATTACCAATAATACTTTTTACACCTGTTGTTTGTTTTGATTTGCATGCAATCAATTTATTCTCTTTCTATAATTTTTGAAGTATATCTTCTATCAAAAGGGTTTGTGTATGATTATAATATTTGTGTAAAAGCATATTTATTTTGTTCTTCCTATGAAATCATAGTTTACTTAGGACTCAACTTTTATTTTTGAAGGTTGCTTTCCCTCACACTCAAAACTAGGTAGTTTTGTTTTTTCATAGTTTTGTGGATCCTTCCTTTCTGTGAAAAATCTGAAATACTTGTAATAATTGTCTTTTTCACCTCAGTGAGAATTGCGAATTTTTCTCAAATTCTTTTGTTGTTCTGTGTTTCATTGTATTATGGACAGATGTGTCTACATTACATAACTCAGGACTGTGTGTCTCTAGTCTGATAAATTCAGGCATGTTCAAAGGCATTATTTCTTCTGATACTCTAACCTTAGCTGCATTTGCTTTAATATTTCCTCCTTCAACTTTTATCAGTTTATGTTGGACCTTCTCACTTTTTCCTCTGCATGCCCTTGCATATCTTTCATGCTGTCCACTTTATCTCTTTGTGGAATTCTGAGTCGCTTGCTAAAATCTTTCCTCCGATTCACTAATTTTCCCCTTTTGTTTATTTGGTCTCCTGATTCATGCTCTTGGTGGCCAATTTCCACATGTATTTTGTAATTTAGATAATGTGTTTATCTTATTTGGGCTGTTGTTTGTGAACTCCCAATTAACCAACTCATTACAGTATCTTTCCAGATTTTTTTTTTTTTTTTGTCTTTTCTGCAAATGTCCAAGGAGGCAGAATTTTGTGTTAATTTACCAACTTTGGGTGTTCTTCGATGCAAAGGTAGTATACATTTGGACCCCAAACCCATCTGCAGAGTAAGTCTAACTTTTTTGATTTCTCATGGGAATTTTTTTCTCCTGCCCAACAAGCATCCATGTAAATTTATGTTCTGGCAGATTATTTTTTTTTCTGTTTTTTTGACTTGCTTATTCAACAATGTCTTGCACACCAACTTTGTGCTATACATTATGCTAGGTGAAAGCTGTTTTCAATATAAAGATGTATCTGACACAGACCTCAAGGAAGTGTGTGTACAGTAGCTCAGATGGTTACTCAAAAGTCTCAATAGCAAAACAGAAAGGCTTTGGTATCTCGTGGCAAGAGAGCCTCCTTAAGGTTAGCAGGATCAGTCAGTGCCAGGGTCTATAGTATACATCCCTCTTCAGACTCTGGAGCCAGAAAGTGTTGTTTATTTTTAACTCTTATACATGGAGAGAATGAGATTCTGTGCTACCCATTTCTAGTCACTGAAAATCCCCTTTGCTCAGTTTAACCTAGACTGAGCCCTCTTCTACCAGTTCATAAGCCTGCCACAGTGGGGTTTCAAGACTCAGGTTTCTAGAATATACCAAAAGAACCTGGAAGCAGTTGTAAGGGGTAAAAGTACAACAAAAGGTGTTAGTTAATTCCTTTCTCTAGTAGTTGTTGGCTTCATCCAACAACTTAATAATAATCAGAGTCATTCAACTCACATAATGTAACCACACATCTCACCACTTCTTCCTGTGTCTAGTGCTCCTTTAGGTATTGTAGCTCATTCTAACTAGGCATCTGCACTTCCCAGTCATAGGTGTTATTCTTAGACAGTGACCATCCTCACATACTTATGCTGATTTCTAATGATAGGCACATTTTCTTCTTCCCTGGGGCACAGAGTTACTTTTGGTATAAGGGTTATTTCTGTTTAACTGGTTCAGTAAGATTTTTTTTTAACTTTAACGTGATATTCACTTTCTTTTTTTAAAAAAAAATTTTATTTATTTGAAAGGCAGAGTTACAGAAAGAGAGAGGGAGATAGAGATAGAGATAGAGATAGAGATAGAGATAGAGATCTTCCATCCACTGGTTTACTCCCTGTATGGCTGGTTCCTGGCCAGACTGTAGCCAGGAGCTGGGAGTTTCATTCAGATCTCTCTTATGGGTGCAGGGGTCCAAGGATTTGGGCCATCTTCCTCTGCTTTCCCGGGTGCATTAGCAGGAAGCTAGATCAAAAGTGGAGCAGCTGGGACTTGAACAGACGCCCATAAGGGATCCCAGCATGCAAGCAGTGGCTTCTTAACCTGTTATGCCACAATCCCAGCCCCAATATTCACTTTCATTCATTTTTCAAACCATCTGTTTATCAAGCACATGCAGAGCTAGGCAAAGCAGGTGAACATTCTAATCTCTTGGAGATCAATTTTAGTAGAGGCAATAAACAGTCAACTAGCCAGATTAAGTAAATAAGGTTATATGAGCTATAGTAGTAAATGTTAAGAGAAAATAGAAAGATTAGCACTTACCCTGTGCATCTGCCCTTGTTCTACATGATCTTTGATTCATGTATTCATTTCTGGATGTTCTGCATTAGCTCACATGCATCTGCCCCAATGGATGTTCATCAAGATTTTGTGCTGTGTGAATGAGTACAACAGGTAGATCTCAAACCCTGCTGGAACACATATATTTGTGGAATGAAATCATTATGAGAATGCATGGTTATAAACTTTGGGGAAAAAATTAAGAAAGGACATGTACAGCATTAAGAAATTATGTACTTTCTTTTTTTAATGTACTTCCATATTTAGGATTCAGACATAATTTAGGGGGTTAGAAAATCTATTTATTTGAAAGACTTCCAGAGAAACACACACACACACACAGAGGCAGAGAGAGAGAGAGATATCTTCCATTTGCTGGTTCACAAACATCTGTTGTTGCTGGCTACAACAGCTGGGGATGGGCTAGGCCAAAATCAGGAGCCAGGAATTCCATCTCAGTTTCCCACATTGGTTGCAGGGATCCAAGTACTTGGGCCATCTTTTGCTGCTTTCCCAGGTGTATTAGCAGGGAACTGGATGGGAAATGAAGCATCTGGGACTCAAACTGGTGCTTATGTGGGATGCTGGTGTCACTTTTGGTAGCTTAACCTTCTGTGCCACAATGATGTCCCCTAGAAAAGAATTCCTAAAGAGGAATGTTTGAGCTGCAATTTGAAGTACAAATGAGTTCTATGGGTTAAACTGGTAGGAAGAATAGGAAGAGCTTACAAGCTTGTATCTTACCAACTGAAGGAATGGTAACTTTATAAAGTGTAAAGTATAATGAGACTAAGAGTATTAAAAAGCATAATATGCTCGAAATTTGGCAGGACCATGTACAAATGCAAAATGTTTTCTTAAAAAAATAATTTAGGGGTAGGTGTTTGGTGTAGCATTTTTCAATTGGAACAACCACATCCTGTATCAGAGTGCCTGGGTCTGAGTCCTTGCTTGGCTTCCAACCCAGCTTCATATTGGTGCACACCCTGAGAAGCAGAAGATGATGGGTCAAGAACTTGAGCTCTGCCACCAACATGGGAGACCTGGATTGAGTTCTGGGCTGGTGACATCAGCCTAGCCCAGCCCTGGCTGTTTCTAACTTTTGTTGGGTGAGGTGGTAGAAGGAAGATGTCTTTCCATCTGTCTCTCTCTTTCTGCCTTTTAAGTAAAGTTGAAAATAACTAAATAAAAATTTAAAAAATTTAAAGATAACTAAGAACCATTGAAGAATTTACTTTAAAAAAAAAGGTTTATTTATTTTAAAGGCAGAGTGACAAAGAGAGAAAGGGAGAGTTCTTCCAAATGGCTGTAACACCTGGGGCTGGGCCAGACTGAAGCCAGGAGCCAAGAACTCCATCTGGATCCCCTCTCTGGGTGGCAGGGGCTCAAGCACTTGATCTGTCATTCGCTGCTTCCCAGGTGCATTAGCAGGGAGCTGAATTAGATGTGGAGAAGCCAGAACTTGAGCTGGCACTCTGATGTGGGATGTGGGTGTCCCAAGTGGCAGCTTAACTCACTGTGTAGCAGTGTCTGTTCCCATTGAAGAACCTTAAGAAAAAGACGAAAGACATAATCAGATGTTTTTCATTGAAGAAAATTTATTGATTTTATTTATTTGAAAATTTATTGGTTTTATTTATTTGAAAGAGAGAGAGAGACAGGCAGGGATCTTCTAGTCAATGGTGTACTCCCCAAATACCTCTAACAGCTGAGGCTGGCCAGGCCAAAGATAAGAGCCAGAAGCTCAGTCTGTGCCTCCCATGAGTGGTAGGGACACAACTACTTGAGGCTCCTCATGTGCACATTAGGAAGAAGCTGGAATATGTAGCAGAGCCAGGACTTGAATCCAGGCATTTTAATATGGAATACAGGTACCCAAGTGTTGCCAAATGCCCACCCCTGGATTGTGTTTTTTTTATGAATGAGTTTGGGAACACTATGGGGAATAGATTGGAGAGGGGCAAGAGTTAATGCGATGAGATCACTGAGGGAAGGGTATTGCTGAAGTCAGGTGAGAGGAGGTGGTAGATCAAACCACGATGATATTCAAGAGTAAAAAAGAAAAAAGGAGAGAACATTTCTTTGGGAGATGATGGTGAAATCACTAATGTAGTATTAAGGTCTGGTGTCAAGGTTATTTTCTTTGTTTCTGGACTATGCACTTATTGCTAATCTAGAACAGTTCACAATTTGCAGGGAGCAGTACAAATGGATATGAGTTGAGATGTTTTTGTGATACCTAGCTAGAACTATAGAGTAAATATTTGGGGTTCGTTGTCTCATCTGAACAGGAAATAGAAATTTGGGAGCCATCAGCCCATGCAATAAAACACTTACATGCATTTTCCAAAACAAATGGAAAAGTTTCCTGCCTAGAACCAACTGTTTTTTACCCAGGGATCAATGAGAGGGATGAGTCTTTAGGAATAAGTGATTCTCATTTCCTTTTGCTTACTCTTTTTTTGGCTCCTTAGTGAGTAATAATAATAAAACCAAGTAATATATTTCACAATTTTAACAAAACTGAGTTATATATAGAGTTTAAACCACCTGAATCCACTGAGGTGATTTGCAGAGTAGGCGATCAATACATATTTGTTTTTTTGACCAAGTCACACAAAAAGTATTGCTAAATCGCTTTCTCAGTGAGGACTTATAATTAGGTTGCTGTAAGAAACATGACTGTGGCCATAAATAATTTTATTTTTTTTTTTGCTTCCCCTTAAGAAGACAAGAGAAAGCCCTTCCCACCCTGGAGGCTCACTTTGGCTACACAGATGGTTCAGTGACCTGGCATAACCTCAGACCCAAAGTTCCAGTCTGTCACTTAGCCTTTGGTGGGACTTGGGCCTTCTTAGCTAATATAATTTGGCAAATACAAAGTGTTTTATGAGAGAGGCCATGTGGAAGGAACTCTGTAATTTTGCAGATTTCACCAATATTTTTAATTGCTCCCCTTAGCAGATTCTCTATTCAAGCAAATTAATTTATAGATATCTTGTATTTCCCATATCATTTTCCATTTCTTCTCTAGGGACAAAGAACTCAGAATGAACCTTCACTTAGTACTGCCTCATGGATTTAAAGTGAGTCATTTATAGGAACCAAAAACAAACAATTTCTCAGGCAAGTTCAAGTTACTAACAAGGACAGGATTCAGGAACTGGAGGAACAGGATCAGGAGGGTACTCCAAAAAGTTCATGAAAAATGTATTTACAAGATAAATTTATTTGTTACAAAAATGCTTGAAAACCATGCAAATGAGGGATCTTCAACAAGTTCATGAAAAGTGTCTATTGTGAAAAACTATGTATGTACTTCAGAATTTTTTTACACAAAGACAAACAGCTTTTAATTCCATTTTCCCACAAATCCTTTGAAGTATCCTCAGATATGTTGAATATTTGGGTAAAGCTTGAGACTATGGTTGGGAAATGTTACAGGAAGTCAAGAATTGAGATTGGCAATAGGTCTCAGAAGGTATCTCTGAATAAACAGGGCTGAAAGTTTCCTTCCATGGTGCTGGGTCAGTAAGGGGCAGGGATCAATGTCTACAGGCCCAGGATCGTCTCAGACTGATTTTCTTTACTTCACACCAATCCATTCTTTTCAAATGCTTTCTCTTCCCTTCGTGTACCTGAGTCCTTTTTGTTTTCTGTGGACCAGCTCAAGTCCTGTGTCTGTATGACCACTGTTAGAGTATTTAATTGTCCTGAGAACAATTTAGATAAAAGTCTCTTTCTTAATAAAAAGATCAACTTATTGTACTGTTTGTTTTAGAAGGCAGATTTTGTAACCTTTTCATTTGTCTTAAACATTTTTCTTTCTTTTGCCTAGAGAGAATTTTCCTTTCTAAAAATTCTTAATTGATTTTCAGGAAATCATTAGATATGATGTTGTAGACATATTTTTAAACCTGATGCATCATTTTCTTATTGTCTATGAACCTACTTGAAGTTGATTCATACTTTACTCATGTGGCTTTATATACTTCATAAGGCTAAGGATAGTACCTACAACAATCATAATAATATTTTTAGTTATTAATTACCCATATTCTGCATACTTCACCTATATCATTTAAAATTTTCATAGAAATTCATCCAAGTATGGATATTATCCTCATTTTAGAATTGGAAAGCTTAACTTGTCCAATAAATACTGGGCTTGAGCTCTCTTGACTAACTACTTCAAGCTCCCTTAAAATACTTGCTGATTTGATTAATTTGGGTTATCAGTTACACACTTCATGACCTTTACTTCCTAGAACTTCTGTGACCATCTGCAGAGCCCAATTCCACAGGAACCAATTAGACAGAGAGACATAGGAAGAGTACCACATTTTGTGCCCCTACATTTCACAAGGGAAAAACCACTGTGGTGTCTTCCTTCTTTTTTATTTTTGCTTTTGCTTTTATTATTGTTGGTCTTTTCTTTGTTCATAAGCACTCCTTCACAGAAAAATATTTTTTTCGTGAAGTATCATACTTCAACCCTTCCTCTTACCCCCTTGATGAAATTTTCCATCAATAAATGCTTGGTCTAACCTATACTTACAATATCCTGAAGGCTTACAATTTCATATCTGGCCCTGAGGCCTGAGGCCTTACTTGCTGTCGTCAGATCCTGTGCTCAGAATCTTGTATACCCTGAGCAGCTCTGTGCTTTTCTGGGGCTCACATGATGTTCTCAGATCAGCGGAAACAGGATAGTGGAAAGAAACTAGTGAGAAACGATGTTTAGATGTATGCTAGAGACATGTAAACTGTACGTGTAGAGTCTCTGATATATGTTAGATGTTTTTGTTTAAAAATTAAAAAAATATGTAAATTAATAGTGGTAATAGATACAATCTATGCTGCATTGTTCATATGTATGACCATGCACTCAGAGTGCTCATGGGCATGAGGGAGTCTTCAGAGAGATTCATTCAAGGGAGACCTTGATGGCTGATGAGGGCTGCCAACTACAGAAAGTATAGAGAACATTCTAGGGATAGAATGAACAGCAAGTGCATTAGTACTCATGAAAAAAAAAAAAAAAAAGGACTGGTTTTGTGGCACAGCATGTTAATCCATGGCTTGTGACACCAGCATCCCATATTGGAGTGCCTGTTTGAGTCCCAGCTGCTTCACTTCTGGTCCAACTCCCTGCTAATGTGCCTGGGAAGCCAGCTGAAGATGGCTCAAGTACTTGGGCCCCTGCCACCCATGTGAGAGACCCAGATATAGTTCCTGGCTCCTGGCATCAGCCTGGCCCAGACCTGGCTGTTAAGACTATTTGGGGTGTGAACCAGTGAATGATATGTCATCTCTCTCTCTCTTTCTCTGTACTCTGTCATATTTTAGGGATATTCTTAGAGGGTAATTGATACTTGTTTTATGCCAGGTGATGTTCTAAATGCTTAACCTGTTCAATTTTATTTAATCTTTTTATTAAACTTATGAGTTTAGTTCTGTTACTATCACCATTTTATGCTGCAGAAATTGAGGCACAGTGAAATTAGGAAATCTGAAAATTTGCATAGTTAGAAATTAGGAAATCCGAAAATTTGCATAGTTAGAAAGTACTAGAAGACTGGAGCTGTGGTGTAGTGGGTAAAGCCACTGCCTGCAGTGCTGGCATCCCATATTGATGCCGGTTCAAGTCCCAGCTGCTTCACTTCCAATCCAGCTCTCTGCTATGGCTTGGTAAAGCAGTAGAAGATGGTCCAAGTCCTAGGGCCCCTGCACCCATGTGGGAGACCTGCAAGAAGCTCCTGGCTCCTGGCTTACGATGGGCACAGCTCCAGCCATTACGGCCATCTGGGAAGTGAACCAGCAGATGGAAGACTGACTCTCACTCTGCCTCTGCCTCTCTGTAGCTCTGCCTTTCAAAGAAATAAATAAATATTTTTGTTAAAAGAAAGAAAATAGAATCAGGCTCTCTGATCCCAGAGCTTACATTAATAAATAAGAAATACTTATTAATGTATTTCTTTTTGCAAGTCACATGTACATTTCACTAATCAGAAACCTGTATTTTTTAAGGTTTTTATTTAATGAATACAAATGCCATATATACAGCTTTTAGGAATATGGTGTTTCTTCCCCCCATTCCCGCCCTCCCACACCCACCCCCATCGCACCTCCTACTCCCTCTCCCATTCCATTTTTCATTAAGATTTATTTTTAATTCACTTTATATATAGATGACCTACTCTATACTAAGTAGAGATTTCCACTGTTTGCACCCACACAGACACACGAAGTATAAAGTACTGTTTGCAGACAGGTTTTACCATTAATTCTCATAGTACACCTCATTAAGGATGGAGGTCCAACATGGGGAGTAAGTGCATAGTGACTCCTGTTGTTAACAATTAACACTCTTATTTTTGATGTCAGTGACCACCCGAGGCTCTTGACATCAGCTGCCAAGGATATGGAAGCCTTTTGAGTCCACAAACTATGTCAGTGTTTAGACAGGACCATATGGAAAGTGGAAGTTCTCTCCTCCCTTCAGAGAAAAGTACATCCTTCCTTGATAGCCCCTTCTTTCCACTGGGTTCTCACTGACAGAGATCCTTCATGTAGGAAACTTGTATATTTTAATAGCACTTCACAAAATCTGAGGAGAAAGGAAAGAGGCAAACTCAAAAGAAAAGGAAAACCCTACAAGGTGGAAGGATATGGGCTGAAAACAAACTTAACTCTGGATTTAAGTACAGAACAGGATACTTTATTGGGACAGGGAAGTGATAAAAGCTACCAATCTTTAATTAAAACTAGAAGGGCACTGAGTGCCAGAACACATGGAATGAAAAATTCAGACAACAATGTGTCTCATGCCCTGGGATTAATGTGCAAAGTTTTATGAAAAGAAGGTAAGATTCTGCCAGGTTTCAGGTCATCAGATTTTGGCCATATTCAACTTGCATTCAAGTTAGCTACCTTTAAGAACTTCTTGTATCTGTGGCTTTGTTATTCAGGAAGGGATCAGGTGTTGTACATGAATCTGGGGCAGTTTTCATTTGTTGGTCTCTGGATTCCAATGGCTTTTTAGAGCAGAGTGTGAGAAAAGAGTGAAAAGGAAGTACAAAGGAGGATGTTTGCTTTTAATAAAGAGACCCTGCCCTCACTTCCTGAACTAAAACCAGTCTAGACTTGTTTTTTCCATTTTACACAATGTCCGCAACAACAGAATAAATTTATTAAAACCAAATAAGCTGTGGGGTTGAATTTTGGCAAAGAAAATCAGACAGGAATAGAATCAGCTGCTTTTGAGTTGCAGCTGGTGACTGATTTATAAACCAAAGTAGATTAAGGCTGCATTGGCCTTAATTGAACCAAAGTTTTTTTTTCGTTATGAGGACACAATGGAGAGGCAAAATGTCTAGCCTAGTGTCCAGGATATCAACCAGTAAGGCCATCAGGCTGGCCCTCCTTCAATTTTCAAAACTCAAATTTTTTTAAAAGAATCTTTAAAATCAGATTCCTGGTCTTCTTATTTTGATTAGAGGAAACTGGAACTCAGAGAAGTGAGATGTCCTCCCCTCCTCATTCCTAGCATTAGATTAGAACAATCTTTCACTCAGACAATATCCATGAATGGGGAGATGCAGTAGTGGCTCCTATGGGTTGGGAAAACAAGTGTGGGAACAAGTCAGTGTGCACAAACTGGATAATACATGCGCAGAGTCAAGTTTTTATTAATTGATAGATGAGGGATTATCCAGTCTCCCTTATCCCCTTCTTAGCCATTTTAGGCTGTCTTCAGTATCTAGACACAGATGGGTGTATGTTTATAGAGTGCTTGCTCAAAAGGAGCCCATGAGTCCAGGCCAAAGTCAATGTGTATTTTTACATTTCAGAATGCTTTCCATTCCTCATCTCTTTTTATTCCTACTGTATACTTGTGAAGAGATAGAAAGCTAATTTTAGCTCCATTTCTCATGCAGGGAGAACAAGACACAGTGATGCTCCCAGTGTAATAAACCAAGTTTAATGGGGAAGTCAGGATTAAACCCCTACTATCCTCTCCCTCTTTTCAGTTTTTTTAGCACACCCTCCCACAAATGTCCCCCAGTAAACATTTATTAGAGAAATTCTACTTTAAGTGAATTAGAAAGGCACATATGCTCTTATGTTTACTTTTACAAAAGATGCTTCTAGTTAATTTGCTCTGACACATAGTACTCATCTTAAACAGATGTGTGGTACTTGGCATCATAGTAGCTTCTTTTCTGGAACCCATTGTTTCAAAATTTAACTCTGCATGTCTGAAGAGACAAAACCTTTCCTAAGCCTCTTTGTGATTAAAGAGTACTCCATTCTTAAGTTTTCTAATGCACATTTTCCTATGACAGATTATAAGACTAGCTATCTTAAACAAAGCCTTATCACAGTCCTTTTAAGTATTGAGTAGAAAAATAACTCAGGGGAGTGATAGCTTCTTGGAGAAGTAACTTTGTTCATAAGAGATTTCCCCATTCACTGGAGACTTCTTCCTTTTCTTTGCTCAGATCTTCGAGGTTCAATTTCTCTACAGGAAAAAAAGAAAGCCTTATAATCTTAAAAGACTTTTGCTCTCTCTTTTTCCAAAGGGTGTGTCCCTTACAGAGAACATGGTCAGGAATTTATAGAGAGCATGAGAAAGGAACATTAGCTCCATAAACAAAACAACCTCTACTGTGGTTTGGGTTCTATTTTGTTTTTGGTGACTGAGAACTGTAACAGATATTATGGCAATTTCCAAGTATGTCCTTGTTAAGAACTTGCTTGCTGATTATCAAATTTCCCTTTCATTCATTAGGTATCTAGTATCAGAGTCCTTTTAAGTTTATTCCTAAAATTTCTATCTCTGCTTAGAATCTGAAAACACTGTGCTTAAAACTGGACATTTGGAGAACCATGTTGAAATTTCATGTTGTGACTTCAGCTGTTTATATACTAAGTTGTACTTAGAATCATGCATATTGGGAAATAGTGAATTTCTCCTTGAGAAAACCCTGAGGAACTTCAATATTCTGTAATTTAACAAGTTTTGAAATGAGGAAGTAGAAGAACAAGAGGATCATAAGCTGCTAACAGTTCTCAAACTATAGCCTTTGGTAAGTTGCCATTTTGACACTTAGTCTGGATTTCATAATTATACTCAGCCTTAACCTTACTGGCTACCAGTCTTCCCAAATGCCAGCTGTCCTCAACCCAGTAATGATTCTCTGACCCTTTGGCTCTCACCTTGCAAATCAACATCACAGTATTGGCCACTACCATTCTTGCATGTCATGATGATGCACATACATTACCACAAACCACCCAGCCCACAAACATCTAATATTTCCACTTTGTTAGCTGACTTCACCTCTTTCCTTCTCCAGCCTTGGTATATCATTAGTGGTATTAAAGGAAAAGCATGCAAGTGGGGGGAATAGAAAGAGTCAATCCAACAGAGGTTTCAGGTCTGAGGGATTAGATCACAAGTAATTATTTCCCATTTTCATTCTGTGACATTTGGCAAAGTGTGGAGGAGTGAAGGCTGCTTGAGTCATAAAGGGACCTGTACTATTCTGATGGTTGTGGTGTGAAGGATTGCATGACAGGGTCAGAATTTTCTAAGAAGCTGTTTAAAGTGCCACTTCCTTCCAGATACTTCCTTCTCAGATATTTCCTTTGGTGCTCGGTCTTGATATTGTTATTGTATCTGCTCCAGCTTTTGCCCTACATTGTGACCAGGAGTAGCATCCTAGGAAGGGGTGAAAATGGAAAAAGGCATAGAGACAGAGGCCACGAGTTTGTAGGAGAGTTGTAAAACACAGACAATAAGGTGGGCTATTGTTAACAAGAAGGAGGATATGCCAGAGAGAATGAGTAGCAGGAAATAGAAATAGGAGGATAAGACACTGGACATAGACTTAAGGGAAAATATAGTTAACAAAAATATGGTAGACTCCATGAAATTAAGTTGGAATAAATAAACAGTAGGATAAGGATTTAGAGTTAAATTTAACGTGCTTTTGTTCACCCACAAATTATTGTGCAAGTTTTTGCTTTCTACTTACTGAGTATGTGGACAATTCAGAAAGTTTGTGGACAAATAGAATTAAATGATGGCTTTATTTTGGTACAGAAATTATATGCATTTTTCATGAAGTTTTTGAAAATGCCTAGTACGCACAGATTTTTTGCACCCAAGCTTATCTTTTAATCCCTTTTCTGCGAACTTTTTAGAGCATACTCCGTCATCATTGAAAGGCCACCATAAAACACACCAAACACTGGAATAAGGGAAAGAGTTTATTGATGGGGGAAACCTGACAGGCTAGAGGGAAAGAGAGAAAAGAGGCCCTGTGTGAGAAAGCAGGCCTTTTTACAGCTTTTCAGGGATAAGGGAATGGAAACAGTGAATCCTGATAAAGTGGGGGTGGAGTTGCCACTTATGGTTGGGCCATTTGGTCACCTGACTCCTGGTAAGCCAAGCTGGGTCCTGGAGAGGCTGAACTTAGTGTACAAGGTGGCACCTGGGACAGAGCCCAAGATGGCATCTGGGGCTTGAGATGGCACCTCAGATAAGATGGCAGCATTTCACTGACATTCCTCCCTTTTGTTTTTTATAAAGTAAGTGTTGCATGGGATTACATTGGCCCCAAAAGCTCAGTAGGGGTAGAGGGACAATGACCTATTTTCTAGAGCTACTTCCTGCTGACTTGGGGTGATGAGTCACTCTTTGCTGGTGGCGCGACATCTCAAGTCGTGATCTCCTAGATGGGGAGCCAAGTATATCCCTGTAGTAGCATTTGATTGACCGCCTGGTTGGCAAAGGCTTTGGTTTGTTCCATTATCACTTCCTGTAAACACTTAAACAGACAAGGTAGTATAAAAGCCAGGGTGAGAACAGCAGCCAATGGTCCTAGGAGTGGCATTCACCAGTGGTGAGGGGACTCAGTAGGGAGGAGGAGAGGAGAGACTCTCTGTACCCTAGGGCAGACTGTTTAATAGATGTGGCAGTTTGTTGTAGCTCTCTAACAGTTTGCTGTCCCTGGCCCAATTAACATAATAACAGCATTGTTCTCCCAGAAAAACACAAATTTCCCTTTTTTCAGCTTTTATAAGATCAAGAGTAGGTCTATTTTGCAACACTACATCTGACAGTGAGGTGATCTGATCTTGGAGGCCCCAAATAGTGTCTGCCAAAGTTTCAATGGACCTGGTGACCTCCTCTTGTAGTTGTTGGAGTTGTTTTGGAACAAGTTAATAGGCATAGCATTGTGGCCTAGAGCAGTTTCTGAGACTAGCACTGTAGAGAGGGAAGCTGCAAAGCTGATTCTAACCAAAACTGGCAAAAAGATCGCTCGTCTCTTGCGGGTAGAGGGATTAGTCTGTAAAAGGAACTCTGAGTAGTCATATAATGTTAGATGGGGGAAAAGGATCACCAATGCACATGGGCATAGAACTGTTGATACAAGTGTATAAGGTATAAATACAAAGAGATGAATTTCCAGGTGTGGTAGAGAGGGAGGCTGTGGAAGTGATAGTTACAATGATGACACAGGGAATGTGATGTGGCAAAAGCCCCTTAGGTTGTTCTGTTCTGTTGGTAATCCAACATTTTGCATTTTGTCCTCCTTTTAAAGGATATTGGGAGGTTGTTTTGGAAGGGCCCTCATGGAGCAGGGCCAATGGGATTATTTTAGTCCGGTTCAAGTAGAGCTCAAGGGAGAGCTTGGTCAGAGCAGTTTTTAGTATATGATTTGCCCTTTCTACTTTTCCTGAGTATTGGGGGTGGTAAGGGAAACGGAAATGCCAGGGGATGTTTAGTGCCTTGATAAGTAGTTGAGTCACCTGGCATGTAAATTCAGGGCCATTGTCTGACTGGAGAGAGCTGGGGACCCCGAAGCAGGGAGTAATCTCTTGAGTAGGATGTTGGAAACTGTTAGTGCCCATTTGTTAGTAGTTGGGAAGGCCTTGATCCACCCAGAGAAGGAATTTACCAGTACCAAGAGATATCGAAAGCACCATACTCCAGGCATATGCGTGAAGTCAATCTGCCAGTCAGAGGCTGGCTGATATCCTCTGGCCTGATGGGAGGGGAAGGGCGGAAGATGAATGTTAGAGTTAGGGTTTGTTTTTTGACATACAGAACAAGAAGGGGTGAGTTGTTGAAGATAATCTAGTGTCTTCTTTTGAGAGAGGAAGGGATTGTTTAACAAACAATAAAGAAAAAATGGGATGAAAAAAATGGTAGAGATAGAATAAGATAGCCTGAGTGGAGGTCTGTTGAGGTAGTTGCTCTTGAGGGCAGTTTGTTAGTATAGCAGTTGGAGTGCAGGATGAGCTTGAAGAAAAGGAAGAGAGTGCCAGTTGACAGGCCACCTGATCTGCTTTCTTATTACCAGCCATGATGGCAGAGTTATCAGTCTGATGAGCATTACATTGGACTGATTTGTGTTGGAAAATGGGCCACCTCTAGGAGGGGGTTATGAAAGTAGCACTGGAGATGGCTGTACCCTTAGTGGTAAGCAGGCCCCTTTCTTTCCAAATAGACAAGTGGGATATAAGGACATAGAAGGCATATTTTGAGTCAGTATAGACAGTGGTAGTTTTATTTTTTGCCAGATAAAGACATGCGTTAGAGCATAGAGCTCAGCCTGTTGATTAGTAGTACTGAAAGGGAGCAGTCCTGCCTCAAATGTTTCAGTGGTCGATACCACAGCATATCTTGCCCTTTTTATTCCCTCATGAAAGGTGGAGCTACCATCTGTGAACCAGACTAGAGTAGGATTAACAAGGTGACCCTCTTGGATGTTTGAGGAATGAGGTAGTAAGTGTTTGATAGTCTCAATGCAGGAATAAATAGGAGCTGCATGATCCAGAGATGGAGAGGTAGAGGGAAAGAGAGTAGCTAGGTTAAGGCGAGGACAAGGTTTCAAAGTGAGGGTAGGGTCCTTAATTAGAACCACCTGAAGGGCCAGAATGCAAGATGGTGGAAGAGACTGGAGGCCCTTGTAAGTTAAGAGTTCTGATAGATGGTGTGAGGAAAGAATGGTAAGCAGTGAGCTGAAGGTGAGTTTTTTTTTTTTTTTTTTTTTTTTACTTTTGTATGAGAAAAATTGCTGAGGCTAGCGCATGTAAACAAGGTGCCTTTAACCCTTGATTGTGGTGTCTAATGTTTTTTGAGAGATAGGCTACAGGAGCAAAAGAGGAACCAACTTGATGGCTGACAACCCCCAAGGCCATTCCTTGGTTTTCAGTGACATAAATAAGGAAGGGCTGTGTGAGATCTGGTAAGTGTAAGGCAGGAGCATGTAGAATCCTGCCACACTTATAAAGGAAATACGTTCTTCTTTGGTAGAAGGAGATGGGAGGTCAGCCATAGGGTGTTTTCTGTCTACAGTGATAGCCTTATGGATGAGAGTAAGGTGTACCCCAAGATAGGTTACTCCAGATAAGCAAAGCTGTGCCTTGGTAAAGGATACCTGATAACCTTTGGCTTCTATGAAGTTGAGGAGAACAGCAGTCTGTTGTTGGCTATCTATTTTTGAGGTGCTTTAAAGGAGGAGGTTGTTGATATACTGGAGAAGAAAGAAGGGGGCTAGGTACAGGGTACTTAGATCATTGGCCAAGGCCTGACCAAACAGGGTGGGGCTATTCTGGAACCTCTGGGGGAGTACGGTCCAGGTCAATTGAGTGGAGACTTGGATGTCAGGATCAATCCAGGTGAAAGCAAATATGCCCTGAGAACTGGGATGTGGAGGAATGATAAAAAATGCATCCTTTAGATCCAGGACAGAGAAATGAGATGTGACTGCTAGGATGGAGGAAAGGAGGGTGTATTGATTGGGGATCACCAGGTATATAGGTACTACTGCTGAGTTAATAAGGCAGAGGTCTTGTATCAGATGGAAGGATCGTTAGGCTTTTTAAACACCAATATTGTCATGTTATAGGGGGAGCTAGTCTTGTATAACAGGCCCTGGTGGATGAGTTTAGAAATTATAGGTTTTAGACCTCGAAGACTGGAAAGGGGTAGGGAGTATTGTGGCTGGGAAGGAAATGTTGAGGGATCTTGTAATTTTATCTGGATGGGAGTATGTTGGGTCGCTACCATAGCATGACTGGTGTCCCATATCCATGGGTTGACGGTAGATAGGAGCCCTGAGGTAGGCAGGGTGGCTGGGATGGGATTGTCTTGAGAGAGGAGTAGTAAAAAGGGAAGCAAAGGGAGGCTGGAGGACAGGGCCAATATCTGGAGAGTAAAAACCACTTGAGCACCAAACTGATAGAGTATTTCTCTTGCCAAGATGGGGGTAGGACATTGAGGTATAATGAGAAAAGGATGGGAGAAGGGTGTTGTATTAATTATGCAGAGCAAGTTCAAGTTAGAAGTCTGTAAGGTTTTCCCTCCACCTTGGCTACGGAGGTTGAGGCAGCAGAGGTGGTCCTCCAATACTGGGTAAGGACTGAGAAGGTTGCCCCTGTGTCAATAAGAAAAGAAATTGGCCTATGCTACAGTCAGTTACTCTGGGCTCCCATGAGTGATGGTTGAAGTCGGGTGCGGGGAGTCTGGGATCCTTCAGCCCTCAGTAGCCAACTCTAAAAGGTCAACCTGGGGCACAGGTTGGGTGGATGGCCTACTGACTCGACAGACAAGAGGACAGTCCACTGCTCAATGGCCCTTTTGGTGACATCTAGGACAAGGACTGTATGGGTCTTGAGGATTGGGGCATAGTTTGGCCCAATGACCCATTTGGCCACATTTAAAGCACAGACCCAGAGGACTCCTGTGGTCAGTGGGACTCCTGTGGTTAGTGGGGCTACTGGAGGCAGCATGTTGCTAAAAAACCTTGGCCAGCATTTGGAATTTTTCCTTTTGTACTCTGATCCCTCCCATTATATACTTTAAAGGTCATCTCTAGAATTTCTGCCTATGAAGCCAATGGGCCCCCTCTCAAGCAATTTTAACTTTGCCTTGATGTCTGGAAAACTTTGGGCAAAGAAATGATTCATGAGAAGGCTACGACCGTCAGGAGACTTTGGGTCTAAGTTGGTATATTGGAGGAGAGTTTGTGTAAGGCAGGAGGAGTTAACATTTTATCTTGAATAACTTCTCCAAGTTTATCATAATTTACAGTTTTTCTGGTGGATTTTTTGAGGCCAGCTAATAAGCAGGTAATGATACGATTTCTGGCCATTATGCCATTGGGAGAGTTGTAATTCCAATTGGGGTCCTGTTCGGGATTGCATCTGCTCCCATGGGATGGGCAGGGTCAGTCTGATAGAGACAGGCTTGTTCCCCAACCCCTTGCTCCTCTGGAAGGAGGATATTAGAGAGGATCATAAAGACATTGTAACAAGTCAGATCATAGGATTGGATTAAATATTGATACTCTTTAATATACCATGTTGTGCCGGCGCCGCGGCTCAATAGGCTAATCCTCCGCCTTGTGGCGCCGGCACACCGGGTTCTAGTCCCTGTCGGGGTGCCGGATTCTGTCCCGGTTGCCCCTCTTCTAGGCCAGCTCTCGGCTGTGGCCTGGGAGTGCAGTGGAGGATGGCCCAAGTGCTTGGGCCCTGCTGCACCCCTTGGGAGACCAGGATAAGCACCTGGCTCCTGCCATCGGATCAGCGCAGTGCACCAGCTGCAGCGCGCCGGCCGCGGCGGCCATTGGAGGGTGAACCAACGGCAAAAAAAGGAAGACCTTTCTCTCTGTCTCTCTCTCTCACTGTCCACTCTGCCTGTCAAATATATATATATATATATATATATATATATATATATATATATACCATGTTGCATTAGAGGTGAAGGTACTCAGTTTTTGCTCAATTTGTGAGAAATTAGCAAGTTAGAAAGGAACATGGGCCCTGACTATGCCTTCCACCCCTGCCACTTCTCGAAGAGGTAACTTGGAGGCGGGCTCCCTGGCTGCCATTCAGGAGCAAGTGACTTGGGGACTGGGCATAGGAAACAGTTTGCAGTGGGAAGAGCTTGAGGTGATGTGGTGGCAGAGTGGGGATGGAATGTTGGTTTGGTGGAATGGGGGAGAGTGAAGGTCAGAACGAAGATTGGGTTTGCAATAAGGCAAAGGCAGCGGGAGAAGTAGAAATGGACAAGGACTGGTTTTGAGGTAAGGGTGAGCAGGGAATTTGAGATGAGGCAGGGGGAGGCACAGTGAGAGCTGGAGTAGAAGCCAACGTCTCCTGGAATTCTTGGGCGGGAAGAGGGATGCTAACAAAATAGCCAGGGCTGGAGCAGACAGTGGGCTTTGGGTGGGAAGTGACAGTGCTGGGACCTTAGCAGGAAGTGGCTGAGCCAGTATCTGTTGGAGCAGTAAAGTGGAGGCTCATCTGCAGGATTGAAGGTAGAAGAAAGGGTTTTCAGCTCAGGCTCTGGACCTTTGTTGGGAACCTTGGAGGCCAAAAGGACCTGAGCCAGAGAACATGAGGTACAGAGACAAGTTTTAGAATGGAGATAGGAGAAACTTGAACATAGGCGACTTAAAGATCCTGAATAATGTCAGGGTCAAATGTGCCGTTAAGCAGCCATTTGGATTGTTTTTCAATATCATACATGGGTCACACCTGGTACAAAGAAATATGTGGCAACAATGTTTGAGATCTGGAGCCAATTTCAGCAGAACAAGATTATTATTGAGAGGAGAATTGGATGGAACGCGGGATGAGGAAGCTCCCATAGCGACCCATGGAGTTGGACTGGCTGATATCAGGCATCCCCAAGATCATGGCTGTCCAGTAGGGAGAGTACAGGAGCAGAGAGTGGGGGCATCACCCGTGCCCTGTGGAACTGGAGAGGTACAACCCGTGGAGACATGTAAAGCCCATGGAGGCTGTGGTGCGTGGTACCAGGACTTTGAGACGAAGCAGAGTGGAACCACAGCCCAAGGTAGAGATCGCAGTGGGAGGATTCCCCGTTCCCTGACTTACCTCAGGATTTTGAATAGCCAGTGAGTAGATGGAAATCACAGAGCTTTCGGTGGCAAAGGAGGAGGCCCGGGGGTGACTTTTGTGGTTGGCGGGGATCCTGGAACCCAAAGCAACTCAAATCCCCAAGGGGAGAACAAGGTAGATGGGAGAGCCTGGGTCCAAGTCAGGGCACCAATGAAAGGCCCCCACAAAACACACCAAACACTGAAATAAGGGAAAGGGTTTATTGATGGGAAAAACCTGACAGGCTGGAGGGAGAGAGAGTAAAGAGGGCCTGTGTGGCAAGGCAGTCCTTGTTATAACTTTGCAGGGATAAGGGAATGGGAACAACGAATCCTGATAGAGTTGGGGTGGAGTTGCCACTTATCGTTGGGCTGTTTGGTCACCTGACTCCTAGTAAGCCAAGCTGGGTCCTGGAGAGGCTGAACTTAGTGTACAAGGTGGCACCTGGGACAGAGCCCAAGATGGTGTCTAAGGGTTGAGGTAGCACCTCAGATAAGACAGCAGCATTTTACTAACAATCATCACCGTTATCATCATCAAAATATTTGAATGTCTACTGAGTACACTGAAAATTTTTATTATTCCCTAAGTTTCCAGTGAACTCCAAAAAGTTCATGGAAAACTGGAATTAAAATATACATTTATTTTGATTTAAAAGATTCTGAAATCTATGCAAAGTTTTTTCTTAATATTTTTCTTAATATTCCATGAACTCTTTGAATATTCCCTGTATTTGTCCTATATTGTGGAATCAGATGCCTGAAGAGGGGTAAGGATGAAGAAAACATGCTTTCTGGGATTTGATTTACTTCCTGCTGCATCTTCATCTTGTGTTAGGTACTTAAGAATGCTTGATGAAGGGATAGTGAATGGATGAGCATGGTAATCAACACTCTTGTGCTACCCCTGGAAGTCTGGTGTTGTTCTTTTTTGTGAGGAAAATGTAGACATACATTCTTCTCCAACTTCAACTCAATTGAGGATGCTACCTAATTTTTTAAGATAAAGTAAATCCATCTTTTCCTCATTCTCATGCATATTATTGGTGCAATAATTATGGTAGTTTGAATGAAGACACAGCCTAAACCAGAGTGTTCTGACTGCTGTGGTGAGTCACACAGATCACACTCCAGTCTCTCAGAACAGAAAGTCCCCTAGCAGTTCTTAGATGAATCCTACCTCTCAGCCTCCAGCGGAGAGACTGCCTTCTGCAGAAGTGAGCCATCTTGCCCTGGAGCATGTGCCTTTCCCATGTGTAGCCCTCATCTAATGACCAGTGTTGGGGTAAGAAGCCCTGACATCCATGCTCCAATTTGGGACAGCTCTACCAGTCCATCTCAGCATCAGATATACCCATGGGATATCTGAGCCTTTGTTGTGATTCCATTACAGCCCAACTTTTCCTTTGGCACAATCTTAGTTTCTTCATTTATCCACAGTTTCCAAGAGTACTCCACAGTAAACTTCAGAGAGAATTTAGTCTCATAGTCTACTTCCTGGGAAACATGACCTATAATACAACATGGATTGTTATTTTTAAAATTCTTATTTCACCACAGTTTGAATTATATAAAAAGTATTCTAGCTTTTCTTCCTTATGCAAATACCATGCTACCAAATTAAGGCCAGTAGGCCCAAGGTAGAAATTCAATCCTGTGACTAAAATTCAGTTCAGTCATTTAGACAATTAAGCATTGAAGTCTGGATTCTACACAACTTTTCATATCCTGTATAAGTATTTTAAGCCCCTAACGCATCTAACCCATTCTCTTCTACTCCTAACACAATAGCCATTTCACTGTCAATTCCACAAAATAATGACCACTGATTCCAGAATGCAAAGAAAAGAGAGACCTATTCTTGAAATGGTTTGAAGGAGAGAATTTTGCTCTCAAATTTGTAGAGCCATGATTTTAGAATTCACTTATTCAATTTCTAGAGGACCTCTTCTCTAAAGGGTCAAAATTCAATTGGTAGTTTGGTGTTTAACTTCCTCCTTTTTCTAGCCTCTCTGTCTCCTGTGTAAAGGTTGTGCAATTAACGAGCCACATCAGATCCATCCTACTTCCTGTTTTATTTTTTTATGCTTAGAAAACCATATATTTTTATAAATTTGAAATAAATAGAGCTGGTTCCAAATTCATGTGTGAAATCAAGTTTGTCTATAAGTTGCTATCCAGCTTTCTCTGTTTTGCTGCTATCTGTCCATGGCCCAGAGCCAATTGGGTGACTTCCATGTTGCTGTTGTCACTACAATTGAAATTACTCTGTTCTATTGCTTATAACCCAAGACCAACTTTACCCTGCTCTCTTAGAAGGTAATATTGCCTGATATATTCATAGATTGTTAATAAGTATTTAAAGGAATGAATGAGTATATGAATAAACAACTTTCTCACAAGTATGTTGCTTGGCACCCATTCTACCCCTGCTTACCAAAAATATATGTGTCTTTTTTTTTTTTTTTTTTTTTGACAGGCAGAGTGGACAGTGAGAGAGAGAGACAGAGAGAAAGGTCTTCCTTTTTGCCGTTGGTTCACCCTCCAATGGCCGCTGCGGCAGCGCATCGTGCTGATCCGATGGTAGGAGCCAGGTGCTTCTCCTGGTCTCCCATGTGGGTGCAGGGCCCAAAGACTTGGGCCATCCTCCACTGCCTTCCCAGGACATAGCAGAGAGCTGGCCTGGAAGAGGGGCAACCGGGATAGAATCCGGTGCCCCAACTGGGACTAGGTGCCGGCGCCGCAAGGTGGAGGATTAGCCTGTTAAGCCACGGCGCCGGCCCAAAAATATATGTTTTTTAAAAAAACAGGAGCCAGATATGAAGACCTAACTGGATGAGTCAGGGGAGGAATACTGTGACAGGTATGTTAGTAAGTTATGATATTAACCAAATGTTCTTGAAGTTTTGACATCTGAAAGTTTGCTCTTCCCAGGGATAGCTAATTCCTAGAAATAGTGAACACCTTGCTTTCTGACACAACACATCTCTTACATGCAAATCAATTAATCTAGAGTCTATAACCCAACTATTCCTTTAATGGACTCTGTGCCACCACCACCCACTAGCTGCAATCATTCCAGGCCCAGGTTCTGGGAAACCAAAGGAAAGTACCTATGGTGCAGAGCTTGGGGAAATTATTCATACCAGCTACTTCTAAATCTTCCTACCTTCCCATGAAAACTGCAATAAGGGCCCTTGGACACAATTTCCCCTCCATCCCTCTGCCTTTCAGCTGGTGCAGGTGCTTCCCTATGAGGCTTGCATGGGCCAGCACACTTCCTCACTTTGGTAACTGTGAAGCAAAGACTAGCTTTTCAATGGCAATTGTTTCCTCATCATACCTGAATTATAATAAAACCTACATTTTAAAACAGTTATCTCAAATCCTTCTGCAGTCTCAATTGTAAGGCCTCTCTTATTAATTTACTCAAGAAAGACCCTGAAGGTTATCTCTCCTTTTCAAGATTTCTGATGGAGATGTGACTATTACTCAGGGAAGGCAATGCAATATTAATTGAAAAAACAAGTAATGACCACACTTTACTCAGTATGTATTATCCTGAAATCTCAAAACATCCTATTGTGTTGTACTCATGAGTTGAAGTTCAAAGATAGAAAGTGATGTTTTCAAAGTCACAGAGTCATATACACAGTAGAGGTGGGATTCAAACCCAAACTTCCCTGTCATTCCTTTGAGTTCTGCCTGTTTCTACCACTTACTTCTATCCTGAAAATGGTTGATATTTGTCTAGATACTTTAACAATTATATAGCCTTATGGAAATCAATGTAGACTCTTAGAAAGATATTGCCTAGAGACTGAGAAAGATATAGAAATTACAGAAGTATTAATACTAGATCTGTTCTTCAGTAAATGGATGAGAACCTTTGGAAATCTCTTCTTTCTCAAGAAAGAAGCTTTCCTGTTTGATCATCAGTCTCCAGAGCTACAAAGAAGATTGACTGTGAAAAGCTAAAAAAGTTTCTGGTAGTTTTGGAAAGCCACAAGCTGAGAAAGAATAATTCAATTCAGTACCATAAACATGCAAATAAATATACAAATGAATCTCTAATAAAATTGCTATTGAATTTTATCAGACAGCAAAAAAACCTGTAAATATGAAAATACCTTTGTTGTCAGTGTTGACTATAGTTATTGAGGAGGCACTTTAAGTAAAATAATTGAAAACTAACCAAATATTGAATAAATATTACTCATGGGACTTTATCTTTTAGCATTTTCCAAATCTCTACAACAGTTTAAGCTACTAATGTTTTAAGGAAGAAGGGATGAATGTTATGAAAAAGGAAAAGAAAAAAAAAATGAAAGAATTGGATAGTGAGCATGGTAAAGACTGGGTAATAGGGTTTAAAAGCAATCCACCAGGAAGTGAGTGCATCACTTGGAGATGGGACTAGCAGGTATTCATAATTTCCATGGAGGGAAATGAAGAAGGAGGAACCTGCTTGGCCAGAGGGCCTCCGCTGGATATCAGGAAGAATTTCTTGACTGCAAATTTGAAGAGTTCTGGCTAAGAGGACCAAAGTGAACCCTTCTGGGATGGACCTATACTAGGAATATTTTTCAACCTCGGGCAATTTTATGCAGCCTTGGGGTGGACTGGATGACCTCCTCAGAACCCCTGGGTCTCATATTGCTGTGCACTGCTGCTTTCACCTTGTTCTTGCCAGCACCTGGCTGCCAGCCCAGGGCCTGTGGAGTTTTCCCCATACTCAGGAACAACCAATCCTTTCACTCTGTGTTCTTCACTTGGACCAGTCCTAAGGTGCACATCTGTGGTTTTTCAGCTCTTCAGCACTTAGGCACTTTCCTCCAGGCCAAAGGCCTCCTGGGCACAATGTAGCATCTGTGTGTTGACAGTAAGAGACTGTGGGCCAGAGACACTCAGCCAGACTCTCCCTTCACGCCACATGAGCTGGTTATACACCTCACCTGCAATAATCCGCTGCTTTGTCTGCCCAAACCTGCCCCTGCGCCAAAAGCTCCCCATCTCCTATTCATTCGCCAGGCAGGCTTTTACCTGATTCAGCTCCTAGATCGTTTACCACATTTGGGCCCACTCTAATGCAGGATGGTCTTTACCTATCACCCGTCCCACCCCCTGAGTAAACAATAACACATTAATGGCTTATGGACTGATACTAAACAGTGGGAACTAAAGAGTGAGGCATACACTGTTTAGTTGCACAGCTGGATATTTACAAAAGATTTGGCCTGAAAAATGACAAAGTCTTTTTCTATAACATTATTGCCTCATTTATTACATGGGTCATTGATTTACATGGGGAATTGGGAGTGTTAAATAAGCCTATAATTTTTCTGTGTTACATTCCTGCTGAGTTCAGAGACTTGGAGATATCATTCAACTTCTGACAAGAAGACAGTCTCAGTGAGGTGTTTAAAAACCATCTTTTTGTTTTTGGCCTTGAATCAGAGAAGGACATGTATCTATGAAGAAAGACAGGATTTCAACCTTAGATAACCCTAAAAGAGCAGAAACTGTGTTATGTAAATTATGTCTAGTATGTGTGCATGTGATGGGGAGGGGGTTGGAAGGCCTAGGGATCCTGTTGTTTAATAATATACAAACTCAATATTAATGACAGGTCAGAACAATCTCTAAGAATGCCTCTCCTTCATAAGATCTCCTAGTCTTTCTCCTGAAGCTTGCATCTATTATAGATGGGCCTATACAATATGAATACTTAATAGGAAATTGGGTGGGTAGTGAGAGAATACAGGATATTTAGAAGAAAAGAGAATGGGAGTAAATGAGATTTCAAGGAACAAGGTGGAGCTTGATATGTGCATTGATGGGGGCGGGGTTGGAAGGCCTAGGGATCCTGTTTAGTGTCTCTGAGGTTTGAATTGTCCCTTTTTATTCAGCATAAAGTAGACACTTTGGCAGTATGCAGAAGTATCAGGAAGAAATCAGAGTTCCACCTTTGGAGTCTTTTCTTCTGATTCATGATTTTCTCTCTGAAAGACATCATAACACTGATATTGAGATTCGGAGTTCACTCTTGTTTACCAATTCTAAGCTTAACCAACAGAGTTCTTTGATTATTCCTGGAAGTCCTAAATCCACCTTCAATTGTTAATCTTATGAATGCTTTCATGTGGAATTAGGCTCTCCTCTTCCTCACCATGGAAACCTTAGACAAAAGGGCAAACTTGAAAATCTAGCTCCTTTGAATATGAAATATCTTTTCAATAATGTTTTTGTATAGCTTGGGTCCCATGACTTTAATCTAATGAGAAACCTGCCTCTGACCACCATATCCTTATATGCTCTTGATAAAACACCCAAAGAATTCTTATTGAACAGAAAGTAAAAGAGAGAGAAAGAAAACTCTATCTCTCTACCTGCAGTCTCACACTTACCAACAGTTTCCCTTCTAGGAATCCATCATAAAAGTTTTGCACATGCTCAATTGAAACTTCTGTTATGGGCAGTGCATCCCACTCATCATCTAGAGTTCGATAAATCGTCAAAGCTGGTAGCTGAGACTTCTTCAGTTTGAAATATGATATCACTCTCCCATTCTCCTTCTTCTCACTGTCCACCAGAATAAAGAGAGCCTGTAGTTGGAGGAGTGTGGAAGAAAAAATAGATAGATCTGAGGCCTTAGGGATTAAGAGACACCTTATAATCAGTATAGTTCATATGGATTAAGTTCACAGTCTATGCTATACCATTACATCTTAATTGCATTAATATGAACTTCTTATTTGTATCACTAGTATTTTTTATATTTGATCAGAATTATTTAAGAATATAGAATTGGAAGAGTCTCCAGTGGTTATATAACGAAGAAAGTATATTCTGCCTCTTTTATTTTCTAGCTGGATGACTTTGGGCACACTACAGGCTCTGTGAAACTCAGTTTTCCCAACAAAACGAACTTTTTTGGAGGGCGAGATTGAGATGATGCATTTAATATTTTTAGTACAGTTTTGGGCATATAGTAAGGACTTGATGAGTGTTAACTACTTTAGTCTCCCCTTATCCATGGAGAAAACATTCCAAGCTCCCCGGTGAATACCTGACACCACAGATAGCACTGAAACCTACCTATATGTGAATACTAGAAAAAGTTCCTGAAGGGGCCGGCGCCGTGGCTCAACAGGCTAATCCTCCGCTTTGTGGCACCGGCACACCGGGTTCTAGTCCCGGTTGGGGCACCGGATTCTATCCCGGTTGCCCCTCTTCCAGGCCAGCTCTCTGCTATGGCCCGGGAAGGCAGTGGAGGATGGCCCAAGTCCTTGGGCCCTGCACCCCATGGGAGACCAGGAGAAGCACCTGGCTCCTGCCTTCGGATCAGCGTGATGCGCTGGCCGCAGTGGCCATTGGAGGGTGAACCAACGGCAAAAAGGAAGACCTTTCTCTCTGTTTCCCTCTCTCTCACTATCCACTCTGCCTGTCAAAAAAAAAAAAAAAAAAAAATTTCCTGAAGGGCAGGTATTTGGTCAAATGATTAAGATGCTCCTTAAGATGCCCATGTCTCACTCTGGAGTACTTGGGTTCAAGTTCTGGCTCCAGCTTCCTGCCAATGCACACCCTTGGAGTCAATGGCGCTGGCTCAAACAGTTGGGCTCCTGCCACCCACATGGAACACAAGAATTATGTTCCTGTCTCTAGGCTTTGGCTTGGCCCAACCCCAGCTATTATGGGTATTTGGGTGATGACATAGAGGACTGAAGATTTCTGAAGATTTCTCTATGTCTCTCAAATAACTAACTAAATAAAAAAATGGAAAACTAAAAGAAAAGTTTATTCTGGTGCAGGCACTTTTGAATTCCATGGAGTTTTTTCATAGTATGCATTGTCATGAACTATTTGAAGACACCTTGTAAATAGTACTTTTTCCGATACGTACATATTTATGGTTCAAATAACTGATGAAAAAATAGAAAAGTCATTGTAATATGCTTAATAAAAGTTATTTAAAACTTATAAACTATTTATTGAATTTTCTAATTAATGGTTTTAAACTATGATTGACTTTTAAACTATTGTTGTATAATTGAGGGACCCCTGAAAGTTACTGAGTCAAATCTTCTACCCAAAGTGGAAAAACCTTATTTATAATATTCTAATCAGATGATTATTTATATTCAATAAATCTGAATTCTTCAGTGTTAGGGAACCACCCATCAGAAAGACATCTTTTTTTTCCATCAGATAGTTCTTATGAATTGAAAGCTCTTTAGTTCAATGAAGCAACCTGAAAGTAGTTTGAATTTTACTATTTCAGTGACATAAAACAGAAATTAACAAAGGAAAGAAGAGGAGGAAATACATGTTCATTGGAATTCTAACAGGCATCAGGCTCTTCAGAAGTGTTCTATATGAAAAATAAAGCCTGAATCCTAACACGCTAATTGATTTTGGCAAATATCTTTATGTCTCTATTTTCTCTCCACCCATCAATGCAGAAAACAAAGAGTTAACCACTATGGGAAGATATGATAGTATAGAGCTTTAATATTATAAAAATACATCTTTAATTTCAAGTAACATGATTTATTATGTCCCAATTCTTATTTTATCTCCTAACCATACCTGTTTCCTTATTTATCTCTACTTCTTGGCGCCATGTTTCTTTCCCTGGCATCTTGGTGGTATTCCAAGGGACATATCCCATTACTGACTTACCTTGCCCTGGAGGAGCTTAGCTGCCTTCTGAAATCTGTGCATGTTCTCTTCATACTCTGGGGAGGCCTTGTTCATCAGCAGTAGAAGATGAATTTTAATATTGCTGCTAAACAGGCCAATTGCAGTCTGGCAAATGGAAATGGGAGAGAGGAAGAGAGAACATTAGTGACAACTCAATGAAGACATAGACTGAAATATAGTTGAGAGCTGTTCCCCAGTAGAACAAATGGAACTAGCTTCCTTCCATAAGGATTCTTAGTAAGTCTGATTTTATGATGTAGCTGTATAGCTTCCTTCCTTCTTACACTGAATAGGGCTGAACTGAGTAACCAGGAGGACATTGCAGAAATGACAGTGTGACCTCCAAGGCTAAGTCATAAAACACATCATGACTTCTGTCTTGCTCTTTATATCTCTCGTTCTGGGGAAAGCCAGACCTGTGTAAGGCCGTTAATAAACCATATGGGGGGGGGGGGGGGCGTGGCGCTATGGCATAGCAGGTAAAGCCGCCACCTGCAGTCCTGGCATCCCCTATGGGCACCAGTTCAAGACCCAGCTGCTCCACTTCCCATATAGCTCTCTGCTATGGCCTGGGAAAGCAGTAGAAGATGGCCTAAGACCTTGGGCTCCTAAACCCATGTGGGAGACCCGGAAGAAGCTCCTGACTCCTGGCTTCAGATCGGCGCATCTCTGGCCGTTGTGGCCAGTTGGGCAATGAACCAGCAGATGGAAGACCTCTCTCTCTCTCTCTCTCTCTCTCTCTGCCTGTCCTTCTCTCTCTATGTAACTATGACTTTCAAGAAAAGAAATAATCTTTAAAAAAAGGAAAAGAAACCATATGAGTATATATAACTGTTATTTTGTATAAGACATTTTTTCAGTTCTTTACATTACAGTAACTAAGTCTCAAGGTCCTTTTTTTTTTTTTTGGACAGGCAGAGTTAGATAGAGAGAGAGAGAAAGGTCTTCCTTCTGTTGGTTCACTCCCCAAATGGCCGCTATGGCCGGCGCTGCACCGATCTGAAGCCAGGAGCTAGGTGCTTCCTCCTGGTCTCCCATGCGGATGCAGGGTCCAAGGACCTGGGCCATCCTCCACTGCCTTTCCGGGCCACAGCAGAGAGCTGGACTGGAAGAGGAGCAACCGGGACAGAATCCAGTGCCCCAACTGGGACTAGAACCCAGAGTGCCAGCACTGCAGGTGGAGGATTAGCCTAGTGAGCCATGGCGCCGGCCTCATATATTTTTTTTAATGAGGAGACTGAAGCACAGATAGATTAATTCCCCCAAAGCTACAGAAATGGTGTATTGGGCTTCACAGTGGGGTATTGGTCCATGAGTTTGACCATCAGATGGACTGTCCCATAAATACCTGCTGGCAAGACCTCATGTACACAAATCCAACTGTGATTGTGACTTAATCAGTCTGCCTGCAAGATGTTGAGCTCTAGAAGATCAGAAGTATTGGCCTTTACTTGCCAGTCAGAAATGTTTGTTCCCATGAAGCTGCCAATTATTTAGAAGAGGACTGCTACAGGTGATGAAGAAAGTATTGCTATAGAACTAGTAAGTGCATAGGAAGGGAGAGTATGGTGGTTGATGAGTCACTGGGCTGAGTCCTAGGATGATGGGGATGCAGAAAGCTAGGAAGTCCTCTTCCTAAAGCCATACACTGTTCCGTAGATTCTTCAGTTTAATTGGCTACAGGGGGCCAACATGTGGGCAAGGATAGCCCACTGGGATCTTTCCTAAATTATTGTCCTTGAAATTTTTTTTTTTTTTGACAGAGTTAGACAGTGAGCGAGACAGACAGAGAGAAAGGTCTTCCTTCCATTGGTTCACTCCCCAAATGGCCGCTACAGCCGGCGCTGCACCGATCCGAAGCCAGGAGCCAGGTGCTTCCTGCTGGTCTTCCATGTGGGTTCAGGTGCCCAAGCACCTGGGCCATCCTCCACTGCTTTCCCGGGCCACAGCAGAGAGCTGGACTGGAAGAGGGGCAACCGGGACAGAATCCGGCGCCCCGGCCGGGATTAGAACCCTGGGTACCGGCACTGCAGGCGGAGGATTAGCCAAGTGAGCCATGGCGCTGGCCGTCCTTGAAATTTAAAACTAGGTCTTAGATATTACATTTGGTAGGCAGGGTGGCAAATAATTCAACTCCTGTTGTATTAGATTTTGCTACTTAAATTGAAGGCATGCACTACCCCTGCTGAAGCAGAGATGGAGGATAACTCTTGGGAATAGGCAAATAATAAAGCTAAGGAGCCAACAGGCAGAGTTGTCTCAGTAGAGGGATCAGTTTAACCCTAGAAGATACAGCCTGACTTTACACCTGAAGCCATGTATAGAGTGTGTGCATTTGGTAGGCTCAGTACATGATTATGATTTTCTACCCAGGTGCTGCTGATGCAAACCTCTGCACCAGCAACAGAGAGAAATAGCTAGTGATGAATGAAGAAATAGCCCTACAAATGAGGAAAATGTTACTGATGGGAAATTTTTAAAGAAATAATGAAAATTGAACTTGCTTCTCTAAAAAAACCTTAACCTAATTTCTTCTTGATGTGATTTGCATCTATTAATAACACAAAAATTAAAATAGGTAATTGTTCTGTAAAATGAGCAATGGACAAGACCTAAGAACTTGTGTGGGCTATTCTTTGCTCCTGCCCTCACTAGCCTGCAGAATTCTGGGTCACTGAACTCATCATCTCAGGGATGATGAGATCTTTTTTTCTGGTCCCATGTGCACTTCTGGCAGCTCCATACACACAATGACCAGAATGACAATGGTCTACAAAAATGCCTTCTGTGTCACTGTTGCCAACACCCCAGGAGTGTGTTTGAAATCCTGGCAGAAGTGGAAATAGAGTGAATACTATGTATTGATAAATGTGGTGTAAGAGATGGACAAGAATTTAGTCAACAGGAAAAGGGATGTTTTTATTGAAGGCGGTGTGGAGCAATAGAATAACCACAGGATTCAGTCATACAGACCCATAAGAAAATAGCAAGGGCAAGTGCTTCATTCTCTCTGAAACTCAAATTTCCAGCTGTATGGCCTTGAGGAAGTTACCTAACTTTTCTGAACCCTCATTTCCTTTACAATAAAATAAAGCTAGACCATACAAGCTAATGCATTATCAGTTAAATTTTCTGCCTTAAATTATGCCTTTTCTATTGTCTCACTATGTGACCTTGAATAATGTCACCTGGATCTTCAATGTTCTCCTCTGTAAAATGAGCGTCATAATTTCCTCTCTCCTACTTAAAAAAAAAATCAGTGTAAGGATTAAATGTAAAAATGAGTGTGAAAGAGCTTTGTAAATTGTAAAAATCTTAACATGTATGTAAAGTACTGTTTTTAGAGAATGTGAAGCAATTCTGAGCTGATGTAGAGCATTAGAAATTAATACTCCATCACTCTATCATCTATGTCAGGCAAAATGAAAGGCAATACATGTAAGATAGTTCTGTAGTCCATAGAGGAGATTACAAGCCAGAAGATGATCAGGGCAAGTGTATCAACGTCTCTACCCTGATGTTATGCAAAATACAGCAGCAGAGGAAGAAAAATGCAGAGGTAAGGTGGAGGCATCCTGAGAGTCTAGATGCGTGCTAGTGAAAGTGAGGTTTGTAGGTAGTACCAGACCAGGAACTGTTACTGATCAGCAAGGAAGTATATACAGAAAAGAGGAATACATGTTTAGAAACTTTTATAAGAAGTTTGCATTGCTCTGCCATATATATGACTGATGTATGTGATCAGTTGGCTTTATTTTTTAAAATTTCATTTGTCATTTACTTTGATTGTATTTGATAAATGTGTTGATCACAGTGCTTTAGGGGAAAAATGTATCTTCAGTACTGACCTCAGTGTAGTTTGAGAAGTGTGGTCTACAGAGGTGCCAGCTGAGAGTTGCCTTCAGTGGACACTCTCAGTCAGCAAAACTCACACAGTTTTGAATCTGTTTCTTTAACTTTGCATTTTTGTTCTCTTTTCTTACTGGTGATGCAATATAGTGCTTAAGTCTTCTGATTTTATGTCTGCTTTTGTTAATAGGGACTGGTAAACCATTCTTAAAGAGTTGTAGAAAGAATGGTAACATAAGCAACACACTAAGTATTTAATTATTGACTGACCCTAGTCAAAGATCAGAACCCCAGGAGGAAAGAAGCTCTTTTTTAAGACGCATTCCCTCGCTGGCGCGGGGATTTATGGGGCTGAGAGCAAGGGGGATTGTTTACCACAGGGCCGTACTCCGTCACCATGTGGAGGCTGTTGACCTCAATGAAACGGCTTAATTTGCTCGCATCAATGTTTTCAAAGTCTTCGCCCTCTAAATTCAGTTGTTCATTATCCACCTAGGTAACACAAGAAAGGATAAAATTGTCACTGTTCTTTTTTTATTCATTGATAAATGCTGCTTGACTACCACATGGTAACATGCTAAATACAGAAAGGAAAATAAAAAAAAAAGTTCCTTGCCCTTGAGAAACATAATCTGATAAGATATGGAGAAGTGAAGAGAAGCATTCAACACAAAATGGCAGGTGACATGGGGAGGGGGAAATCACAGGACCGCGTTGTTAGGAAACTGGCGCAGTTTTATCTATGGTGCGATCTACACTCTGATTTACATCCTATGCCCCGGTTCCAGCTGCCTTTGCTGAAAGCCTGGTGGCCACATGGCCCAACCACCAGTGTTAAGCTCCACCCCCACCCTAATGGGATTCGCTATTCCTACTTCCCTCTGGCAAAGTTTTAAAAGGACCTGTTCCTGAACACGTGGCTTCTCCTCTCGTCTTGCTTCTCTCTGCTCTCTTCTCGCTAGCTCCTCTCCTCTCTGTCTATCTCTTACACTCTTCTTCTCTCCCTTTTTCCCTCTTCACCCCTTCCCTCCGGTCTGCTGGGTTTTCCCCAGTACACCCTTTCCCTTACTCCGGTGTTTGGTGTGTTTTGTGACGGCCTAATAGAAATACATAATACACGTCACTGAAGGAGGAGCACTACACGGCTTCCAGGTAGAAGGGACTCCTAGCAGTGGCTAAGACTTCGTCAGGTAAATATGATGGGGAGGGAGCTTTAAATAAGAATAGTATTTGCCCGGTTGCCCCTCTTCCAGGCCAGCTCTCTGCTATGGCCCGGGAGTGCAGTGGAGGATGGCCCAAGTCCTTGGGCCCTGCACCCGCATGGGAGACCAGGAGAAGCACCTGGCTCCTGGCTTCGGATCAGCACGGTGTGCCGGCTGCAACGTGCCAGCCGCGGCGGCCATTGGAGGGTGAACCAACGGCAAAAAAAGGAAGACCTTTCTCTCTGTCTCTCTCTCTCACTGTCCACTCTGCCTGTCTAAATAAATAAATAAGAATAGTATTTGCAAAAGGCAAAAGAAGTGAGATGGCACATTCTAGAAACTGCAGTTGGTTCACCATGCCTACAGCGAAAGATGTGAAGTGAGGGTATCAGGGAGAAAGGGCTAGCAGGGTAAGCAGGATCTGAAGGGCCTTAAAGCCAAGGCTGGTGAATTAAATGTTATCTGAGGGGAAGAGGAGCATTAACTTGGACAGACTGGTGGTGCATCTGTGCGCTCACTTAAGGTGAAGTAAAATGTACACAGTAGAGAAAAGTGCAAAACAGAAAATGTAAAGCTTAGGAAATTATCATAGAGCAAATAACTGCAGAACCACCACTCTGGAATCCCTAAAGCTCCCAGTATACACTTCTTTTCTTTTTTCTTAAATTTATTTTAGAGAGGCAGAGAGATAAAGAAAGACTGAGGGACCATCCACTGGTTTATTCCCCAGATGTCCACAATAGCCACAAATGAACCACATTGAAGCCATGAGCCAGGAACTCAATCCAGATCTTTCACATGGGTGGCAGAGACCCAAGAACTCGAGCCATAGTTTTCTGTTTCCCAAGGTGTACACCACCAGGAAGCTGGATTGGAAACAGATGCAGGACTTGAATCCAGGCACTGAAGTATGGGATGTAGGCATCACGTGTGGAATCTTAAAACACTGAAACACTGCACTAAATGCCTGACCCCCCTCATACTCCTTCCTAATTGATAACTCATCATTTTGTTGTTGTTGTTGTTGGACCAAATGATCCATTCTTCTCATATGTAAACAATTTTCATCATTTTCTATAGCTTTATCATTTAAAAAGGGACATACTAATGTTATAATTTTACCTTGTTTTTTAAAATATTACATAAATGTGAACAAACAATATATTTTTGTCTGTATATCTCATTTCATTTATTTAAGATTTTGCTATGAGTCCCTTATATTATAGCATGTACCTGTAATTTGATCATTTTCCTTGCTGTAGAGTATACTATCATCTTATTAAACATTATTTATTCATTTTACTGTTGATGTACACTTAAGTTGTTCCTTGTTATTATAACAAGACTGCAATGAACACTCTTATTCATGTCTCTTAGTACACATGTCTGTGTATCTTTTGAGTATATACTTCAAATTGAAACTTTTGATTATAGGATATGCATCTATTGCACAAGTAGAAAATCCAAAGTTATTTTTCAAAGTGTATAATAATTTACACTTGTACCAATACTATTTGAAGTTTCCCCTCAGGTCATATCCTTACCAACACTTGATATTGTAGTTTTTCTAATTTTACTTATTTTGGTGGGTAAATGGTAATATTTCATTGTGGTTTTAAATGCATTTCCCTTATTAACCACTTATATATTCTATTCATGAAGTGTCTATTCAAGTTACTTACCTATTTTTTGTTGTTGTTGAATTGTCCCTTTCTTTCTGATTACAAAGGTTTTTTTTTTTTTTTTTTTTTTTTTAGTATATTCTGGATATGAACCTTTTGTTGGTTTTTCATTATATCTTTCTCTTACTGAGCACCTCCCTTCTAATTGTGACTGTTTAGGAACAGGAGGTAATTTCGATGTACTCAAGGTCATAGTCTTCCTTTATAGCCAGTCTGTACTTTTGTTCTTATCTTGTTTAAAAGGTTTAGACTATACAGAGGTCAAGAAGATATTCTACTTTGTCCTCTGGAAATATTACTGTCTTTCACAATTGACCTAAAACCTACCTGGAATTCACTTTCTTACTTCTTCAAATGGATTTTTAGATCCCTGCTTTTAGGGTTACTCTTCTCTGAAATATGTTAAAGGCTCCATCTGCCCAATTGTCTGAGCTGGACATGGGTCTTTTCCTGCCCTCAGTTCTCCTGAGCCTCAGGCCTTCAGACTTGGAGTGAATCTATAACATTTGGCCCTTTGGCTCTTGGGCCTTCAAACTATACTGCCGGCCTTCCTGCTTCTCCAGCAGGCAAATGGCACAGCACTTCACAGCTTCCAAAAGTCACATGAGTCGATACTTCAGAATATATTTCTTTACATGTGCATATATAACTTGTATAATATATAATCTTTATTAGATCAAATATTGTATTTAATATAGTCCATCTTCTGTCTGTTTATCTTCTCTGTATCATCTATGTATCTCTCCATCATTTTTGCATCTGTCTATCATCTCTAATTCCTGTGGTTCGTTTCTCTGTACTAATATGTTCTACATTGTGGTTATTGCAAATCATGCTGCTATGCTATGATGTGTACTCCTATTAATGTTATTGACAAATTGCTAAGTCAAAATCTTTCTTAGTTTTTTTTTTCCTGTTTTATTTCACTTTTAAGCTACTGTTTGGATTTTTCAAACTTGTGAATTCCCTTTGTATATTTCATTGTTTTGAAAACTCACAAAGTTCTGAGTAGAAAGCTTGGAAAGAAATAGGAAAAGAGAAAAAAATGTTGGAAGGAGTTGTTGCCCACCTTTTACTGCTCCCCTCATTCCTACCCTGTTCAAATCAGTGAAAAGAGGCTAAATAAAATGAGCACACACAAAAGTGGGTGTTTGCTGTAAAAATGTGGTTTACCAGTTGGCCTGCCTCCTTCATTCTTAAGGCTTTGCTATTGTACCACCAAGATCATCATCATTGTAACAATAATCTGGGCCCTTCTAATGTTTAATATGTCTAAATGTTTCCTGATTATTTTTCTAGGAAGTCTCGGGCGTGGAGCCTGTGTGCCGCAGCTGACATGGCTGTGCTGTGAGCCAGGAGGCCCCTCCTTCCCTGCTTGCTTTTCCAGGCAGTCCTTACATTTCCCAGAACTGGGAGAACAGGAAACACCACTAAGTCTGGACTTAAGGAATGCAGTACATTGCAGGCAGACTTTTGGGCAGTGATACATTCTCTAAGCAGCAACAGGGCTTTAATAGAAACTGCCCTCCTGTAGGCTCTCCAGTGTGCTTCAGTCAAGAAAACATGCTCAATTATTTCATTATTTCTTAAACTAATAAACTCTGGAACATCATGTATAGGGTTTCTGGAAGCAACATTTGAACAGGAAATCTCTCTTCTGCAATGGAAATTATTTGCATAATGCAGTGGAAAGAGAATTCAGCCCTGAAGCAATAATTGGTAATATTTGTTTTTATTTTTTAGTGCTATATAAATTCATTTTAAAATTTTTATTTATTTGAAATACAAAGAGAGAGAGAGAGAGGGAGAGAGAGATTTTCCATTTGTTGGTTCACTCCTCAAATGTCCACAACAGCTAGGGCTAGACCAGGCCAAAGCCAGAAGCCCGGAACCCTGTCTGGGTCTCCCATGTCGTTCAAGTACTTGACCTGACTCCACTGCTTCCCAGAGTGCTTCTAAGCAGGAAGCTGGGTCAGAAGTGAAGGCCCTTTGAAATGGGATGAGGATGTCCAGGCAACCGCTGAACCACTGTACATAATGTCTACTTGAGGAACACGTTTTTAAAAAAATGTATTTTCCTAGTTTTTGGAATGAACTTTAGTTGAGCCATTATATTATTTTTCCCCACAGAGAAGAAAAACAGAAACAATAAACTAGGAGTAGTACCATTTTACAATATGATTTTCAGTTCCCCCAAGAGCATCAGAAGTACGTTATTGTGTTTAGATACATCTATTATGCAATAAGATTTAATCACACCTTTCCTATTCACTACCATTTCAGCAATATTACTATGAATTCCTTTGTTTTTTTAACAACCAAGCTTTTCATAAAATGTATTAAAATCATTTTAGTTTATACAACAGTTATAGTATTAAATATCTTTTGTGATACAAATGTCTTCACATCCCTGAGCTTGTTTATATAAGATGCTCAGCTTACTATCATTTGGTAAATACATACTTGAGAAAAGAATGCTTAATAATTTGACAAATAATGCTTCTTATGTTTCCTTATCAGTTTATTCTTAACATGCTAGTGCATTCTGATTCTCTTTGTCTTATAAGGTGCATTTCTTGTAATAGGAACCCAATAAATAACTGTAAAAGGAATAAAGAGAGACATACTGTGTTTCTATTACTATTCCATCAGGTCAAATTTAGGCTAATTATGCTACTTAAAATAGAAGTTACCAAGAAAACCTGAAGCAAGGTAAATATTCAAATAATACTTGGAATTCTATTTTAGGACAGGCTCATCGTTTATTCATTCCAGGGATTACATCTCTCTTAGGGCAACACTAAGAGTCCTGCTGGAGAATGTGGAGAGACTCGTGGCTGTCACACTCACAAAACATGGGCTGTGTTCTCAAACAGCTAGGTTGTCATGTGCAACTTTTTATTGTGTATGACTTTTACCTAAACTCCTTCTGATCCAGTTTATATAGTTGTGCTATTTTTGGAGAACAATATGTTCCAGAAATATAGCATTTTCTAGCCTTTCATTTATCTCACATTTCAAGCATGCAATAACACCAACTCCTTTTTATTTTTCTTTGCATCATGTTTCAACTTATCTTTAAATCTATTTTTTTGTTTATTTATTTATTTATTTTTGGCAGATAGAGTTAGACAGTGAGAGAGAGAAAGAGAGAGAGAAAGGTCTTCCTTTTTCTGTTGGTTCACCCCCCAAGTGGCCGCTACGGCTGGTGCGTTGTGGCCGGCGTGCTGCGCCAATCCAAAGCCAGGAGCCAGGTGCTTCCTCCTGGTCTCCCATGCGGATGCAGGGTCCAAGGACCTGGGCCATTCTCCACTGCACTCCTGGGCCACAACAGAGAGCTGGACTGGAAGAGGAGCAACCGGGACAGAATCTGGTGCCCCGACTGGGACTAGAACCCTGGGTACCAGCACCGCAGGCGGAGGATTAGCCAAGTGAGCCGTAGCACTGGCCTAAATCTATTCTTACAATTGAAGATTTTGTGTGTCGAAGTTCTGAATTTTCTTTATGAAAATATGCAATGTCTAGATTAAATCTGGAAAAAATGATCCTGGGGATTAATTAAATTATGTCAGGGGACTAGAGGAACACTTTTTTTTTTTTTTTTTTTTTTTGACAGGCAGAGTGGATAGTGAGAGAGAGAGAAACAGAGAGAAAGGTCTTCCTTTTTGCCGTTGGTTCACCCTCCAATGGCCGCTGCGGCCAGCGCATCTCGCTGATCCGAAGGCAGGAGCCAGGTGCTTCTCCTGGTCTCCCATGGGGTGCAGGGCCCAAGGACTTGGGCCATCCTCCACTGCCCTCCCGGGCCATAGCAGAGAGCTGGCCTGGAAGAGGGGCAACTGGGATAGAATCTGGTGCCCCGACCGGGACTAGAACCCGGTGTGCCGGCGCCGCAAGGTGGAGGATTAACCTGTTAAGCCACGGCGCCGGCTGAGAAAGTGGTTTTAAAAGGGATACATTTGAGTCCTGGCCCCACTTCTGATCTCTTCCTAATAATATCAGTCCTGGAAGTCAACAGGTGATGGCTCAAGTACTTGAGTCCTTTCTACCCATATGGAAGACTCAGATTAATATCCAAGCTCCTGGCTTCAGCCTGAGCCATTCTTGGCTGGTGCAGGCATTTTGGGAGTTAACCAGTGAATTCTCTCTCTCTTTCTCTCTCTCTCTCTGTCTCTTTCCTTACAAATAAACAACAACAAAACCCACAGAAATCAACTTCTGAAGACACAAAAATATAAAATTCTAGAACTCAAAATGAACTTAGAGATGATGTGGCCTAACATTTCTATTTTATAGATGAAAGAATTGAAGCTAAAAAATGTTAAGTGACTTGCTCAAAGTCATGTGACTTGCCAAAAACAAAACAGTACTATAAACCCCATTTCCTGCCTCCTAGTTGAGCCTTCCTTTCATTTCATTACAGCACCTGTTTGGGAAATTTGAATTGAGTCATCGTCCTTGTCAACAATGTCTCTGAAGTTGGCATTCTGTTATTAATGTCAAAGACACAGAGTTCTTTCCAGTCTCACAAGTTTGTGAGTCTACTGCCTAAGGATAAACTGGGATAAACCTCGAGCTGCCCACCCAACTTACCAGCCGGAAGATGGAAATGGTATTCCCAGTAATGTTGTAATGGGTCAGAACCTCGGAGTTATTGCTGATTCCAAATGACACATCTTGGAAGTTGTGTACCATATCACGGAATATGGACACTGCTGGTATTTCTAAATCCTAAAATGAGAATAATACCCCAAAGAAGTTATTTTGGAGGAATGAAACATATATATGGAAGAGGAAAATATTCACTAATCTTAGAAATAATAAACTGCATTTGGTTTCCAGTGAAATATTTACCTCTAAGAATAAAAGCTAAATTTGCAGTGGCATTATTGAGTTTTTCATGCTATGTGACTTAACATGTAACTACCAAAACTATGGCTAAGCTTGGGACTCCTGTCTAGTCCTATCATAGAGCTTAAAGTTTTCTAGTGGCTTAGAGAAGCCTCAAAATCATAGAGACCTACAGAATTAGCTGCACTATTATTAATATTGCTACAGGGACAAATGTTGTGGAACAATTTGTAGAGGCAAGAAGAAATCCAGAAATAAGAAATAGATGCTGTCAAAAAGGGCCAAAAAAAAAAAAAAGCAATTAAAATTCAGGTTAGAAGATTTTTTTAAAAAACCTTGTGCAAATGGCAAGCATTTGGCTTAGCAGCTAAGATGCTGGTTATGATGCTTGCATCCTATACTAGAATGTCTGAGTTCGATGCCTGGCTCTGACTCACTCTCTTTGTTAATGCTGACCTTGGGAGGCAGCAGGTGATGACTCAACTTACTGAGTCTCTGACAACCCAGTGAGAGTCTGGATTAAATTCCCCTTAGTTTTGGCTGTGGCCCATTTCTGGCCTCTGTGGGCATTTGAGAGTGAACCAACAAATTGAGAGCTCTGTGTATCTGTTTGACTGTCTTTATGTTTCTGTGTCTACCTGTGTCTCTGCTTCTCAAATTTAAAATTAAGAGTTTGTGCTGGATGTGGAAGAGTAATCCCCCTCCTTCCTCTGTAGATAAGCCTGTGCTTTGCACTTGAAAGTACTATTCATGTATCCAACTCTGCAACCCAGGCATGCAGGAGGGCCCAGGGAAGCCACTTCTAGATGATGATTCCAGTCTTTCCATGAATCCTGGCACCTTTTTCCTGCTGTCATGGGACCCTTGTCTATAACAACTCTGGGAAACGAACAGGACTGAATATAGTCTCCCCTGCATCCTACTGGGCTAAAGAAGAGGATGTGCAAAGAGAGAAGAAGATGGCCCTGAGAGTCAGGCAAAGGGACTTAGTACCCTGCTTTCCAGAAAGGATGGATGGAGTTCACTAGGAGCTTCAAGAATTGAGGCTTGCTCTTTTTCATTCTGCCTTGCTCATTTTTATTCTGTTCCCTCTAATGAAATTGCTCCAGGATCCAATGAGGGCATCTGGTGGCTGTTGAAGTTACTGCACACTAAACTCCACTCTCTTGTCCCTCCCTGTATTTGAAAGTGGCAGTTTCTGCCTGCAACTTGCAGTTTTTTACACTGAAAATTTGTTCCCTGTCTTCCTCCCCCATTTACCTCTCACTGTAGCTACTTCCAGCTGTGTGCACAGAATCTACAGGGTGAGTTAATGAATGGAAACAGTCTAGAAGGTCTGAAATGAAAGAATAGGTGCCTTATCAGCTGAGAGAATGGCCAGATGCTACCAGCATAGAAAGACGAAAACCCTGGAATGGTGCTCTCTTATTTACCAAATAAATTTGCCAAACTGGAAGATGGAGGTTAATACCTTAAGTATACAAAATATCACCCCTTTACAAACATTTTCAAGAAGGCAAAGAAAAAAGGAGAATGAAGGGCTACCATTAGGGGAAATACTTTAGACAGAGGCAGTTCCAGACTAATCCTTAAAGATTTTGGCACACCATAAAAAGGTGATGCCTCGATGACAGAAGTTGGGTTTAATCTGCTTTCAGCCTATTCTTTGGGTGTTAGGAGAATGAAAACTAAGGACATTTAGGACAACAGTCATGTTCAATGGAAGTTTTCATCCTGTAGATACTGGACTGGGATTTAAAGTGTCTGTAGGTGGGGAGACAAGCCAGTACACTCAGAACGCTAGAAAAACATAATTCAGACACTGAGGATGTTTTGAAATTAAGAAGTCTCAATTGACAGGCTAAGAGAAGATGTTACAGCCCTTGATTTTATGCAGTGTCACTTGGCCAGCAGTTGACAGTCATGGCTCCCTGAAGGTGTAACATTTCTGGATATTGGGGGAAAAGCAAGTGGGGTACCTGGAAGAAGCCAATGAGGGCCACCTCAGCAGCAGCAATGAACGCCATAGCGGCTGGGACGTCGGTGAGCCATGTGATATCCTGGGCAGCAGTAGGGCCATCTAGATACAGAGAATGGATCAGAAGAAGTATCTCTTAATAATGAGTTCATTTCATATACCTTTCCTCTTCATACCAAGACCAAAGAGATCACAGTTCCTAGAAGTGCTGTCATCATTCCAAGGCTTTAATATTTTTTTTAACATATGGAGGATGACCCCACCTTAAGATCTCTCTCTCTGAAGGATACCACAGACTTCCCTCTCTATTAGCAGATCGAACATTTTCTGGAAGTTTTTCCAGGTTGAAGGAAAAGTACCCAGAGAACCGCCATATTCCCAGCCCATCTCCCAACATCACACTCATCCTATCTCACTAAAGCTCATTCTCCTTTACCTGAAGTTGCCTCAGCTTCTGCAGTGACTTCTGGGGCTAGCACACACACGAGGAGAAAGGAAAGAAACCAGCTCCTTGGTTGGGAAATGTCCATTGTTTTCTTGCTTCTGCGCCAACACTGGACTTGGTGTTTGGTGATGCAGCTTCAGGGCAGCCTGCTCTGCAGTTGATTGCTTGTGAATTTATTAGTGCTCTGGGAACTTCACAGCTGGCTCTAGGGAACCTTCAGCTTGGGAGATAAAAGACCAGTCCAAGGCCTCAGACCATAACCAACCAGAAAAGTCAGATTAGTTCATTTAAATAATAAACAAATTCTGTGCCAGGTGTTGATCTAAGCAGTAGTGATACAAAGATAACTCTAATTCCTCCAGCCTCTTCTAGTTTAGGTTGTTAGCAAGAAAAATAGCCAAACAGATCATTCAAATGTCAAATGGAAAGTTAGGGAAAAAATAGAAAAAGTCACAAGGTTTTACGAGGGCATTGAGGACAATAGTAGGGTTCAATGAAGGCTTTCTTCCTGCACAGGATGCCCAAGCAGAGTTCTAGGTAAATAAGAGTTTGCATAACAACAAAAGGCAGTTTCATATAAAAAGCCAAAGTGCAGAGATGAAAACACATTGTGAGAACGTACTGGTGGTTATTAAGGATTATGAAAAGAAAGGAAATGATACATGTAGTCAGAAATGCATCCTGGGCCCAGCTTGAGGCAGGTTTTCTATGATAAGGTAGGCTTACGAGCACCAACTTTGTTCTGTGGGTGATGGGAACCCACTGAAAGGTCTTACATAGGAGAGAGACAGTGTTTGATGGGGCCCACACGTGTCTGTGTATAATCCAAGGTGAGATTTCCATAGGCAGTGGGACAGAAAGGCCTCAAACTTAGGAGAAAATCCATATGCAAATATAATGTTACATTTTCCCACTGTCTGTATTCTGAAAACTCTTGCCTCAATACAACGTAACAAAGGTACCCATCTGTTCCCAAGGATGAAACCACCTCTGTTGTGTAACCTCTCTTACTCCTGCACCAGGGAACTCACCAGTGTGAACCGTTTTGTTACCGTATTTGTTGAAAGGAGGGAAATGAGGGTCTCAGGCAGAACATAATAGTTATTGTTTTATTCTTATTCTTTTCTGTTGTTTACAGTGTGTCCCACAAAGAACCCCAACAGCAGTGGATGTGACAGGGGATTCATTGAACCAGCAGCAATCATAACAGAATCCAGGGGTGGAAATGAGCTACAGTGGCCTACGGCAGGAAGACTGTTAGTGATCAACTTGCCCGCTCCTGGCTTTTAGTTGATCAGATGGAAATAAGAGAGGGAAACATGAAAGGATCCTGTGTTGAGAGGGTGAACTTAGAAGATCTGACCTTGATGGCGGAGGGGTGGTCAGAGAGAGCAGGCCAGGTTAAAGCCTAGGTTTTAAGTCTCTAGTTCAAGAAGCTGTAAGAGCCAGCGTGGGACAAAATGCATTGGGCGTGGCCTGTGGGGGTTGTTGGAGAAGGGACCCAGCTGTGAACAGGGAAGAAGGACAAGGTGATGAACATGGTGGGGAGAATCTTTCCAAGTGGCAAGGGTGGGGAAAGGGACAGGCAAGTGCACTCATTCTGTCCAGTCCTTCTTAATGGATAGATTCCATTCCCAGGTGAGGTGGTCCTGCTTGTCATCGTCAGTGAAGAAGGACTTGGTGTGGTAGGTGCCTCGGGCCAGCATGCCCTTGGGAGCCTCCTCAACGGGAGTGAGGAACTCATATTCTTCTGGCCGAGGCCCGTAGCTGCCAACCATAAAGGTTACTTTATCCACTGGGAAGAAAGAAAAGTCCATTAGGGAAACAGTTCCATAGAGGAAATATATACTGTGAACGGGACCACTAAGAGTGGTCAGAGCCAACAGCAATAGTTTCTAAGCGTAGCTAATCATCAGTTTTACCTGGGCAATTTTAAAATTTGTTTTTCAAAATTGAAATATCTTTTAATATAGTTTCCTTTGCCCCACTCACATAGGCTATGGAAACCTGCCAAAGGTCCAGGAATCAGTATTTTTAGAAAGTATCACAATTTATTTTGACTCTTGGAAAAGTTGGGGACTTTTGCCCTAAATTCACCGGGACCAAGACTCCTTTTAGGGAGATGTAGCAGAGTAGACCACTAAAAATCCCAAACAAATTGACATTTGAGTTCTGCTCTCAGCCCTGCAAAATCTAAGTCACATAAAACATTTTAAAGCAGCGTATATATTTTTAATTGTTTTGCTTTTTAAAAATATTGCACGTATTTATGTGGTACAGTGTGATAATTTCATACATTGCATAATGATCAAATTAGGCTAATCAGCACTTCATTCTCCTTAAATATTTATCAATTATTTACATTGGAAACTTTTGGATTCCTTTCTCCTAGTTCTTTATAAAATATGTAATAAATTGCTATAGTTATAATCGCCTTCCTGCCATGTAGAACACTATTATTCATTCCTCCTGTCTAACTGTATTTTGGTACTTATTATCAGTCCTCTCTCTCTCCTTCTTTCCCCTTCTCTTGCAGTCTACAGTGATCACTCTTCTACTTGCTACAACTAAGAAATCACATTTTCAAATTTCTGCATTTGAGTAGAGCATGTAGTATTTGTTCTTCTATGTCTGACTTAATTCATGCAACATAATATCCTCCAGTTTTAGCCATGTTTTTACAAATGACAGGATATTTATGAACTCTAGTTCAAGTCCCAGATGCTCCACTTCCAATCAATTCCCTGTGCCAGGGAAAGCAGCAGAAGATAGCCAGGGTGCTTGGGATCCTGCCACCCAGGAAGGAGACCCAGATGGAGTTCCAGGATCCTGGCTTCTGCCTGGCCTAGTTCCTTTCTGGCCATTTGGGGAATGAACTGATGAATGGAAGATCTCTCTCTGTCTCTGTTTCTCCCTCTCTCTCTGTTACTCTGCCTTTCAAGTAAATCTTTTTTTCTAAAAAGCAGTGTAAATAAAGATAAGAGGTTGAGTGGTAATGTGTAACTGGTCTTTAAATGGTGAATTTGAAGTTTACAGCTACGGATACATCATCCTCTTGCCTAACCACGTCAATTTAGTGTCTATGTGCAAATGGAAAATAAAAAATGAAACTATTTTTTCATGAGACTAGGTCAAGAAAAGCCAATCTGTATCTTTCAGGTTAACAGCCTTCCCCAGGCTTTAAATTAATTGATTCTCTATGTCATGCAAACTTATCAGACACTTTCTCCCTTATCCTTGGTTTATTAATTTAGTGGAATTGACCTCTGCTTCCCTTTTTCCCACCCTTGGGGAAGAGAGCCCTGAAGGTGAAACTGTAAAACTGCTTCTTTCACCACCTCCCCGCCTCTCACTTTGCTCTGCCGTATTAATGGAAGAAAACTGAAGGAGGTTCCCAAGGCATGATGAGAGCAACAGCAGAGTAAACACTGTTGCTGTATTATTTATTTCAGTTATCACACAGACAGGGCTTTCCTGTGCTGGATCTAAGGCACTTGGTTTTACTCCTACTTTTTTTTTTTTTTTTTTTACTTTTGAGGGCATTTCTATGTGCTTTATTTCATTCCACCTTATCTTGATTACTCTTCCCTTATATGAATAATGATGTTGAATTCCAGATGCTGAAGGCTTGAAGGTTGGTGGCTGACCCCACCTAGACCAGACTCCTGAATGCTGGCCAGAGGTCTATGTGCATCTTTTCCTAGGATGAGTGTCTACAGCTTTAAATGGATTCTTCTGTGTGTCTGTGACTAAAAACTGTAAATAACTAGAAATCATAAGTATCAGGGAGAAGCAGTTTGGGGTGGAAGAATGTGATGTGTGCGACCCCTTACCTTTCATCCCAGTGCGGTAGGTGTGCTGAACATATTTCAAGCCTGACACAATGTCCTTGTTCACCTGCAGATGCAAAGGATACAAGGAATTGAAATTAAGAAAGGGCTTTCATTTTCTCTCGTTTTTCATGCTTATCCTACCTAGCTGAATCTTCTCTGAGGAAGAAAAGACTGAAGATTTAATTCAGGATAATGTCCATGTAAACAGCTGGCAAGGTGGGCAGGCAGAACAGGAGAGAGGAGATCACAAGGCTCAACTTTGCCAATCCTATGTTAATCGTTGAACATTGTGATTTCTGTTGTTCTAGGGGAGAGGGGCTTTCAATGAAAACATTGTTTCAGCATGCTTTGGTGTATTTCCTTTTTTCAGTGGTTCAGAGGATGATTTTGAGTTCAACCTTCCTGATGCTGCAGGCAGACCATCTTTGTCTTAGGAAAGGTTATAAAAATACAATGAAACATATTATTTAAATATCCGAAAACCTCAGAGATGATCCACCTACCATATGAAAAACAAATAACAAAGAGAAAAGTTTTAATGCAAAATCAAGTCTAGAATATGGTTGTTCCTGCAACGTAACTGAGATTGGAGTCTGGAGGTAAAGAGATGGGCCACACAAAAACACCCTTTCCCATAAAGCATGTGTAAAACCACTTGCGTCTGGCAAGCATTTTAGACATCTGTCATTTTCAGATGTTGTCTGAGATCTTGCTACTTTCCCAAGCCTTTCAAAGAAAATTCACTACAGCAGATGAAAATATAGACAGCCCGAGAATTTTGTTTTTCCATGATTCATTTTACCTGAGACTGAACTGGGTTGTCTACTAATTTCACACAGTAGTCATGTCTTTACAAACAAATGAAACAGGAAATTGCATCACGAGCCAAAGGTCTCAGCTAAATGTTCAGCAATGTGAATTAAAGCAACTTCAGTTTGCTTTCCCTAACAATAACTAGGGCTCTCTTTTTGTATTAGTGGCAATAGTTAAACCAGTAGAACAGAGCTATCTTTTGTGAGGTAGCAGAGAGGAAGACACTGCCAGTATTAATTTTAGGTTCTCTAGTGTAAACCTATCAACTCAGTCAGTGAAAATAGCTCCATTGAAGAGACTGTGACAAAATGAAGCCCAAACTTCTAGTTACTCTGACTCCCAGATATAGCTCATAGGAACAGGGGAAATGAATGCTTTCTGAAGTCCTTTAGCTTATCCCTTGGTCTGGTGGGAGATTCAATTTGATGGAAAAAAATGTAAGAATATAAGTAGGGAGCCAGCAATATGGACTTCAAAATAAAGAGTATGTCATTTTATTACCACTCCATGAGAAGTCCATTTAATACAAATGTTTTGGGGGAGGGTAAAAGAAACATACGAATATTCATAGTGTCTTCTTCTTCAGCCACAACCCCTCCGCACTGACTCTCATCCTAGAAGGACCAAGCCTTGTTGACAAGCAAAAAAGTGAGAGTGGCAGAAGTCAGTGATACTTCAGTTCCTTGAGAGGGAGAAGGAAAGGGGGATGGGCTGGGAGAAACTCAATGAACCATCCCAGACCAGGTTTTTAGAGAGGATTGTAAAGTCTGGGAGAAGAAAGAGAAAAATATTGAGAGAAACTAATTGAGAATGAAAGAGATATGTTAGGATATGTTACTGGTTTTATAAATATTTAGGATATGTTACTGGTGTTATAAATACTGATTTTATTGGACATTTTTCATGTGACATCAGTAAAGAGATTGCTTTTCACTTATTTTCCATTTCTATCTGGCATTTCTTCTAACTAAAGCTCCATGCTGGGGCAGGCCACAGGACTGTTCAGCTTTACTGGGGTTACACACAGAGTGAGTAGTCTTTCTCTTGCTAGAGCCAAGGACCTTTTCCATGGATGAGACTTGCTCCCCATCCCTAACTCTGACCACCTGGGAGCCACAACACTGTGTTCCCTCTCAGACTACTATCACATATAAGACACAAATGTTTGAGAATTTCCTTATCTTACTCACATCAAATTTTACCAGTTACATTTCATTTGATAAAATCTGACTTGTCTAATTGACAAATTAATGCAATAGCATTAGGCTTAAAAATTGAACAGATGTGTCATCCAGCTGAGGAATAATTAGATACAATTCCTTACTAACCCCCTGGATGATTCAGTAATAAATAATATGACTGGAAACAAGTAAGTGATCCGTGGCTTAGTGCCACTTACAGAGTAGGTGCCAACAAATATTTCCAGAATGAAATTATTCTGAGGCCTATTTGTATTTGGTGGAGAGTGATCATCCCTCGACCCTGAATCACATCCTGCATCTTAGGGGGATGAGAGCAGAGGAGTTTTCCTGGGGGGAACTGAGACCCTAAAGATCATGGGTGAATGGGGGTGGGGTAGCCAAGACAGACACAAACCATGAAACACAAACAGTGCATTTCTGGATTACTTGTTTTCAGAGTTGATATTATTTTTCTTGTGATTGCAGCTACTCATTGGGATATATGCCCATTCATTAGGAATAAGTTTATTCCTTATTTAGTTTTGCTGTTAGCCCAGTCATACCGGCTGCACCACTATAATTGAAATTTCCAGTTATTTAGCAAAAACCACACTTCCTGCATTTGTATAACCATTGAGAAATTAGAGCTGAGGCCTTGTTTTCTTTTCCTATGAGTTTTTTCATTCGTTTCTGCACTTCTCTATATACATTCACTAAATAGCTACCATTTAGCAAGTTTGTGTGAAATACAGGAAGAGGGAACATATAATTTCACCCACCTCAAGTGCTTAGGGGTCTAAAGAGGACAGGATATGTACAAATGGTGCAACAGAAAGCAGTGTGTTCCCTGGTAGATGTACTAGGAGTCCACAGAGGGCGGGACCCCATTGACTTCATTAATCCATGGAGAATTTGAGATGTCCTGGCTAGGAAAAGGCATGAGGCAAGGGTGGGTCTCAACAGGTAGAACTCAGATTTGGAAAGAGAGCATTCCAGACCCATCTCAGGGGATAGAGGTAAAGTAAACAAACAAAAAATGTGCCAAGATAGTTATGCAAGAAAGTCAGTCATTAATGAAAGATTTAAACTTCATAAAAACACACAGGGCAAGATACTTACCTTGAAGTTAATCTTGACTCTGTATTCAGCACCTTCCTTTAGCACAAAAACTTTTTTTTTGAGAGCTTCAAGGTCCCCTGTAGAAGAGGTTTTTAAAATCATGTATATTCTCCTTAGAAGCAGATATTCAAAGACATGAATGAAAAACCTAGCTCCAGGGCTATTTTGGGAGCCTATAGGGACAGCACAGTCCACTGGGCCCTTAGTTCAGGTTTTTGAGATTAGTCCTTGCATACATACACATACACACACACACACACCCCCCACTTGGAATGCCTGTAATCCTGTAACTCAGTTATAAAAGGATCATGATAGAGCCTCCCTTGAATTTTATAACAATATTAGCATTAAGTTATGAAGATAAATCTTTTATAACTGTTAATACTAAAAAACGAATTGTAAGAAACCATCTTAGAGGAGAGTCTGAACTATCTTTTTATTCTGTCTGTTGAAAGTGATTTCATATATGGGTCAAATGGAGAGGTGATTAAAACATATCTCCACCTCTCAAATAAATATGAGGAAAAGATTATGTAGGAATCTCAGCTACTTGTTTTTACAGACTTGGTATTGTTTGTGGCATATCTTAACTTTTGAAAATATACTGAGCTTGATTCCTTTTCATTATCATAAATAAATAGCCCACTTTTATATGTTCTTTTGTATTTGTATTTCCAATTTTATATTATGGTTTTTAAGGAAGATCACTTAAATTATAAAAGCTTCAGGATTCATAAAATTGGAAATTCCCCTAGTCCCTGTACCTTGTTCAGGAGGTAATAACTTTCTGTTTTATCTCCATGTGAGCCTGTATAACCTAACATTCAGGAGTGTATGTGTGCATGTGCACGTGCTGCACAGCTGGGTCTGTGTGCTTTGTGAACATAGCTGTATTTTTGCCTCCAGGGTTAACTCAGCAGCTTCTTTGTTACAGAAAACAAAATTTGGGTTTTCTCTGCTGGGAATGGGAACAGAGTCCAGGTTTTCTCTGCAATATCATCAGGTCCTTCTGAACAGAGCAGCTTGCCTTAGTAGCAATTCAGACCTCATATTGCAAACTGACAGTTGCACCTGGTCACATTGCCCAATTTCACACTGTCAGAGGTCTGTTGAGAGAGCACACACTTCTCCCCTGGGGAGGTCCCATCAGGTGGGGGTAGCTGCATTTGTGTGTGTGTGTTTGCTCTGATGATTTCAGTTGAACAGAAAGTGTGTCTTCTCAGCCTCTGATTTCCTCCTTCTGAAAAAAGTCTATATAAGGTAAAGAGGGGATATGTCCTCAGAGGGAGAACTGCCTTCTGCTAAGCCTGCTGTTCTCCAGTCATGCTTCGCTGGCTCATATGAAGCCTCTTTTTGATCTTGGTAACAACTTTTTCTACTAAAGACCTGTCTTTAGTGCCATCAGTTTTGGTGCCCCTCTGCTCCTTCCCTTCAGATGCCCACCTCCACCCAGCATCCACTTTCCAGTCTCTCTCCATCTTTTCAAGACTACATCTTAAGAAAAACCTTGGCCCTTAGAATAATGTGAAAAACATCATTTTAATGTACATGCCTTCAGGAGGGGAAGTTGACTAACAGAAATCAGAGCTTTAGGCTAAAACAGTAGGCATTTAACAGTGCAATTACTAGCCTTCGTCAGCAGGTCTTGGATTGCTTCTCACCTTCAGGTGTTTTGTAGCTAATATAAGAACACTACTTCTTCTCATGTTCAGAGTCGGTGCGAATATCAGCACTTGAAAAAAGCACTTTAAATACTTGTTTCTCAGTATTTCTATCCACAGTCTTTTTCACACAAATAGTAGTTCTGCTACTATGTGGTGATAAATATATGAACTAAATTGGTACAAGTGAGTGTATCACATTTGTATGGCTATACCTTCTTCAGTGAAATAGAGCCATAGAATAGGCTTTTCTTTAAACATGGGGAATGCTATGCACTCCAAGAACAATGATTTATGAACTGGTTCAAGCATATCCAAGGATGTTTCTTAAATGTCTATGGAAAAAGTGAATCAAAACATTTATTTTGGTGTAGAAAAATTTTGAAGTCAGGCAGAATTTTTTATAATATGCATCTTCCATGATTGTTTTTAGACTCTTTGAAAGTATGGATTTCAAAACTTTATTAATTCAATACTTTATTTATTTATGAATTATCTATAACCTTTGTATTATTAATAACTTCAATTATTATTTTTATTTTTAAAGCTTTATTTATTTATTTGAAAGGCAGAGTTGCAGAGAAATATTGAGCGGTAGAGAGAAATCCACCATCTGCTGGTTTACTCCCCAAATGGCTGCAATAGCTGGGGCTGGACCAGGCTAAACCAGGAGCCTAGAACTCCCTCCAGGTCTCCTGTGTTGATACAGCATATTTAGCTGCTTCCCCAGGTGCATAAAAAGGGAGCTGGATTGGAAGTAGAGCAGCTGGGACTCAAACCAGTGCTCATATGGGATGCTGGCATCACAGGTAGCAGCTTATCCTGTTGAGCCATGATGCCAGCCCCAACATTGTTACTAATAATTAATATTAATTTTTCAGACTGGGTCAGGCCAAATTCAGGAGCCAGGAACTTTGTCAGCGTCTCCCACAATGGTGATAAGTACTTGAGCCATCATCTGCTGCCGCCCGAGGTGTGCAGTAGCAAGGAGCTGGATCTGAACTGAAGATAAGACCTAATTCCAAGCATTCTATGTGGGATGAGGGTTTCCCAGACAGAAGCTTAGCCTGTTGCATCACAACTTCCGCTTCTAAACTTATGGAGTTAAATGGAATTAAATTTCTCACAAACTGAAGTCCCTTGTATACTTCTGGAGTTCACCTTTCTAGAGTTTCCTTTTGCTGAGACAAAGGAGAGAAACCACATTTCCCCCTGGGATATCCTAGGCCCCTCTGCACAGTACAGATGTGTCCACTTACCAGTAAGGTCCATGGTGATTGGTCCTGGGGCACTCTCACAAACGAGGGTCAGCCGGGTGACAGTAACATTGGGGGCTGTTGGGTCTGCAGGATTTAAAGGGAATGTAAGCAAAATGAAGAGGTGTGTGTGTGTGTGTGTGTGTGGTGTGCACCTTGAGTGGGAGAGAGGGGTTATATCAATAGAGAAGTGACACTCTATCTGAAATAGAAATAGAAATACCTGCAGAAGTGGCAGATTCACCCAGTTTGGTAGTGATGACTTTATAAATGGTGATGCTATTTCTGCTTCAGGCACTTGTGGGTAATGTTGACCTTAATGATGAACATCAAATATTTCTTTTTTTTTTTTTTAAGATTTTATTTATGGGGCCAGAGCCATGGCTCACTTGGTTAATCCTCCACCTGTGGCGCTGGCATCCCATATGGGCTCTGTGTTCTAGTCCCGGTTGCCCTTCTTCCAGTCCAGCTTTCTGCTGTGGCCCTGGAAGGCAGTGGAGGATGGCCCAAGTGCTTGGACCCCTGCACCCGCATGGGAGACCAGGAGGAAGCACCTGGCTCCTGGCTTCGGATCGGTGTAGCTCTGGCCGTAGCAGCCATTTAGGGGGTGAACCAATGGAAGGAAGATCTTTCTCTCTGTCTCTCTCTCTCACTATCTAATTCTATCTGTCAAATAAAAAAAAAGATTTTATTTATTTATTTGAGAGGTAGAATTATAGACAGAGAGAGAGAGAGAGAGAGAGACAGGTCTTTCATCCATTGGTTCACTTCCCAATTGGCCACAATGGGTGGAGCTGAGCCCATCCAAAGCCAGGAACCAGGAGCTTTCTCCAGGCCTCCCATGCGGATGCAAGGGCCCAAGTGCTTGGGCCACCTTCTGCTTTCCCAGGCCAGAGCAGAGAGCTGGATCAGAAGAGGAGTAGCTGGGACTAGAACCGGTGCCCATTTGGGATGCTGGCGCCACAGGCGGCGGATTAACCTACTGCGCTACAGCACCGACCCCTGAAATATTTCACATATGGCTATGGTTAAGATACCCTGCTAGTTGGTCATTGCCTATTCATCTCTTTGAGCCATATTTTATTCTTCCACAGTGTATATGACAAAGATGCACGGTTAGGGAAGAACTGAGAAGGAGAAAGAGAAGACAGAGAAAAATATGAGAGAGAATGGAGAGAGGAGTATCATTTTTTTTTTAAGCTTTATTTTATTTATTTGAGTGGCAGAGTCACAGAGAGAAGGAGAGACAGAGAGGTCTTCCATCTGCTGGTTCACTCCTCAAATGGCCACAACAGCTGGAGCTGAGCAGATCCAAAGCCAGGAGCCAGGAGCTTCCTCCAGGTCTCCCACGTGGGTGCAGGGGCCTAAGCACTTGGGTTATCTTCCACTGCTTTCCCAAGAACATTTGCAGGAAGCTGGATTGGAAGTGGAGTGGCCTGGATTTGAACTGGTCCCCATATGGGATGCCAGTGCTTCAGGCAGAGGCTTAACCTACTCTGCATGGAGCTTGCCCTGGGGAGTACCATTCTAAGTGGTAGTCTGGAATTCTTTCTCAATCCTTCCTCTGTGTTATTTTTGGCCCATATCATTGCTGACTTGCATCTTAACTCCAAAGATTTAATAAACCAGTCTATCGCTTTATTCAGCATGTATACATTGTATACATTGTATACATGTATACTTAACTCTGGAAGCATTTAGGGCTCCTCTTTCTTTTCTGTTGTTCCTGCAGGGCTAAAATATGTCTTATCTGTCTTATCTGGGGCCTGCCACTAGACCCCAGTCCCATACACACATACCTGCTACCACAGGGCCGTCTCCCAGGAGTGTTTTCTTGTACTTTGTTAGACTTTCGTCATCTTTGTCCATCTCCTGCAGCTCCTTCAGAGACTTCTGTGGTGGAGGCTTGTAGTTGAGCTTGCTGTCCAGCTCATCATCATCCTCCACCAGCTGGGGCTCCGGGACATTTTCAGTCATGTTTAATCTGTTTCAGAGAAAAAGAAGATTGTAGTCCTTTAGCCAACATTCAGGGGCTATGAAACATATTGGTGAGGCTGTTATCAGTACTGTTCTTGCCCTAATGAACTTCTATAATCATCAGTAATAGTCCGTATTTTTCTGTAACTCAGCCTCATGATAGTTCATGAACTAATGATATAATGGATTCCAGTCATTTCTCTGAACTGCCTGAATTTCTCTGTGCTAGGATGAGTATCTCCTAGTCACTGACTATAATTGACAAGAAAGAAATAAACTCAGCTGTGAATAATATTCTATGAGCGATACAACACAAGAAATCCCAAACAACAGCCAAGATAAAATAGTGATAGAAATTGTCAGAGTTCAATGAAGCCAGCCAGCATTCTAGTGTCAGAGAGCTCAGACTGCAAAGTTCTACTTGCTGTGGTTTACAGAAATGGGCAGAGTACCTGCCAAAAGGGTGGTTGGCTTCTTCTCATTAACTTAATCTTTGAAACTGAAGCATCTTAGAGGGTACTCATGAGGAGTTGTAGACCCGTGATACCTGCCTGAGGAGTCAGAAGAGCCACATCCCAACACTACATAAAACTCCTTGGGGATACATACTAGGTTCTACATTTCTCTTGAATTCTTCACAACACTTGGATAGTTCAAACATTTGATAACTTTTCCTTAACTGATTTATTGGGTTTTACATTTAAATATCAATTTCTTTGAAATGCCATAAAATAGCCAAGGACCCTTCACATTGCTCTCAACAAAATTATAGAGGTAAATTTATCTTTTGTAGTCTTTCCTTCACCTCCTTTTTCTGGACTCAATTCCCCCTGAGTCCATCTTTGCCTTCCCAGGTTTCTAACACCTCTGGGTTCTCTAAGACTCCCCCTGACTGAATCCTGGAGTCTTCCTGCTTCCATCATCACCTACATTTACTTGCTTTGGTTGAAACATTGAGGGGAAATCTGACAAAAATATTCACTTATAAATATTAATGATTGAATAGTAGATGCAAACATTTTTCTTCTGAGGACATGAATAGTCACAGCTATCTGTAGCTGAAATGAACCCTAGAGATGATATATTCTTACTGTAGCCCCTCATTTAGTCATTGAGAAAATTGAGATCCACAGGTAAAGAGAACTGTCCAAGCTCACATAGCTGGATGAGACGCAATATCCTAACCAAGAGAAGAAATCCCTGCTGAAAGAGTTACAGGCTGTATTCTGAAGGTCCTGTGAGATAGTATCAAGGAGCTATTCTGGCAAGGAGATCATTATCTGATTTCCTTCAGTTCTACCTTCTGAGTAGCTCTCTTCCCTGCCTATGGGTAAAGCCTTCATTCATCCTGAGACAGTATCTCTCACATCTGATCCTGAGTGACTTGGGAAACCTCTACAAACTCCCTTGAGACTGATATCTCCAGCCAAAATCTGATGCGGTTTGGAGTGTCAGTGTCACTATCATTGGCAACAGGCAGAAAAACAATTTGTAAGTGAAGCCAAGCAAAATCAATTTTAACAGAACCAAATATAACAATAATAAACAAAAGAAGAAATGATATCTCTTGGCTCATCAATCCTCTTCCAAGCTAAATAGCAAGCTAGTTGACTAACTCTGAAAACAGTTGCAATGTCCAGATCCCAGGTCTACTTCCTGAGCAGGAAAGAAACATGTAGGACTGTTTCTATGGCAACTCTTGCCTCTGATGAAAAGCTAGCACCATGCAGAGCTAAGACTCTAGAGAACAACAGAATAAACTCAGTGACTAATTCAGCTCATATTCCTAATAACACCCAGAGGAAGTGAATGAACAGGCTGGGAAAAATTGAAGGATGTACTGGGTAGATGTTGTGGGTGGTTTAAGAGCAAACCGGGTAAGACCAACTGGACAAGGCTGTCTCTTGACTGGTGACCTCAGGAGCCTAACCAAATAACTAAGGTGGAAGTCACATAACAAACCTGCCCACCGAGCCTCAGGAATACTTTTGACACATGACGCCATCTGATCCTCCTGGGCAGCCCTTTCTGATATATCTTGGTGCTAACAAGTCACCCTGCTTGAAACTTGACCATCAGAAAGCAAAATCATACCAAGTCACTAGCTCAGGGTCATTTTAATAACCTGTTAAATTCTTCTTCAGGATGGAGAAGGGGCTAGAAGTCAGGTAATATAATCATAATACATTGATGGTTCTTAATCTTTCTTGGAGATTACAAATCCCTAAAACTTTGTTAAACATCATGATCCATAGCCCAAAGAAAACAGACTAAACTCATGAAATTATGTTTGTGATCCACAAGAATCCAAGGTCTCCAGATTACGAACATGATCCTGAAGCAATTTACTAGAAACATGAAGCAGAGCCATGTGTTGCAGAAAAAGGTTATTTCTCCATGAGGTCTGGTCAGGCTATTGATGTAACTTAACCTCAAGCAGTCCTTTAGAGAGGAATCCTGTGGTCAGTCTATTCAGTTTTGGATAATTATCTCTTCACAATGCTTAGCCACACATGGGGTTTGCTTCTGGCTCTCCTAACTAGCTGTGCCCCACCTCCACCCTCTCCCTTATCCCCCACCAAACAAGTGTTGCAACTATTGTGGATCTTACTGTCCTCATTTTGGGAAACCAAGGATGAGAGCACACCACCTCTAGATGCTTTAGTTGTCTGAGGCTTTTATCTACAGATTTTTTCTTACTTATGGTCATGTGCCACCTAAGTCACCAGACGTTTATTTACCTTGCTTCACCTGAAGATATGAGAATATCTTGATTAAGATAGCATGTATCTCTGTTTTACTATTTAAAATTTATGTGAGAGGTAGGTGTTTGGTGCAGCAATTAAGATGCCACTTGAAACACCTGTATCCCAAATCAGAGTGCCTAGGTTCCAGTTCTGCCTCTTCTCTATATTCTAGCTTTCTCTCTCTCTCTCTCTCTCTTTTATATTCTAGCTTTCTCTTAGTGTTCACTCTGAGAGACAGCAGGTCATGACTGAAAGACTTAGGAACCTACAACCCATGTGGGAGACCTGGATTGAGCTCCCAGCTCCTGGCTTCCTCTTGTGGGAGTTTGGGTAATGAATCAATGGATGGGTGATCTCTCCCTGTCTCTCTGCCTTTCAATTACAATAAATAAATAAAATCTCAAAACCAACATTTACGTAAATTTCCAAAAGTTCTGCATTTTCATTTTTCCCAGACACAAACTTATTTTTCTTTCACTCAACATCTCTTTCAATAAGATAGGATAAAATAATGATGGTTACTGAGCTCTTATCATGAACCCAAACCTTAGCAATTTTGTGCTGTTTTACAGGCATTGTTTCACTGAATCATTAAGACATTGTGAGGGGGCACTCTTAAATTTTACAAATGCAGTAACAGACAATATTGAACATTTAAACGCTGCAGGAATTTAAAATTTCTCTTCATAATATGACCCTATAAATAGTGAAAAGAGGAATGGTCTACAATATAAGGGGGATGTATTTGCAAGGCATATATTTAGCAAGAGAATAATATTCATTATACAAATACCTTCTGTGAATCCATTTAAAAATATTTTCTGGCACACATTTAGGTGTAAAACATGATGTTTTTTGATTTACATAGAGAGTGGAAAGGTCACTTTGGTCAAACAGTTAATATATTTGTCATCTCATATAGTTACCACCTCCCTTTAAAAAAAAAAAAAACCTACTCTTTTAGCACAAACCCTGAGTGCAATATTACTGAGTATTGCACTGAATTTTTAAAAAATGTATCTCTGGTTAATCTCATATTCTTTCAAAGTCATCATCATAAATGGGAGTTTGACAGTAATTTCCCAAAACATATGTATGTATATGAAACCACAAATATCAGTTTTCTTTTTTCATCCTCCATTTTACGGAGGCTTTGCAGTAGTGAGAGTAGGAACTTTAAGGAAAATTGTAGAGTGTTTTCTAATCCCATCATCCAAAGGAGGACTGATTTTATTATTAATAATAATTACAGTAGTTACACATTCTGTGTCAAGTGCTTTCTTGAGAGTGCTCATGTTCAGTTTCCAGAATTTTAGAATTCACATTCAGTAAGTATCTTAAGAGGACATGTCATAGGAGGGACAGAATTCATGTCTGAGCACAGGTGGTCTGACTTAGAGGCACCATGCTCTATTGCTTCATTTGTGTTTATTCAGAAGTTTTGATGAAATTGGAGCTTATTAGTCATCTTGGGACTCTAACTGGGGATGTACAATCGCAGATATATGCTTCTTTGCAAAGTCTGCAGGGACAGCTTTAGCAAAGCAGAGAACTGTCATAGAAAGTTGCAGGACAACTCTGTCCTGGGTTGCCTGTACAAATTGCTTAACCTCTGTGGGCTTTAGTTTCATCCTCTGTGGAAGGAAACCAATGCATCAGAAGATTTCTTAAGCCCCATCTTAATCTAACGATGTTAATGTTTCCTAATTTAAAGAAAATGGTGATATGAGAAAGAAGAAAGGAAGTGAAAGTTGGGGAGAAGCCAGCCCGTCTGCATATAACACACTGGCCGGGCTTTTCTCACCTCCCTCTGCTTTCCCCCTAAGGTTCCACAAAGAGCAGAGTTGGTTTTTGTTTTTCTGTTTGTTTTTGGTTTTTGTTACAGAACCAAAAGAAAAGCAAGATAGAGAACTAAGACAGTTATACATTGAACAAGGTCAAGGTGGACTCTTCCTTTCAGGCCCTAAAACACACATTACTCTATTTTCCATGTCCTTACTAGTCCATCTACCTCTATTTTCTGTTTCACAGATGCCTACACAGATGCATTTCCATGGCAGAATCCTCACATCCCTGTGTTTGTTCTTCAGCAAAGCCTTGTTGAGCATTTAAATATTCTGAGATGGAGACTTAATCTTCTCAGGCTCAATTAAGATGTCACAGTAAATTAGGGTGGTTGCTTACAGCATGCACAGGACACAGGACAAGCCAGTTAAGCTTGCAAATCCAGGGAAATTTTCAAGACTCTGAAAGTCAAACACACTTCTGTGTATACCAGTCTCAGGATAAAACACACTTGTCTGGTTCATTAACACAATTCCAAGTAAGCTGAGGGCAAGAACAGGCAAAAGTCTTGTGTTTGGGTGAAAATTAGGTGAACCAAGTCACCTGGTTATAATTTAAAGACAGATGACTTTCTGTCTGCTAGAACATGGCCTTTAAGTCAAATGGACCTGGGTCTTAAAATCTGCTCTGCAATAGACTTACTATGACTTGAGCAAGTTATTAACCTGTGAGTCTCAATTTTACCACCAGAAAAGTGGGAATAAATATTACTTAGGGGGCTGAAAGGTTGGAAAACACATATGAAAGCTCTTGGACTATACTGGCCAATAGCAGATCCTTTTCTCTTCTCTGCCTTGACAATTTTGTGGCACAGATTCAAAGGAGCTAGGTGCCAATTGCTTTCCCCCCAGATGGGAGCTAACCATATCCCCTCCTTCTTTCTCAAAAATAGATTCTGCATATTTAGGAGTATGAAGAGACAAGAAGTCCTGGGAATTGCAAGAATTATTTGTATACTAAATCAACCTTAAGATGGGACTATAGCTATTATATTTCTTTTTAAAAATTCCACATAAACAATTTAATTTTAGATTTTATTTATTGCTTCCTTTATTAATTGAATCCAGAGGTTACTCTGTGAATGATGAGAAATGTCAATGATTATAGGCATAGCCTCTGGGGCTGGAGCAAAATGCTGTCCAGACTTCACTCTGGTCCCCAAACTTGATCTCATAGGTGATGCTAGATTATGCATCTGGACACACAGTCCATGAGTACTAAATTATTAAGTAGAAGTGAGGAAGGGAGGCTATGGGAGGGGAGGGAAGTAGAAGGGGAGGAGAGGAGAGAAGTAAGAGAAAGAAAGAGAGGAGGGAGAAAACGAGGAGGGGAGGATAGATAGAAGAGAGAGTAGCAGGAGAGAAGGAGCAGAAAGAGGGAGGGAAGGAGGAAGAGAGAGGAAGAGAAAGAAATGTGGAAGGACCACAGCAGGGGATTTCCCAGACAACAGCGCCTATGAAAGCCTCAGCATTCTCTGTCCCCCCTACCCCACCCTACTAGCCTCCCTCCCTGTTCTGTAGGCTGTGTCCTGTTGTCCCCATACATGGAGTTGTGGATCTAGGGCAGATCATGGAGAGCTCTGGATGACTGACGAGATTTCAAAGCATTTTGAGGATTCGAGTCTGCTTTTCCGCCTGCCTGGTAACTTGGTGTATCTGGGGATTCCGGGTTGAGCTTTCAGGACAGCAGAAGACATCTTGGTGCAGAGTCCTCTCTGGACTCAGTATTCACCAGGGAGGTTGGAGCTCCTGGGGCTCCTCAAGGCTTCTCTGTACCACCTCAGCCCCTTGAATAACATCCCACACATCAACAGTGGAGGAGAAGAACCCAATCAGTGCCAGAGGGCAGAGTATCTTGTCAGGTACAACAGACATAGTCATCAAACCAGAGTCAATCTAGAGGAGCGTACAAATCATTACAAGCATTCTGTAACATTTCCCTTTTTGAGAGAAAAAAATGCATTATTTCTTACCTATGCATTCATAGTGTACTCTTCTAACACAGACTCTTATGAAAAAGGGAAAAGTACTACATGGATGCATTACGCTTCTCTGAGTGCTCCCTATATGAAATCACTCTACACAAACAGTCCTCGAAAAGTAGTGTGCTAGGGGCCAGCGCTGTGGCCTAGCCGGTAAAGCCACTGCCTGCAGTGCCAGCATCCCATACGGGTGCTGGTTTGAGACCTGGCTGCTCTGCTTCCAATCCAACTCTGCTATGGCCTGGGAAAGCAGTGGAGGGTGGCCCAAGTCCTTTGGTCCCTGCACCCGTGTGGGAGACCTGGAGGAAACTTGGATTGGCGTACCTCTGGCCCTTGTAGCCATTTGGCTAGTGGGACAGTGGATGGAAGACTTCTCTCTCTCACCTCTGCCTCTCTGTGACTCTGCCTTTCAAATAAATCAATCAATCTAAAAAAATAGTGCTTTAAGGAAGCCATCACTAGGCAAAAGACTGTACTTCAATAACTCAATACATTTAAAAAAGCTTTAAATTAGCATGAAACCCTGGACAGAAGTCAAAGACAATTGTTATGCTCGTTTGTGCTCTTAGAATATCAGAACCTGAAAGGAAGTCCAAGTGAATTTTTACTAGCTCTGGCTGTGGCATACAGAGTATAAGACAACAGAGTGATGTAGTGAGTATGTAATAAATGGATTAATGCTACTGAAGCTCCAGCAGCAACAAGAGACCCATTTCTGGTTGTGCCGGTATAAACTCTAGTGCAAGATCCCAGGCAGGATAAGAGTGATCCAGGTTCAAGGACAATCAAAATGTAGAGTTAGAGAAAACTTCTTCCATGAGACATTTCCTAAAATGCCATTCTGAGGTATTATAGCTATTGATTCTTTTTTGTATTTTTGTCCTACTAGATTTAGCCAAATCATTTAACACTTCTAAGCTTTGATGTCTTCTTTCTGTCCTCTGAGGGTTAAAATTTGCCTTAAAATTATTTATTTATTTATTTATTTATGTTCATTTTAGGGGCAGATTGAGAGAGAGCGAACAAACTACCCCATCTGCTGGTTTAGTCTCCAAATGTCTACAACAGCTAAGCCAAAGCCAATAGCCAGGAAGCTAGAAACTTCTAGGCCTCTACATGCATGACAGGAAACCAACTACTTGAGCCCTCACTTTGTATCTCCCAAGGTCTGCATTAACAGAAAGTTGAAATCAGGAGCAGAGCCAGGACTTGAACCTGGGCACTCTGATATCTGATGTGGGCATCCAAAATGGCATCTTAACCACTAGGCCAAATGCCAACCCCATGATTACAATGATTACATGATTAGAATTTGAAAGTTTCTAATAGCAGGCCTGACACATAGAGATGCTCAACAAAGGTAAATTCTTTTTCTCTGTTTAATTTTATTCGCTGGGCTTCTCTTCCTGCTAGCTGGAATTTTAAATATATTATATCCCCATAAACTTCTCTCAGAATAACTTGGCTGTGCCGAGCTTCTAGTGAAAACAGACCCTTTGTGTTGCTCAGTGTTCTTCCCTGGGGACAAACTCATGCTCTCCAAAATAAGGAAGCAATCAAATTCCAGGGTCTGGAAGATCCAAGCCAATGTTTGACTGGCTCTAGCAAGGTTGTTCCACATGTATTGAATCTATACAACATGGAAGGAGAGTGAATTGTGCTTCTTTCAGAATTCCACACATTTCACAAAAGAATGAGATGACCTTGTCACTAAACTTGTACTATACTTGGTATTATGAGGGTTATATTCCAAATGTAACAAAATAAAGCAATGAGTAGATTAATGACACCTGCAGGCGACTGGACACCCCCAGCCAACAGACCAACCCAGATATCTTGATTTCCCTTTCTTTATCATTCCTGCAGTGAGGACTCAACAAGCCAACCCTGATTCCAGTGACTCTTAATCTCTATAATAGATGGTTGTGAGATCTCCATCTGAGTGAGAGTAACCTACCTCTCTCAACCTTGAATAAACGACTGTATAGATTTATCAGACCCATGCTACAACTTACCTTAGGTTTAAACTACAGCCTATGTTTATAGAATTACTGCCTGGGAAGTCCTCTAAGAGGGAGGAAAGTATTTTTTATTTATTTTTTAGACAGGCAGAGTGGACAGTGAGAGAGAGAGAGAGACAGAGAGAAAGGTCTTCCTTTACCGTTGGTTCACCCTCCAATGGCCACCGCGGCTGGCGCACTGCGCTGATCTGAAGCCAGGAGCCAGGTGCTTCTCCTGGTCTCCCATGCAGGTGCAGGGCCCAAGCACTTAGGCCATCCTCCACTGCACTCCCGGGCCATAGCAGAGAGCTGGCCTGGAAGAGGGGCAACCGGGACAGAATCCGGTGCCCCGACCGGGACTAGAACCTGGTGTGCCGGCACCGCTAGGCGGAGGATTAGCCTATTGAGCCACGGCGCCGGCCAGCACTTCTCTTAATGATGACCCAACTCTAACCCTTGACATCTTGAAGGTACACTGACCAGTGTCCTAGCTGTGCACTCTTGGATTTTTCTACAACATGTCTCTGTCATAAATTATTTGTTTTCTTCCATGTTTGCTTTTAGTTCTCTCAGATGTAAAGGGCTACTTGTTGGCAACAATAGCAATTACCTTTCTGTCCATCTAACTACAGGAATTTAGAAAACAGTTTGTTTCAGTGATAGAAAATTCTATCATTGCATAACCGGCGAGAAATAACAACATGTTGTGCCATGCTTCCCCTTTGAGAGCTAAGTCCCTCGTACTCTAAGGGAGGGTTTCATTATACAGCTCTTTTCTATCACCAGTCTTTCTTTAGTAGAAAACACTTTAATGTTTGACAGCTCTGAACCGCTTTTTCCCCTCTTTTCAACCACTCTTTAAACAGTCTGCTACAAAACAGGAAACCACACATCTCCACCCCAGCACAAGCCACCATCTACCAACACCTCCCCTATCAGTTGGGATCTGTAGCATCTCTGCTTCTGAGTTTGGCCAGATGCCTGCTCCTACCTAGTAGGAAACCCCTTGAGGCACTCCCCAGTAGGTATTCTCCCAGTCCTTCTCCAGAATATTCAGGATTTTATTTCCGGTTGCTTTGCACAGACCAAGCCCTCCCTCCTGGAGCTGCCTCCCCTGAGTCATTGCTACCATTCCTTACTCTGACTTCCTCTTCTCTGTACAATTTTAGCACTTTCTTATCATGAAGTTTGTTGTAAAGGAGAACTGCTTTCCTGAAAAATAAACTGGAGAGGGCAGTTGCCTACTTCACAGATTCTCTGCATTGCTAATTGCCCACCAGGAGCTTCCTCGACCCCAAGGTATTTCAACTTACGTTCAGCGCTTCACGTCTCTGTCCGGGCGCCTCTGTCTCTCAACTCTGACTTCTGAGTACTGGCAGTTAGAACAGGAAGGAAGTTAGTGAGAAGAGAAAAAAAAAAAAAAAAAACTGTCTTAAACTTACTTGAAGAGGAAGCCCTGGACTGTCTCAAATCCTGTTCTTTTGCACTGCCTATCTCTTCATCAGCCAACTCGGAGCAGCATTCTCGTCAACTAATGGCACATGTGGTAGCACGACAGACCATGTGACATGGATATGCATGAATGTGCATGCAAGGGTATGGGGCCTGTAGCCATGAGGGTTATGAATAATTGTGCAGATATGTCTCAAAATCAAGTCCTCTCAGCACATAAGTGTAGGGAGGAAAGTAACCTAAACCCAGTAGCAATAAATTCACATGGGCTCTACTTTGTATCACTAACTTCTGTTCCTGTTGGGTCCCTGCCAGCTTCTTTATCAGCCAGTTATGTTGAAAGTTTGCTGGCAGTGAATGCGAAGTGGAAATTATGAGTGTTAACTCCATCTACTTGCTCCTAAATTTAGAAATTTGTCCTCAAAACAGATTTTTGGAGTTTTGTTGGGTATAATGTTAAGATGAAGCTCTGTATTGCACCACAAACAATCCAGGGTTGTTTATAGTGTTTGGTATTTTTTTTTTTTCTTCAAATGAAACAAACAGAAAAGCTAAAGTGCTTAGAAATGTGGATTGCAAAATAAAGTAAAACTTCATTAATTTGTAGTTCTCTTACTCAGAATTTGTGCTAAAATTGACTTTGTATCACATTTGGGGAAATGGCTTATGATGTAATTTAAATGGGAACAAATTACAGAGGCCATATTTAAGCCATTTGAGGAAACTAAGAATTTTTGAACACCCAAACCACATTAACTCTGTACATTTTATTCCATACTGCTGTTGCCAATAAGAAGTGCTTATTTGTACTAATAGTTTAATATTTACATTGTACCGATACATGAGGGCATGTGGGAAATTCATATTATGAAAAAAAGCTCAGCATGGATATCAAGTTTATTTGCACCAAAATAACTTATCTTTAATTTCATTTCCCAAAAAGTTTTTGAAATATTCTTGTATTTAGAACTGAATAAAAAAGCAAATATATTTTGAGAAACTGACATTTATTTTGTTTTCATCTAAATGTACTGCATTTTCTTCAGTTCATTTTGTAAGTTGATGATGCATCATATTTTATTCCTGAAGTCAATGAAACAAAAATAATCATTTGTTGTGAGAAGAGAGATTATTCCAGAAAAATGTAAAAAAGAAAACATATATAATGAAAACTTGTAAAAATACTAAAAACCTTTTATAGATTTAGTGTATAAATCTAAAAATAATGTAGAAGATAGCCCTTGAAACAAAGTACGACATTTTATTACAAATAAAAGCAAGTGCTAATACACATGAAAGGGAGGCACACTTTTTAGTTCTGCACTCTCCAGAAGGGACACATTGATTCATTCAGTTTATCTCTTGAGCATCTATTCTCTTCTAGGTGCTGTTGTATATACTGACGTACAACAATGGACAACAGAAAATTACTGTGGAATTTATGTTTCAGTAGGAGACAGACAATCAGAAAATAACATAGATAAAGTAAACTAACTGGATCAAGAAAGATTTAAAAATCAGAAATGATGAAGTCATGGTCTATATATCACTCCCCCATTTCTCATGCCTTTAGGGAGAACAGTACTAGTCAAACATGACATTTTTCTTTTATTCTGTAAAGGTTTCCTTTTTTTTCTTTAAAGGTTTATTTTTATTCCTTTTTTTAAAAATTATTTATTATTTTTCTGAAAGGCAGAGTTACAGAGGCAGAGGCAGAGAGGATGTCTTCCATCCGCTGGTTCACTCCCCAAATGGCTGCAACAGCCAGAGCTGAGGTGATCTTGAGCCAGGAGCCAGGAGCTGCTTCTAGATGCAGGGGCCCAAGGACTTGGGCCATCTTCTGCTGCTTTCCCAGGCCATAGCAGAGTTCTGGATCAGAAGTGGAACATCTGGGACTTGAACCAGCTGACACTGCAGGCGGCAGCTTTACCCACTAAGCCACAGCACCGGCCCCAGTATTCCTTTATTCTTTAAAGCTTTATTTTTATTTATTTGAAAGGTAGAATAACATATACACAGGCACGCGCACACACACATAGGGGGAGAAAGTGAGAGTGAGCAAGAGAAAGAGTAAGCATCCATCTGCTGGTTTACTTCCCAAATGGCCACAACAGTCTGGGCTGGGCCAGGCCAAAGGCAGGAATCAGGATCTCCTTCTGGGTCTCCTGTGTAGATGCTGGGGCCCAAATACTTGGACCACCATCCGCTGCCTTCCCAAGTACATTAGCAGGGAACTGGATCGGAAGTGGAGCAGCTTGGACTCTAACTGGTACTCATAAGGGTGCTGACATCGCAGGTGGTGGCTTAATCCACAGAACCTGCCCCTTCACAAGTTTTCTTAATGCAGAACCTTAGGCACAGATGTTGGAGGATATGCAAGCCCCCAGAATGTCTGCAAAATCAGTACATATATGCGTAGTATGTTTATATTTGTGGGAAAGGCAAAGACATTCATAATTTCATCAAATTATGAGGTCTATAACCTTAAAAGGATTGGCAATTACTGATTTAGATCCTTCTCTTGATGATACAATGCTGGATTTTCAGTAAGTTGGAGAACAACTGCCAGGATCTTCCAAGATAGCTCCCAGCATCACAGGACAGTCTCCTCAAAGTTACCTTTTCTCATTGTCCTTCTGTTGCAGGTTATTGCTCATACCAGTTAATCAGATGCAAAAACTGAGATGAAGAGACTCTTTTAAGAGAATTAAAGTGGTGGACACCCCACTCCTAGCCCATGCCGACAAAAGTGTTATGTTCTGAGACTCCCTTCCCCATAAATAAGCTTCTTTAAACATATCAGAATGCCTGCTCTGGTAATAAGAATGCTCCTACTCTAAGTACATTAGCACTGCAGTGCCAAATGAAATCATCAGACCTTGTAAACCTGTGTAAGAATTTCCAGGAAAATGATCAAAGCTTTGAGGTATTTGCTGGCTTTCTCTTGCCGTTACAAAAAATAGAAGTGAGGGCTGAAACTATGGCATAGTGGATTAGGCCACCTCTTGCAATACCAGCATCCCATATGGGTGCTATTTCGAATTCAGACTGCTCAGTTTCTTCTTCAGCTCCTTGCTAATGCACCTGGGAAAGCAGTGGAAGGTGCCCTAAGTGCTTTGGCCCTTGCACCCATACCAAAGACCCAAATGAAACTCCCAGGTTTTTTTTTTTTTTTTTTCTCTCTCTCTCTCTAACTCTGAAATGGGGTGAGGCAGGGAGAGGAAAAAAAGAAGTGAATGGCAAATTCTAGGTAAATCTTTGGCAAGAGCCTGAGAAAGTAAGAAGTGAATGATGACTGTTGAGACTTTCCTTTTTTAACAGAAATATTTTGTTGAGGCTGCAAATAGAGACAATCAATGCCCAGAGAAGGCATTCTGCCTTGAGAGCTACCCATTCTGAGATGTATCCACATCAGATTCACCATGCCTTGGGTGGATGAGAGAGTTGCAGTTCAGGAAGACATCCTGGTTCTGTCTCTTTCTTACATTGCGTTCTTGGGCCAGTGGTTTTATTTCTTGGAGCTTCATTTTTCTCTTCCATAAAAGAAGGATGATTTCAGCATTCAGCATTGCTGAAGGCTTGGAGATACTGTGTGATAAGCATCTAGCAGAGTTTCTACATCAGAGAACATAAGTGATTCAGAATGAGAAAATGATCATCAGCATTATTTCCATATTACATTTTGATCCTTCCTACTGCAAATCAAATATTAGGATGACTGATGAAAGTAATTTGCACCTAGGTGCCACATCAGCATACATATGAGGTATCTCAAACAGTTCATAGAAATATGGAATTAAGGCCGGCGCCGCGGCTCACTAGGCTAATCCTCCGCCTGCGGCGCCGGTACCCCAGGTTCTAGTCCCAGTTGGGGTGCCGGATTCTGTCCTGGTTGCTCCTCTTCCAATCAAGCTCTCTGCTGCGGCCCGGGAAGGTAGTGGAGGATGGCCCAAGTGCTTGGGCCCTGCACCCGCATGGGAGACCAGGAGGAAGCACCTGGCTCCTGGCTTCGGATCTGCACAGTGCGCCGGCCGTGGCAGCCATTTTGGGGGTGAACCAATGGAAGGAAGACCTTTCTCTCTGTCTGTCTGTCTCTCTCTCTCTGTCTAACTCTGCCTGTCGAAAAAAAAAAAATAATAAGAAAAGAAATATGGAATTAAAAGGTAGCTCTATCTTGGTGCAAAAAATTTTTAAATCCATGCATAAATGAGAGTCTTCAAAATTCATGAAAATAGTTTATTATGAAAACACTATACATGGATTTCTTTCTTTCTTTCTTTCTTTTTTTTTTTTTTTTTTGACAGGCAGAGTGGACAGTGAGAGAGAGAGACAGAGAGAAAGGTCTTCCTTTTGCCGTTGGTTCACCCTCCAATGACCACCGCAGCCGGCATGCTGCAGCCAGCGCACCGCGCTGATCCGAAGGCAGGAGCCAGGTGCTTCTCCTGGTCTCCCATGGGGTGCAGGGCCCAAGGACTTGGGCCATCCTCCACTGCACTCCTGGGCCATAGCAGAGAGCTGGACTGGAAGAGGGGCAACCGGGACAGAATCCGGCACCCCGACCAGGACTAGAACCCGGTGTGCCAGCGCCGCAAGGCGGAAGATTAGCCTGTTGAGCCACGGCGCCAGCCATGAAAACACTATACATGGATTTCAAAAATGCTTTTCCCTAAAATGACTCATCTCTTTAATTTCATTTTTTCTTCATGGCCTTTTTTTTTTTAAAAGATTTGTTTATTTATTTGAAAGTCAAAGTTACACAGAGAGAAAAGATAAGGCAGACAGAGAGATAGAGGTCTTCCATCTGCTGGTTCACTCCCCAGTTGGCTGCAATGGCCGGATCTGCACCGATCCAAAGCCAGATTTTTCCAGGTCTCCCACACGAGTACAGGGGCCCAAGGTTGGGCCATCCTCCACTGCTTTCCCAGGCCATCACAGAGAGCTGTATCTGAAGTGGGGCAGCTGGGACCCGAACCAGTGCCCAAATGGGACGCTGGCACTCCAGGCGGTGGCTTTACCCACTACGCCACAGTGCTGGCCCCATGAACTTTTTTTTTAAGGTTTATTTATGTAGTTGAAAGGTAGAGTTTCAGAGAGAGAGCAAATGACCGAGACAGAGAGAGATCTTCAATTTCTTGGTTCGCTCTGCAAATGACCACAAAGGCTGGGGCTGGGCCAGGCCAAATCCAGGAACCTGGAACTCCATCCAAGTCTCCCATGTGGGTGCAGGGTCCCAAGGACTTGGCTCATCTACTACTGCTTTACCAGGTATATTAGCTGGAAACTGGATCAGAAGTAGAGCAGCAGGGACTTGAACTGGTGCCCATATAGGAAGATAGTGGTACAGTTGGCAGCTTAACCTTCTGCACACAATGCTGGCCCATATTAAGCCATTTGAAATACACTCATATATCTCTAATATTACATTCTCCTTCTTTGAAGTTTTCCACCACTGATCAAGGACAAATGTGTGATTATTGTCTGAACTCCTAGAGTGTGCATTGTTTATTCAATATAATTTAGTACTTTGGGAAACACTGCTTTGTATTGTCAAGTGATTATTTTCTGAATATTATACTAATTTCTTCATCCAAATACAAAATACTTGAGAAAAGGTTGTTTCTTCATACCTTGTATTCCTTATGGTTTCTAGAGGAATACTTGACTGAATTATGCAAGAACATGAGTAAAAGTCTTCAGTAGAAAAATGTGTATCTAGAGGCCCTTGTTGTTGCACAGCAGGTTCGGCCATAGCCTGGCTGCAACACTAGCATCCCATATTAGAGCACTAGTTAAAGCCACAGTTGCTCTTGCTTGTGATCCAGCTCCCTGGTATTGCACCAGGGAAGGCAGCAAAATAAATTCTAGGTAGCAAAAAGTGGTTGGACCCCGGCCACCCATGTGGGAGACCCAGATGTTTTTCCAGGCTCCTAGCTTCAGCCTGGACCAGCCCCAGCCATTGCAGCCATATGTGGGGTAAACCTGATGATTGAAGATTCCCTCTCTTTTTCTCTTTCTAACTCTGCAATTCAAATAAACAAACAAATAAGTAAATCTTTAAAAAGACATATATGTGTCTAAATCAGATAGCCCCTGCTCCATATATTACTCTTGTGAAAGTTTCTCCCTACAGATGAGTGTGAATATACAACAGCCACTGAGACCAACTTTTCTTTTCCTTCTTTTCTTCATATTCTAGTATATATGGTACATTGGAGTATATTTTCTGTATTTCGTAGCCTTGGCATAAAGGCTTAGTATTAAATTCAACACACACTTAAAAATTCCTGGTTATATGCTAAGATCTATGTACAAGTGCAGAGTTAAACAAGACACTGCCCTAGACCTCAAGTTCATATGCTATAAGGGGGAAGATAGAAATAGACAAACATAAAACTTTTTACAAACACAGGAAGAGAAAATGTGCATGAAATTGTGTGAGTACTAGTAAGCATATCAAGGAAGGCTTCTTTGAGGAAGTAACTACAATGCTCTGTCTAAAAAGATAGTGAGTTGTTGGATAGCTGGAGTGGGAAATCCTGGGAGTAAAAGAGAAGGCATTAGAGGTGGAAGAAAAGCAAGAGCAACAGCATGACATCCTAAAATTGTGTGATATTCACAGGTTATTGTATGCGAGAATTTCAAGTTTGCTGGAATGTAAAGTACACATTGCATAAAAATGAGCAAGGTGCCTGAAGAAGGGTTCAGATCACATTGATAAGGAACTCATTATTGTTCCCATCAGCAATGAGAACTACTGAAAGTAAAGGAAGGACATGATCAGTTTTGTGTTTTTCATAGTTTACACTGGTAAACTGGTGTGGATAAATTATAGATTCTGGATATTAATCCTTTATCAGTTGCATAGTTTGCAAATATTTTCTCCCATTCTGTCAGTTGCCTCTTCACATTGCTGTGTGTTTCTTTTGCCGTGCAGAAGCGTCGCAGCCTGATTTAATCCCTTTTGTCAATTTTGACTTTGATTGCCTGTGCTTTCCAGGGTCTTTTCCAAAAAGTCTTTGCCTATGTCGGTGTCTTATAGAGTCACCATGATCAGGACACAGAACTCTACCATCCCCACTAGGCTTAGTTATTCTACCCTTATATGGCTACCTGCACGTCCTTCCACACTCATTCCTCCTTCATTATCATTATTTTGGTCTGTGGATATCCATAAACAAAATATCCATATTCTAGCACCATTTATTAAACAGGCTATTCTTCCTTCATTGAGTTGCTTTTGCATACACCTTTACCGAAAATCAATTTTGCATATTGGTGTATATGTCTAGGCTTTCCACTTTGTTTCATTGATCTGTAAGTTTTCATAAATGCTCTTTATAGGTTTTCCTTTCCTGCTTTTCTGTTTGCTTAAGATTTCTTTTTAAATCAAGGATGGGCTTTAGATTTTGTCAAATGCTTTTTCTTCATCAGTTAATAGAATTCCATGATTTTTCTTGTTTAGCCTGTTGATATGGTGGATTAAACAGGTTGATTTTTGAATATCCAGTAAGCCTTGCAAAACTGGAATAAATCCCACCTTTTCATGATAAATTATTCTTTTTATTCATTGCTGTGCTGATTTACTGACATTTTAAGGATTTTTGCATCTAAATTCATGAGATGCTGATCTATATTCTTCCTTATTTTACGTCTTGCTCTGGCAGTGTTAGGGTAAAACAAGCCTCATGAAATGAGTTGTGGAGTGTTTCCATTTCTTTTTTCTGGAAGGATAATATTGTATTTTCAATTTTTTTTTTCAAGAGAAACAAGATGTAAGATATTATGGGGATCAGATTTGTTCAAGAGTTCTTAAAGTTTATAGAAACTGTGTATTATGAAGAATATTTTTGTACCAATAAGCCTTATCTTGTAAATCTACTCTTCCACACACATTTTGAGGAACCCTCATATTTTTATCTTGCACATTAATTGTGTTCTTCTCAGGAGTCTCCTGTGCATTAGTCAGAGTGGAAATATCAGCCTAGGGGATTCCCAATATGAAAGAAAGTGATTCTAATGTCTGAGTACCTACTCACTGGTATTTTAAGAAGCACAAAAGAAAGATTAGAGATTAGCACTCATGTAAGCCTCTTATAGATCAGATAAATTTTTTAATTACTTTCTAATTACTTAGTACCTATCCCTTAACTCCTTTCCTACATGTTATTAGTAATCATTTTAATGAGTCTTCCAAGGGTCATTGAATTCATCATCTTTCCTGTCTCCTCTTATATTCCATACATTTGCTCTTTTCATCGTTCTTTTATTCCCGGCATCCCAAAATTCCTTCAGATCGGCCAATCCGAGGCCAGGAGCCAGGTGCTTCCTCCTGGTCTCCCACGCGGGTGCAGGGCCCAAGCACTTGGGCCATCCTCCACTGCCTTCCCGGGCCATAGCAGAGAGCTGGCCTGGAAGAGGAGCAACTGGGACAGAATCCGGTGCCCCAACGGGGACTAGAACCTGGGGTGCTGGCACTGCAAGCAGAGGATTAGCCTAGTGAGCCACAGTGCCAGCTGTCTTGGGCTTCTTTGACACCTCTCTTGGCAGGGGAGGGAAGGTGGACCTCAGTGTCACTGGAGATGAAATTCCAAGATCCCAAATATGGAATTCCCTGATGGCAGGCGATGGGAGAGGAGGGATTCACCTCATTATAGGTGGGCCAAGATGACAGTGGTAGTTACCTAGGCAGTCTTTGATAGGTTGGGCAACATTTTTTTCCCAGTTTGATTGACTGGAGTAATATGGTTCTGGTATAATTTTTTTTTCTTTCTTTCTAGGTTGAACTTTTCTCATTTGTTTGTCTAAAGAGATCAAATTTTTAAAGAGGAGGATCTTGTTGTTGTTCACTCTTAGTGTTTCTGTTTGTTGCTTTTTACTTCATCCAATCCAGGGTATGCAAAGAAAAATGAAAATCCAAAAACTTATTGACATCTTGTTCATTGAGTCCTAAGGTCCCTATTTGGTATGCCTGCTTTTCTCAAATATTTTAGAATATTGTTATGTTTGTTTCATATATAATATGTAGGATGTTTGGTTGTACTTAGCTTAAAGCATGGGAAGAAATTTGTCTATTTCATCCTAGTCCAGAAGCAGAAGGAACATAGACTTTTTTTTTTTTTTTTTTTGACAGGCAGAGTGGACAGTGAGAGAGAGAGACAGAGAGAAAGGTCTTCCTTTTTGCCGTTGGTTCACCCTCCAATGGCCGCCGCGGTAGCGCGCTGCGGCCGGCGCACCGCGCTGTTCCGATGGCAGGAGCCAGGTGCTTATCCTGGTCTCCCATGGGGTGCAGAGCCCAAACACTTGGGCTATCCTCCACTGCACTCCCTGGCCACAGCAGAGAGCTGGCCTGGAAGAGGGGCAACCGGGACAGGATCGGTGCCCCGACCGGGACTAGAACCCGGTGTGCCGGCGCCGCAAGGCGGAGGATTAGCCTGTTGAGCCACGGCGCCGGCCTTTTTTTTTTTTTTTTTTTTTTTTGACAGGCAGAGTGGACAGTGAGAGAAAGATACGGAGAGAAAGGTCTTCCTTTTGCTGTTGGTTCACCCTCCAATGGCCACCGCGGCCGGCGCGCTGTGACCGGCGCACCACGCTGATCCGAAGGCAGGAGCCAGGTGCTTCTTCTGGTCTCCCATGGGGTGCAGGGCCCAAGCATTTGGGCCATCCTCCACTGCACTCCCGGGCCACAGCAGAGAGAGCTGGCCTGGAAGAGGGGCAACCGGGACAGAATCCGGCGCCCCGACAGGGACTAGAACCCGATGTGCCGGCGCCACAAGGCGGAGGATTAGGCTATTGAGCCATGGCGCCAGCCAAGAACATAGAGTTTTAAATCTGCAAGTCAATTTAAAATTTTTCTAATTCTAAGTTGAGAGTCATATCAGAATCACTCTACAATGCCTTTTCTAAATTATATTCTTGTCTTTTCCTCATGCTCTTCAGTTATTACTTATTCTTCTGAATGTCCTTGGAGAGAGAAGATATGTGACACCCAACAACACCCTCCCCTGTTGATAAAATTGGATTAAAAATCCTGGTACTTATGAATGTGAATTGTCCCACTCAAGTATATTGGGATAGAAAAAGTTGAAATGCCTGACAATCTTGAAACATTCATTTTCCATATGATGAAACTGAGTCTCAGAGAAGTGGTAATCTTCTCACAACATAGCTTGCCTATGATCTAGAAGAGTACTTAAATATTAAAGTGCAAAAAATTCACCTTGGGCCTGGTTAAAGTGCAGATTTTTATTCAGTAAGTCTTGAGCAGAACCTGAGGTCCTGCATTTTCAGCAAGTAACCAGGTGATGGAAATGCTGCTAGCAGCTTCAGTAACATCATTCTAGGACATTCTGTAAACTTAGAGCTCTTTAGGAATTGCAGTGCTTCACCAAGAAAAAGGAAGGTTTTGACAGATGAGTATCTAAACATCTACAAGATGTGAGCAACGGAGTCACAGAGGAGAGTGTGGAGGGAGCCATCCAGAAACCAAACACTTTCGCAAGGTATTTGCTGCCTTCAAAACTGCTCTAATTTTGGTAAAGGCCATGAGAAAGCATATAAACAACTCTTAAGCTGTTTATCTGCTTGTGTAATCTGCTTGGGGCTGCAGGTTAAGAATCTTTTTCTGCCTAATAAGGATAAATTGACCTGCCTTCTCCATAGTTAGAGTGCTATTCTGTAATGAGTAACGGTCTGGGGAAGGCACACTGCATTTTACTGGCAAGGCATGGAAGTGACCAGAAGTCATGGGTCTTAGTCTATGTCTGCTTTAGTAGAAACACAGTCAAATATGCCACTCTCCCTAACCATAGCCCTTGTTCCTAGTTCCACTATTAACTTGTATACACAGTCTGGAATAAATCACTTAATTTCTCTATGATAAATTTCTCAAAAGAACTTAATGATACTGGCATATAGACCAAGTTCTATTTAAAGTCATGTAGAGTGATATGCAAATTAATACTAGTGGCTCAATGCAATTGGAATACTGAGCCAAATGTCTCAGTGAGTTGGATTTTAGCCTGGATTCTGCACCCTGAAACCTTTGGGTATGGAAGATGAAGCCATCAATTCTCAAATAAATGTCATTGGTTTTAGATTCCTAGTTATCACTTGGGCCCTTTCTCTGCCAAATATCACAGAATTTTATATCACCCTTTGAGGTTCCATCTCTCTAAGAAAGTATACATAATATTGATTAGGAATAGATACTATGTTTCTCAGTTACCACTGCTCATGCGTGACCAGCATTCCCACTTCTCTTCTCTAGAGTCCCGCAAGAATTATGTTATTCTGTGTGTGTGTGTTTGTGTGTGTGTGTGTTAGACTCTGCATAGTTATGTGTGTGTGAGGGAAAGGGAAGGAATGGTGGCTAACAAGAACTAAAAATGGGAATGAAGAAGGGCAAAGATAATCATCACAAACTAAAACTTTGCCTTTGGATGTCAACATTTTGTATGGGATTATGAACTCAGTGCCATTTATTGACAGGAGGGAGCCCTTGTCTGTTTTGCAAGGGTATCCAATTATCAGAAAAGTAGGCCTGTCCCAGTCTCACCCCATCTTCTTCCAACTTCTTTGTACCTGGATTGTTGTTCTGAGATTATGACGGTGAGATTAGGGAGCATGAGGGTATTACAGAGAGATAAATCAGGATGCAGAGATCCTTCTGTGTATTGTGAGGAAGGCAACTGGACAGCTTATAGGACAACATTCAGCTCTATATTTCTCAGCTTCTGGTGAGTTTGAACAGGGTATAATGGAAGGGTGTTGAAGGGTTAAACTGGCTCTAAAACAAAGAATGATGAAAAGAACTTGATGGGTTGGAAGGCCTGAGCTAGGGCTGGAGGTGAACATGGGCAAGAACATGAAGGAAATACACCCAAACCTCCTCGTAATGCCAAGGACAAGTTAATGAGGGAAACCTGATTATTACAAGGTCACTGCAAACCTTGATTACTGAATTCATTTAGAAGAAACCCCAAACGGGTCCTCCCCTTTTGTGGCTTCATAGCAAACAGTTTTCTGGGAAAGGAGGGGTCTATGGGAACTACATGACCACAGAGCAAACATTTCTTTTTGCTCCCAGGATGTGCTAGAAAACTCAGCCCGGGCACCCAGAAATTGAGAAGCCCGTGTGAGAGTGCGGATAAGGGAAAAACAAGCAGAGAGCGAGTTTGATGAGTCTGAGGATGCATGCAGGGCACTGTGGGTGGCTTAGCTTTCTCCCGTGGAGGTCAAACTGTTTGTTTCATTCTGAGGCAAGGTACTTGCTGGATTTTTACTTTGTTTATGGCTTTGGTTTGAATCTTGCTTAATTCTCTCTCCTAACTGATCCCATGTGCCTCAGCAGGACCCTGGGAGGTGTTTATGGGCCCATTCCCAATGGTAGAGTACACAGTGCTCTTTCCTATCTCCTCCAACCCCTGATCTTAGCCCATCAGTAGTGAAATTGTCTACCTGACTATATCTTTGCTGAGAAGACAAGGACGGGTACTGGAAGTCTAAGGTGATAACAGGAACATCAGCCAGCCAGTCTCAAGAATCTTATGAAGTTATTTTATCTCAGCTGGGATTGATGGAGGATCAGTCTCAGTAGCTTTATACAGCTGAACTTTGGTACCTTGGGTCTAAGGTGACACTAACTCCAGTTCCCTGTAAAACTGTGCCTTGAAGTATTTAATGTTTCACTGCATATGCTTCTTTCTACAGAAAAGTTTGTAATCTTCAAAAGAAGAAGGGACTTACATTGCTTTAAAGACAGGAAAGCAGTCTACCTCACAAAGGAATGAATTAATTGACATTTCTGGAAGAAAAAAGTGTGAAGCTCCCTCTTCTAGCTAAAATCAAGTCTGCTGTTAGATTTAGTGTTTTTCAGCTCAAGGATCCCCTTGGAATGTCTTTTTTTAAAGATTTATTTATTTATTTGGGGGGGGGGGGGGGGAGAGACCTTCCATTTGCTGGTTCACTCACCAGATGGATACAATGGACAGGGCTGGGCCAAGCGGAAGCCTAGAGCCAGGAGTTTCTTCCAGATCTCCCACATGGGTAGCAGGGACCCAAGCACCTGGGCCATCCTCCATTGCCTCTCTCAGGCCATTAGAAGGGAGCTGGATTGGAAGTAGAGCAGCTGAGATATGAACCGGTGCCCATATGGGATGCCGGCATTGCAGGCAGTAGCTTTGTCTGCTATGCCACAACACCGGCCCCTGGAATTTCTAAGCAAGCACAATCAGGGTGAGTTTAGCATTGGTGATTTCTGTGGTAAACAGGATTGGCTTCCAAGGCAGAAAGGTGTTAATTGTTCTGCTCTTCCCATAGGTTTTGCAGAGAGAGCTGAAGAGTAAATCCATGACAGTAAAGCCACAGGAATTGGCTGATTGTGCTTGTGGCACCAAAACAAAACATTGCACATTCTAAAAAATGCACAAAATAAAATAACAAGTATTACCCATGGTGCAAGTCCTGAGGGCCATGAGGATCTGAAGATTAACCTGGCAAATGTTATGCAACTCTTTCTTGAGATTTCTTATATGTAATGTACAAAACATAGAATTAAACATGAACACTATTTAAACCTGAAGGTACAGCTTTAAGGTCACATAAACATGCAGAAGACACTTGCCAGGAGAAAGAAAAGTGTAATCAGGGAAACACTTAAGTCAAGTGAAATTTTATTTTATTTTATTAACTGCTATTGGGGATATCAAAGGAACTCAAGGAAGGCTTCTTAAGACACAATTTTAAGTTCAGAAACAAATTAATATTTGGGGCCTTTTAAAAAATAAATTAATAAATGTAAGTTTTTTATTTATTTGACAGAGAGGGAGAGATGGGGGAGATATATATATATATATATATATATATATATATATATACACATACATACATACATATATATACTTCTCTCTTTCTCTCTCTAGAGAAGAGAGAGAGAGAAACTTCCATCTGGTGGTTCACTCCCCATATGGTTGCAATGGCTGGGGCTCAGCTAGGCCAAAGACAGGAGCCAGGTGCTTCATCTGGGTCTCCCACATGGTGCAGAGGTTCAAGGACTTGGGCTGTCTTCTGCTTCTTTCCCAGGCGCATTAGCAGGGAGCAGAATTGAAAGTGGACCAGCCAGGACTCAAAGCAGTGCCCTTATGGGATGCTGGCGTCACACACGTCATAGGGAATGGCTTAATCCATTATGCCAGAGCACTGGACTATTTGGGGACTTTGAGGGCAGCAGAGGATTACCAGGCAAGTGCTAATGACAGTTGTCTCTCTGGTTCATGACACGGGCTCTTTAGGGGCTCCTGTTGGTCCAGGAGAAGGAAGGTACAGAGTCCGGGTGAAAATGTGTCATCACCACAGATTTAATCTATGACTGCCTTGAGTCCCAGAAGACATAGCATTGCCTACTCTTTTTCAAGCACTTTTCCTCTCTCTACTTATGTTATCTCCTTTAACTTTCCTATAACCCTAAAAGGAAGGTATTATTTGATTGATTTTATAGATTAAATGAGACCCAGGAAGGAGTGTGCAGTAAATCTAAAGTCACATAGCTAATTTTATGGAGCAGGAATCTGAAACTGTGTCTATTTTATTCCCAAGAGCTTCCTCTTTAAACTGCAAATTGTAAATTGACTGATGAGATTCACTTTGGCCCCAACATTATTGAACTCTAGAGTCAGTGTAATAAGATCCTAGTTCAGGTTGTCAGATAAAAATTTTGAATATCAGATAAGTAACATTTTTTAGTATAAGTATGTACCATGAAATATTCAGAATATAGTTTTACTGAAAATCATTAATTTTTTGTTTACCTGAAATTCAAATTTAACTGGGTGACTTGTATTTTTTTTTTTTTTTGCTAAATCTGGAAATCTTAGCCCTAGTAGGCTCTACAGACAAGACCAAAGAAAAGTTTGTGATTTCTTACTACATTGAACTACAAAGTATGAAAAACTTGATCTGTGAGGATTTCTCCAGTTTTCTTCTCTGACTGTAGCAGAGCTAGGATGTATCTGTTGCTGGTGGGACACTGAGCATGATGCTGCTTTTGGCTGCCCTCTAAAGATCCCAACCACATGTGGGAGAAGCACAAACCTTGCTTGTTGACCAGGGCTAGTGAGGTCCATAGCACAAGAATTGTATTCAGTGAGCAGAGGAGCTGGCAGGGCATTTCCTGAAGGCACTGAGGGCTTTGTGAGGTGAAGACTAGCTGGTGCCCTCTCTGTGGTCTGATGGAGAAGTCACAGGGTCATGGTCTCATGACCCAAGTTCAAGATATTTGTGCAATGTTTTCATCAACTTATCCACTCATTCAACAAAAGTAATATATGACACACCTACGGCATTGGGCACTGTTACAGCTTCTGAGACTACAGAAATAACCCCAAATCCAAAAAAACAGCCCTATGGAGCACATTCCGGTGATGATGAAGACAAGATTCACCACAGGAACAGGTGAACTAGCACCCTGGCCAGGTGTGCAGTCCCTGCGACCACCTCACAGATTAGTTGACGCATTTCCATTGAGTACTGAGGACTTGCAGGAGAGAATAGAAAAGTAATTTGGAGAAAGAAAACAAGGAGAAATATCTTGGAGGCAATGATAACAATTTGAACTTGATTTTTAAGGTACTAAAGAAAATTTATATTCTTCAAGTTAAGCAATAGAAGTTTGTTTTTTTTTCATTTTTTCATTTTTATTTAATGAATACATTTTTACATAGATACTACTTTAGGAATATAGTGGTTCTTTCCCCCATACACCCCATTGTGTCCAAATTCCGACGGAGTCTGTGGTCACAAAAGACTTCTATAGCGTTGGCAGCCCGTGGCATGAGCCTCGGATGATCACTGACATCATAAAAAAAAAAAAGAGTTAATTGATAAAGGAACAACAGTAGTCACTGTGCACTTGCTTCTCAGGTAGCACCTCTGTCCCAGTTGAATTATAATATGAGAATCGACTGCAAATTCTTTCCCCAAACTGTACTCTATATGTTGTGTGTGGGCGTGGGGGCAAATTGTTGGTCTATGATTAGCATAGAGTTGGTTCTCTGTATATAAAGTCATACTAAAAATGATCCATAATGAAGAATGAGATGGGAGAGGGAATGGGAGGTGGGATGGGAGTGGAGGCCATAAGCAAATAGATGTTCTCTTCTCCCTTCAGAGCAGAGTGTCTCCTTCTTTGATGACCCTTTCTTTCCTCTGAGGTCTCACAGAGATCCTCCATGTAGGATTTTTTTTTGTCACAGAGTCAACAATAGAAGTTTGAAGGGATGCCAGTGTGGCACGAAAACAGAGCTCTGGTTAGCATAAGCCAGCTATTGTCAGGGAGGACTGAATCTAAGAATATTGGCATAACTCTATGATGGGTGAAAGAATCCTCCGCAAGCAGAGCTCCCAGGCATGAGATTAACAAGAGCGATGGACCAGGATTAAGGCTATTTGGAAGCTCTTCAGACCTTATCAGAATCTTCCTTCCCAGGATACGTTTTGTCAATTGCTATCAAAGAAAGGGAGAAAAGAAAAATATGTCATCTTAATGCTTATTGTATTTATTTTAAAGTTTATCTTTGTTAATAATTTTCTTTGATTTGTATTTGAAGAATCACAGTGCACATTTATTTATTTATTTTTAAAGATTTTAAAAAAAAATTTTTTTGACAGGTAGAGTTACAGAGAGAGAGAGAGAGAGAGAGAGAGAGAGAGAAAGGTCTTCCTTCCATTGGTTCACTCCCCAAATGGCCACTATGGCCGGCACACCGCGCTGATCCAAAGCCAGGAGCCAGGTGCTCCTCCTAGTCTCCCATGTGGGTGCAGGGCCCAAGAACTTGGGCCATCCTCCACTGCCTCCCCAGGCCACAGCAGAGAGCTGGACCGGAAGAGGAGCAACCGGGACTAGAACTGGCGCCCCAACCGGGACTAGAACTGGCACCCATATGGGATGGCGGTGCCTAGTGCACCACAGCACCGGCCCCCACAGTGCACATTTAAGTTGTCATAAGTTTAGGGGACACCATACTAGACAGAGTCATGATTTGGATAAGAGAAAATGGATGATTTCCGAAAAATGGGTGGCAGAGAAATGGAGTTACAGGACAAACTTACTACTTAATCGCCCTACATTAACTTCTCTATTTGCATGTGCAGGAATGTGTTAGGATGCACTAAATGTATTCTTAGGTGTTGGTAACCCTGGACCAGAGCTTCTCCTATGCAGATGACTATGTTACCCTGCAGAACTGGAAAAAAAAAAAAAAAAATCCCTGAATCGGGAAGACATTGAACATAGAGGTAAAATGCAGATTAAAATACCTGCATCACATCATGGAGTACCTTGGGTTTGTTTCCCAGATACTTTTGTGTCTCCGGCTCCTGATCCCAACTTCTTGTTAATATTGACCCTAGAAGGCCATGGTCACAGCTCATGTATTTGAGACCTGGCCATCCAGGGAGACCTGGATTGAATTCTTGGCTTCAGCTGGGCCGGCCTCAGCCATTCTGGATATTTGGGTAGTGAACCAGAGAATGGGAGATCATTCTATTTATTTGTCTCTCTGCCTCTCAAATACATAAATAAAAATTAAAACTAAGTCTCTGAATCACATGATGATTAAATTAAGTAAGGACTATTAGGGGCAGTCAAAAATCAATAACCATTTAGAATCAGATTATTTTGTAGCTGGATAGAAGAAAATGTAAAACTTAAAGAACCCATAGGTGCTGTAAGAAACCCAAAGGTGCTGTAAGACTGTAGATACCAATGAGTCATTTCCATCCCTTTACAAATGGCAGAACTAGTGGCCACAGAGGAGTATAGCACTGATCATTTTGGGTAGAATGCTAGTGGCAGATTAATTGAAAGAACTATTTACCTAGATTTTGGAGTTTTTTTTTTTTTTTAATTTATTGATTGTCAGTTTACTCCCCACAACATTGAATGTCCCCATTGATTCATATCATATTTTCTCAAAAATCCTTCTGAAAGATTGTAACTTTTCCCCTTTGGTGTCAACACAATTCTGAGCTGCTTTATCGAAGTACTTTTCTTCCCCAGTTTATGTGAAGGTCTAATAATCAATGGTTCCTGGGATTTAAGGCTCATTTCTTTTTCCCGCTGTCTTAGGAGCCTGACAGGGAAACATCAGCCACTCAAGAACTTCAAAATGAGTGACAACAACACAGCTTTGGCTCCTCCAACTTCAAACCAGGGTCCCACCACCCCACGCAAAGGCCCACCCAAGTTCAAGCAGAGGCAGACTCGTCAGTTCAAGAGCAAACCGCCTAAGAAAGGTGTGAAAGGGTAAGACCAAGATGGAAAAGAAAACTTTACTATTATTTGTTTACCACAGGGTTGCTTTGGTCTTGAGAAATTAAAGCTCACCACTTAACCATATTAAGCAACTTTACAAACATTTCCACCCCATTGATTTTTTTCCAGTTGAACTCAGTCTTTGCTGAATCGTCTTTAGCCTTGGTGTCTTTTTCCCTCTCAGCTCCTAGGTCTAGGCCAAATTCAATGTAGCAACAACAACCTTTGTGTTGGCCTTTCCAGGTGTTTTTTGTTTGTTTGTTTTTGATCACTCCTTTTTGTAAAAATGCCCTGCCCTTTATTTGGAATACTGATCCCGAGCCATTTCCAGACCCACAGCTTTTTTATGACTTCAAATCATATGTCTTCAGTTTTTCATTTTTCTCTTCCTCCCTTGGCAAAACCCTAATCAATTTTCAGCACACAGCCCACATTTTAATTTTTTGAAGTCACTGCTGATTCTCTTACTCTCAAGTTTGCACTAAATAGTATTCAGCTATTGCTATCATAACTTGTATTCTTTTATGTTACACTTATTTGTTTACATCTGTTCTCTGAAATTAGTAGCTTTCAGAGAGAATTTATTTTCCCCTTAATTCTCTGTGCCTCACACAATCCTGACACACAATAGATGCTTAATTAATACTTTTGAGCAAGTGAATAAATGGATAAGATGGACAAGTTCATCATTTTCATTCCTTTCTAATCACCTTCTCTTTGAAATTTCTAGTTTGGAAGGTGAAGCTTGACCAAATTGTTTCACTGCTAGTTGTTTCTGGCTCTCAATGAACTTAGGCTAGATTTCCACAGGGGAGGAATATCTCTCCAGTGGGCCATGGTAAAACCTAAGTGACTTTTCTTTGCTTCACTTAATTACAAATAAAAAAAGTTTTTCAAATACAAACACTAAAACCTCTTTTTCTTTAAACCAAGAAACGCTCTGTAACTCCAGGATCCATTGCCTATGATCTCAGCTCATTTCTCTTTTGTTTTTTTCTCATAGATTTGGAGATGACATTCCAGGCATGGAGGGATTGGGAACAGGTGAGCCACTCACAGATTTAAATGAGAACTTTGCACTTGAAGTTTAGTCTTTATGTGTATACTTTAAGCCTCATGGGAAAGTTGACAGCCACAAGAAATACCTAAGGCAGCAGATTTTTGAAGACATAGAAATGTGGGGATGTAGTTTACATTCTAAGTAAGTACACGTGTGCCCAGAGAAAAACCCTAAAAGAAATCAAGGTAGGACCCAAAGTGTAACGGATCATCCTGGGAGAGCCTGTAATTGTAGGCTTTTATGGTAGCAAGTTTCTCATAGTTTGTCTAGCCCAACTTTATTTTTCTGAAGAGAAATCTGAGACTTAGAGGAATTAACATGAGGCTACAGAGTAAGGTATTGGAAATAAGAGTGGGACCCGGAGAGCATTTCCCCTCTGCCAGGCAAGCCACCTGCTTACTGATTTCCTCTTTCTACATATCCTCAAGCCCAGACCAGGAGCCTACACTGAATACATTCAATACAGCTTTTTTCATAGGTCAGAATGTTTTTATTTGTTGGATAATGAGTGCAATCACTGTGTATTATTTTTTAAAAAAAATTAATTGATTTTATTTTTTAGAATAGCTTTAGACTTACAGAAAACTTAAGCAGAAAATGCAGAAAATTTCTATGTTATCTCTCTATCATCTCTCTCCCTCTGTACACAGTTTCTCCTACTATTAACACCCTACATTGTTAGTGTAGAACATTTGTTATTTTTAAAAGATCTGATATTGATAAATTATTATTGTATTAGCTAAAGTCGGAGTTTACACTAGGGTTTATTCCTTGTGTGTACAACTGAGGGTTTTGAAAATGCATGATGTAATTTATCCACCATTACACTGTGCTACAGAAAAATTTCACTGCCTACTCATCATATGTTCCTCCTCCCCCTGACAACCACTGATTTTTTTTTTTACTGTGTATAGTTTTGCCTTTTCCAGAATGTCTTCTAGTTATAATAGTACAGTAGGTGGCTTCCTGGACTGACCTCTGTCACTTATCAACATTCATTTAGGGTTCCTCCATGTTTTCATATGGCTTGATAGTTCATTTATTTTTATTGTTGAATAATATTCCATTGTGTGGGTGTAATTTGTTTATTCTGGTGAGGTAGAGCTTGGTTGCTTCCAAGTTTTGGCAATAATGAATGAAGTTGCCATAAGCATTTGTGTGCAGGTTTTTGTGTAGACATAAGTTTTCAAGTCAACTACCACACTCATAAATGTCTTTACCTGACTATCTCGGTGAATTTGCTTTGTGAATGTATGCCACCGCTGGGAGCTCAGATCAATTTTCAAGGCTCTTTATTCAGCTCATGTGCTTTTCTTAGATCAACTGATTCTGCATGTTGGCCCAGACGTATCTAGACCAGCAAATTTGCTCTGGTCTCTGGACTTGCTTCTGCCAGCATCTTTGGAATAGTGTAAAGAGGTTTACACAAATTATGAGGGAAGATCTGGTGGCTTTGATCTGGTTTTTGTCCCGTCTCTACAACTGTATGGCTTTGCTGGTGATTTAATCTCTCTGGGTGTCAGTCAGCTTCTTTGTAACTTGGGGAATAACATGTTATTGTCTAAAACAAATGATGGGTTTGATTACATATGAGTATTTCAAAGTGTACAGAAACTGAACAGCAAGTCGGAGAAACACAAAGAACCCATTTGAATAGGAAGGGAGTAAGATTACAGATTCCCAGACCAGGGGAACTTAAAGCACTCCTAGTCCTCATTTCAGTCCTGGGCCAGATTAGAATTCCACTTCTGTTCTAATGCTTAGTGGTTATATTTTCGGGAGACTCTGGTCAGTGAGTTGTACCCCAGTCAAAAGCCATGGGTAACTTCCCAAAGAGAGGATGTAGAATGAAGACCACATATGCCTGGGTTCAATAATTAGGCAACGGATTCAATAACTTCCCAGTCATGAGGCCAAGGAACAGGAGAGAGGAATGAGGTGTCTCTGCCTGAGTGTCTTTGACTTGTGGTGTAGTTGGTTTACTTGTTCTTCTTCCATCTCTTGTAGATATCACGGTGATTTGTCCCTGGGAGGCTTTCAGCCACCTGGAATTGCATGAGCTCGCTCAGTTCGGGATTATCTGAGGCACAAGAAGTTCCGCTACTCTCAACAGCATCTGCTGTAACTTTAACTACTTTTATCCTATTGATCTGCCACAGTCTTGATGTTCAGTATTGGGAAGTGGTTTCTTGGGCTCACATGGTCATTTCTTATCTTTGACTATTAAGAGTTCTCTTCACAGCGTGCAATGTAGCTGATCTCAGAATAGCCGATAAGAAGCTGCTTTTGTTAGGACATCTAAAATATTACCATTGTTTCCTATCATCAATGTTTTCTCTGTTTGTGTGTGTGTGTGTTTGTGAATCCTTCAACACGTTTTGCTAAGCATTCATGAGGATTTGTAGTAGACTTTCAAGATAATATTTATGTGACTCTCCTCCCCTCCCCTTCTTAGTTGAAAAAGGAGATGCTTGCCTTGAATCTTACAGTAATGTATTAAACGCTAGATGCAAGTATCTGATGGTCTGTTCTGAGACCAATTAAACAAGGAAATCATAGCCACACAGGAAATAAGCATAGCTCATGCAAAAGAACACATGATTAAGATTCATGTCTGAATTTTGCTTTGTGAATTTGCACATCATACATTCCCTAAATTTTTTTGAGTTAGGTTATCCAGAGGTCCCATCCAGTTCTAAATTGAGAAGATGGAGATTTAAACTCACAACCCTGACAATGTGAGCCTTCTTTACAGGTTCCTGGTTCAGGCAGTTTTCCCTTTTAATGAAATTATTCTGTTCACTCGATTAAGGTAAGAGCCACCAGTTGGTTGTACAGACATTGACTGGATTTATGCAAATTAACAAAAAAATCACTTTTAAACTGCCAATTGAAAGCACTTTCATGCTGTAAGGTTTAGACTCTGATGTGAGTTGAAGCTTCTCAATAAAATGATGGTTTGCTTCTCCTCTGAAGTTGTGTCAAATGTAATGTACACACAGATATCTTTCTTCAACACTTTCAGGGTAGTTGCCCAATTCACATGCTTCCTCTCTCTGAATTAGATGCCTTTCTACTAACAGTATGAATGTCTCCATTTCAGTTTTGTAATCTATGTCAAAAGAATGGCATAAATTAACTGGAAAGGCAGGATTGTAGAAAGGAAAGAGATTCAATTGTGTTCCTGGCTCAATTAATTAATTTCTCCATAATTTGGGGCAAAAATCTCATCTTTTATACTCTTCAGCTTGCCTGAATTAGATGATTAACCGAGGGTTTGTGGTAGTGATAAATTCTGTGGCTTTGAGGTTCTTGGATACTACGTATGGGAATTAGAAGGGCTCATCATGCAAGAGAATTTCTTTTTCTGTAGCTTTTCTGTTATCTATTTTACATGAATGACCAAGTTACCTTCTGGCCAAAGAACTAGACGTACAAAAGAAAAAGTCAGATATGAATTCAAAAGTGAAAGCATAGCACAAACAGGTGTAGGGGCAATATGTGCTTCCCCTTCAGCAAGAATCCTGCCTCCACCCATGCACCTGTTTCCCCTCCTGACAAAGTAGGCCCTGCCCCCTTTAAATCAGCTGTCACATTTGACAACCATGCCTGCAGTCTCCACTTGCCCATCCCAGGCTATCTTTCTGTCAAAGAGGACTAGGTTCTTTTCCAGCTGTGTGAGCTTCTGGGCCACATTTGGATTACTCACAAAGGCTTCTGTGAACATGAGGCAATTACTTTGACAGAACAGAATGCACCCAAAGGAACATATCGAATGGCTAGGGCAGAGAAAGATCTAGAATTATGCTGCATGAGGAACTGTTGAAGGAGCCAATGCAGTTTAGCCCGGAGCAGAAAATGATAATTTCTGGCAAATATTTGAAAAGTTGCAGTCAGTGATGAAGCAGAATGAAGGGATGCTATATCATGGAAGATGCCAGCTATTAGTGGTAAACTAGAGGAGATATGATTTAAAGTCCACTTGAACCCTGGAATCTATTCTTTCTCTTTTCATCATTTTTATGTCTAGTAAGAACATCCTTAATGTATGGAAGAGATATGGAAAAGATAAAGGTAAGTTGTTCCAGTGTTCTGGTGGCAAAGAGGTATCAAACTCAAACGGGATTATTGAGAAAATGCTAAGAAAGGGAATTTTTACAGACTTGGAAGGAATTAAGAGGAATCTGCGAAGGCTCATATAATAATGAGGTAAGAAATTGTGGGGGAGCCATAACCAAGTATAGGCCTAAAGGAACTCTGAAAGCTCTGCTCTGACTTTAAGAGAGGGTCTCCTGATGAGGCCGTGGGACACAGTATGGGGACCCAGATAACTCACAGTGATCCAGTAAGAGGCATGGGAAGGAGAGATGTTAATATAATGGTGATTCTGAAAGCTCATGAAAATGGAATTAAGAGATGAGTTTATTTTGGTGCAAAAACTTTGAATCCATGCAGTATTTTTACAATATACATTTTCCATTAACATTTTTTTGAAATCTGCTCATATTGTTGATTTTCAACTTTTTACACTAAAATAAACTTATCTTTAAATACCATTTTCCAAATCTTTTGAAATACCTTCATAAATATCCCAACATTTTTCTTCTCCCATTCTCTGCTCTCTTGTTATTGCTTCCCATTGGCTAAATCCACCTGGAAGTCAGAGGACAAAGAATCCCACTGCTGGGGCCGGCACTGTGGTGTAGTAGGTTAAGCCTCTGATTGTGGCACTGGCATCCCATATGGGCACCAGTTTGAGTCCTGGCTGCTCCACTTCTGATACAGCTGTCTGCTAATGGCCTGGGAAAACAGTGGAAGACAACCCAAGTTCTTGGGACCCTGAACCCATGTGGGAGACCTGGAAGAAGCTCATGGCTCCTGGCTTCAGATCAGCCCAGCTCTGGCTGTTGTGGCAAACCAGCAGATGGAAGACCTCTCTCTTTCTTTCCCTCTTTCTGTCTGTAACTCTGCTTCTCAAATAAATAAATAAATCTAAAAAAAAAAAAAAAGGAATTGTACTGATGCAATCATTAACTTTAACCTCCTACAGCAAAGATTAATTGGAGAAAAGGAGAGAGGGGATGTGAAGTGCCAAAGGCAAGATCCCTCCCGGCAAAGCAGTAGAATCAAAAAACAGATGATATCGGTTAGTCAGCGACTTAGCCATACCTATGTAAGAGGTCTTGAAACACTTCATGGAAAACGTGTTGTGAAAAATAATACATGGGTTTCGTAATTGTTTTGCACCAAAATAGACTTAACTTTTAATATCTCTTTACACGAACTGTTTTAAAGGATTTATTCATTTATTTCAAAGGCTGAGTTACAGATAAAGAGGAAGACACACACCCAAACCCATACCCACACCCACAAACACACTGAAAAAGAGAGAGAGAGAGAGAATCCCCTATCATCTGGTTCAGTCCTGAAACGATCACAGTGGCTGGAGCTGGACCAGGCTGAAACCAAAAGCCTGGAATTCCATCCAGATCTCCCTCTTGGGTGGCAGGGGCTCAAGCACTTGGGTCATGTTCTACTGCTTCCCCAAACACATAGCAGGAAGCTGGATTGCAGGTGGAGTAGGTGGGATGCCGTCAGCAGGCATGAGTGTCACAGGCATCGGCTTAATCTGCTGCACAAGGATGCTAGCCCCTCCATGAGCTTTTCAAAGTCCCCATGGGTGTTTGCAACCTTTAAAAGTGATTGTCGGCAATTAAGGCATTTGGATCTGGCTGAAAAGCCCATGAGAGCATTTCAGGCATGGAAAACCAAGACACTGTGGCAAAAAAAAATGATCTACACAAAGGATCTCTGTTGAGTAAGATCCCAGTGGAAAGAAAGGGCCATCAGAAGGATGTACTCTTCTCTGAAGGGAAGAGAGAGCTTTCACTTTCCTTATGGCCCTGTCTAAAAACTGACATAGTTTATGGACTTAAAAGGCTTCCATAGCCTTGGCAGCTCATGACAAGAGCCTCAAGTGGTCACTGACATCATAAAAAAGAGTGTCAATTGTTAAATCAACAGCAGGAGTTACTGTGCACTTGCTCCCCATGTAGGACCTCTGTCTTTAATGAGTTGTACTATGAGAATTAATGGTAAAACTTGTCTTCAAACAGTACTTTATACTTTGTGTGTCTGTGTGGGTGCAAACTGTTGAAATCTTTACTTAGTACAGAGTTGATTTTCTGTATATAAAGATAATTAAAAATGAATCTTAATGAAGAGTGGGATGGGAGAAGGAGTAGGAGGTGGAACTGGAGTAGGGGTAGGAGTGCAGGTATGGGGGCGAAGAATCAATCACTGTATTCCAAAAGCTGTACCTGGGGCTGGCGCTGTGGCATAGTGGGTAAAGCCACTGCCTGCAGTGCCGACATCCCATGTGGGCGCTGGTTCAAGATTTGGCTGCTCCACTTCTGATCCAGCTCTCTGCTATGGCCTGAGAAAGCAGTAGAAGATGGCACAAGTGCTTGGGCCCCTGTACCCGTGTAGGAGACCTGAAAGAAGCTCCTGGCTCCTGGCTCCAGATCGGCACAGCTCTGGCCATTGTGGCCAACTGGGGAGTGAACCAGCGGATGGAAGACTTCTCTCTCTCTCTCTCTCTCCTTCTCTGTGTAACTCTGACTTTCAAATAAAATAAATAAATCTTTAAAAAAAAACTACAAAAGCTGTACCTATGAAATTTATATTTATTAAATAAAAGCTTTCTAAAAAAACACTGGAGCAGAGGAAGGGCAGTATCAAATAGGAAGAACACAATAGACAAAAGAGAACAATAGCAGAGGAAACAATTTATCACAAAAGTTTAGAATTTGGAGAACTTAAAAAACATTGGACACCTCCCTCATGATAATCATCATCAAGGATCTCTTGCTAAAAGTACACTAAACTTTGGCCTTACTCTAGATTCTGATTAAGAATTTCCAGTGGATGGGGCAGGTGTTTCATGTAGTGGTTAAGATAAATGCCTGTGTCCCACATTGGAGTGCCTGTGTTCTAGCCCGGCTTCTAATCTGATACCTGATGAATCAGACCCTGGGAGGTAGCAGGTGATAGTACAAGTAGTTGGATCACTACTCTCCCACCAAGTGGGAGACCTGGTCTGAGTTCCTAGCTCCTGGTTTTGGTCTGGCCCAGCCAGGGTACACATTAGCAAGAAGATGGATTTGAAAGTGGAGACAGGACTCCTTCCCAGGCACTCAGATATGGAGTGTGGGTGTACCAAGCAGTGGATTAACCTGCTGTGTCATAAGGCCTGCCTTATCGTCAATTCCACGTCTTATTAAGTTTTTGGAATATCTTTGTGTGAGGCTGAAAGATCACCATTATTGCCAAGGGCTGACCTGCCATTGCCTCATACAGCCACCCTCCCCCTGTAGCTCTTGTCATCACTTGCTGTTCTCAGTTCTTTTTCTGAATTGTGTGTGTGTGTGTGTGTGTGGTGGAGACTGGGGAGGGAGAGAGCTCTGGTCTCAGCAGATGAGGCAGGGACATTTTTTAATGCTCTATCCCTTTTTGCTTTCCTGTTATCTGGTAGAATTTGAGATAGATTTTGCCCATGATCTAGGCGTAATCCCCATTTGAGTGAGCTCAGTAGTACCACAGTCAGAAACAGTATCTAGGATAACTGTGTACTGTGTACACTAGTATGGTGCTTTTTTGTAGCTCTCAGTGAATTTGCCCTTCCATACACTTCATGAGGGCAGAGTGAGATGGATAAAAACTGAAATTTAAAAGCAAGGATCATAGTTGATTATCAACTTATATCACAATCCAGAGGCCTGGTTTCTGTTTGGTTCTGCTACAAAGTACCTGCTAGATAATCAGCTAATTTGCTTTCCTTCTTTGGACTCATTTGAGAATACAACAAAGATCTTGGGCTTAATGATCTCCAAGGTCCCATTCAACATAAAATTATAAAAATTATAAATCTCAATAATTTCAAACCTGAACAAACTGTTTCCTTATGACCAGAAGCCCTAAGACACAAAGCCTCTGTTTTGAGTTCCTTGCAAAATGAAGTTTAATCACTGTTTACATTGTCTCTAGGCCATTGATGAAGTCGAATGGTAGGTAGTACTGCCACCTGCTGGAGTGAGCGAGTGCTTCACCACTTGGGAGACACTGCTATTATGAGACAGAAATCCATACAGCCAATCCTGAATTTGTTCCCATTCTCTGCCCAATTTAAACTCTTTTAGTGCTTGGCTATGGAAAGGTTATATATGCAAACGATAAACATTATAAGGGTACAAAAGTGCACATGGTACAAAATAACTCTCATTTCCTCCCCTTTGTAAGTGTTTTAAGATTTAGGTCATATAGAACTTACATATTCTTCTTAATTAATTCCCATTATAAATAATACTGTATTTGATATTGGTTATTGTTTGCATATATGAAAGTTATCAACATTTCTAGGTTAATTCATGCCTAGATGATTTAATGAGTTCTTAATTATTTTATAGAATTTTTTATTTGGATAGACTAGATATGCTATTATGTATTAATACTTTTTATTTTGCTATACTAGTACATTATTTGAAGATGAATTGAAAATAAAAATACAGGGGCCGGCGCCGTGCCGCATTAGGCTAATCCTCCGCCTGCGGCACCCGCATCCCATACGGGTGCCGGTTCTAGTCCCGGTTGCTCCTCTTTCAGTCCATCTCTCTGCTGTGGCCTGGGAAAGCAGTGGAGGATGGCCCAAGTGCTTGTCCCCCTGCACTCACATGGGAGACCAGGAGGAAGCACCTGGCTTCTGGCTTCGGATCGGCACAGCTCCGGCCGTTGCGGCCACTTGGGGAGTGAACCAATGGAAGGAAGACCTTTCTCTCTGTCTCTCTCACTGTCTGTAATTCTGACTATCAAATAAATAAAATCTTTTTTAAAAAGAAAATAAAAGAAAAATATCATTAATTTAAGGTTTGACCTATTTTTTTTTTTTAATATACCATTACACGAAACAGCTACATTGGTTTATCAAAAGTTACAGAGGTTGGCATTGTGGCTCAGATGGTTAAGCCGCTGCCAGTTATGCTGTGATGGGTGTCAGTTCACATCCTGGCTGCCCCACTTCTGATCCAGCTCCCAGGAAATGTACCTGGGAAAGCAGAGGAAGATGGTGCAACTACTTGAACTTCTGCTACCCACATGGGAGACCCAAATGGAGTTTCAGAACCCTAGCTTTCACCTGGCCCAACCCAGGATGTTGTGGACATTTGGAGAGTGAACCAGCAGATTAAAAATTCTCTCTCTACTCTCTCTTTCAAATAAACAAATAAATAAATGTATGTCTTTTTTAAAAAGAAAGCTGCAATATCTGTTTATAAATACCAGATCAAGTAAAATGTTGACATAGGGTAGAATAAATTATCAAAATAAGCTGGTACCAAAAAAATTATTTACCTTGTGTTTTCTAATCCTCTCAAATTGAGATTATTTCCTATGTCCTAATGATATCATGGTAGAAAATGTGAGACATAGACAAGAAAAGTAATAGAATAGGAAAAAGAAGAAAATAGTAGTTTAATTCTATTAATTCAATAAACCTCCCAACTGATATTTTTGAGTCCTATTAAGGTTGAGACCAATGATAAATGATAAAACATTGATACATTCAACAGATACTTATGATTAAATAATGTAATTGCAAGATTGTAGTGGTATTTGTAAGATACACAAATCAGTACGGGGATGTACCACATTAATAAAATGGAGGATCAACTTATGAGATCATCTCAATAAATGCAGAAAAAGCACTGGACAAAATCCAACATCCCTTTATGATAAAAGTACTCAATAAGTGAGGTATAGAAAGGAACGTACCTCAACAGAAAAAAAGTTATGTATGAGAAGATCACAGCTAACTTTATATTCAGTGGCAAAAAGCTGACAATTTTCCCTCTAAGATCAAGAATAAGATAAGAATGCACAATTTTACCACTTCCATTCAAAATAGCACTGGAAATCCTGGTTAAAACAAATAGGAAAAAGAAATAAAAGGCATCTAAATTGGAATGGAAAAAGTAAAACTCTCTGCAAATGATACAATATTATATAAAGGTTCTTCAGAACATTCGTGGAAAATAATACTATGAAAGAACTGTGCACAAATTTCAGAATTTTTGAATTCCCCTTTAAGTTTTGAAAACCCTATGTGTGTATGGATTTCAATTTTTGTACTCAAATATACTTATCTTTTAATCTTATTTTTCCACAAACTTTTTGAAGTATCCTCACATGTTCTCTTTCTTCCTGAAAGTCATGCAACTTCCTAAGAAGTGTCAATTAGACGCATCTACTGGCACTTTACTTGTATTTTTTACTAGTTTAGTAGAATTCTATTGCCCATGTTTCTGAGAACCAAAATGTGTTATATGAGACTTTTTGATTTCTATGAAAGGCTGTAAGGATTTAGAGCATATTAGCTCTTGCATTTAGTTTTTTTTTTTTTTCGAATGTACTGAATCTTTTTTTTTAAACTTTTATTTAATGAATATAAATTTCCAAAGTACAGCTTATGGATTACAGTGGCTTCCCCCCCACCCCCCATAACTTCCCTCCCACCCGCAACCCTCCCCTTACATACCGTCTAGAGAAAGAAGGTCATTGAGGATAATTAGTAGTGGGATTAATTCACAAGGTTTCTGGTTTGGTGCTTTTTGTGTCTGCTATTCACTATTTCAAATAGCACCATTGAGAATGCTTTGGGAAACATTGTAGTGGCCAGGTTTGTCTCAGAATCTGATCTTGGAGCAAGTGTTTGGTAAAGCAGTTAAGATGCTGCTTGAAATGCCCACATCCACCATCAGAATGCTTGAGTTCAAGTGCTCTACTTCCAGTTCCAGATTCCAGTTAACATGCATCCTGAGAGGTTGCAGTGATGGCCCAAGTAATTGGGTCACTGCCATCCATGTAGTTGACTTGGATTGAGTTCCAGATCCCTGACTGGCTTGGCCCAGCCTCAGCCGTTGTGGCTTTCTGGCAAGTGGAGCAGTGGATGTAAGATCTCTCTTCCTCTCTTTCTGTCTCTCTGCATTTCCAATAAATAAAAGTAAATAAAGAAAAAACAGAAGAGACCCACTGATCTGGCCAAATGTCTCAATACTGTAATCATACTCATGTTTATTTTTGTGACTTTACATATCTGCTCTTTGAACATCTCCTAGATAATGCTCAGAGAGGGAATGACATCTTCTATACTCACAAAGCAACTAAGTATGGGTAATGAACAAGAACTTGGAAGACAATTGACTCCTTGCTTAAAGCTTCAGCTCCTGCTATGGATTTTCCCAAGTTCTCCAGAAAGTAACCCTTCAATAAATATATGTGAATGTACACATGAATATCTGCATATATAAATGAAACAGGTATATTATATATGAAGGCACTTCAAAAAGTTTATGGAAAATGGAATTTCAAAATGAGTTGATTTTCATGCCAAAAATAAAAATTCTGTATGATTTTTTCACAAAATACATTGTCCACGAATATTTTGAAGACTCCTTAAATATATGTGTGTATATGTACATATATGTGTATATGTATATATGGTATACATATATGTGTGTGCATGTGTACCTTCTGAGATAGGTGGTAAAAAATTATTGTGTAAGGGAAAGAAAAGATAGTATTTATTTAACAAATTTTGTGACTATGACTTATATTAGTCTCATTTAGTCCTGAAGATAACAATGCAGATATGAGTTATTAATACCACTTTATGTAATGGAAGAATCAGACTTATATTAAAATAGCAGAGCAATGATTAAAATACTAGTCTTGAAACATCAGTTGAGAAATCTCTTTTAATAATTCCTATTATTTGTATAAGATTAAGAAAACCTTAAACTTAAGTTAAATAACAAAGTATAAATTATCAATTACATGGAAATACAAAAAATAATACTGTTAGCAGATAATCTAAGAATAAGATATGTGTGGCCTTAGTTAAAATATACTATCTCTGCTTAATGTTTAGAGAAATTTATATATACTTACTAATTTAATAAATATTTTTAGTGTCCTAAAATTTCTTATTTGAGAGAAACAGGCAGATGTAAATAGAGAGAGATAGTACTTCTATCTGTGGGTTCATTCACTCACCAAATGTGTGAAAGGGCCAGGCAAGCTGAAAGTGGGAAGCTGAGAATATAGTCTGGGTCTCTGGCTACAACCCAGTTACTTGCCATCATCACTGCTAGAAGGTTTATAGGGAGCATGAGCTGGCCAACAGCTTGATTTCAGATTTGTCTACTCTTCAGAACAGTAATGATTCAAGTCAGTTTGCGGTATGTTGTTACAGAAGCCCTAGGAAGCTAATGACTGTGTTAGGTCCCTAAAGGGATACTGAGACTAATTATTGAATCATTTTCCAAATACACTTAGTACCAGTTGTTCCAGGTAATGTGCTAACTGTTGGAGACATCATAAGGAACAAAACATACATGGTCTCTGCCTTCAACTCCAGTTAGAGAGACATGTATTAAACAGAGTTGAGGTCTATAATTATTTGTGGAACATAAAGCTGTAACTGTGTATAATAGGAAAGAACCAAGAAGAAGACCAGAACAGATATCCTCAAAGACATGACAGTTGAAGTGAGATCTAAAGGAAAAATGTAATATCCTAGATGATGAGGTAGAAAGTGTGGTGGTGGTGGTACAGGTCAGGTATTTGCACTAGTGTTTAAAAGACCAGTGAAGATGCCCACATTCCACATCATTGTGCCTGAGTTTAGGTCCTGGCTCTGGCTTCTGACTCCAAATTCCTGTTAAATGTGTGCTCTGGGAGGCAGCTGTGAAGCCTTAAGTTATTGTGTTCCTACAACCAACGTGGAAGACCTGGATTGAACACCTAGCTTTGGCTCCCTGGTCTGTGGGGATTTGCAGAGTAAACCAGTGGATGCAAGTTCTCTGACTCTCTGCCTCTCAGGTAAATAAATAAAAATTAAAAAGTGTGGTGTGTATGGTACTACACCAAACAGAGAGAGAAGCACTTTCAAAGGCCCAAGGAAAGAAGGAATTGGGCAAGTTTAAGGAATTGAACAAAGATAGTGAAGCAAAAGTGCAGAGAGGAAGAGGGAGCACATGGTAAGATGAGACTGGAGAGAGAGAGAGGGTTCAAGTGTGCCTCTTTGGCCACGCCCAGATTCTGACATTTATTAATCCACAGTAAGAGCAAGGAAGAGAAAGTCAAGGTAAACACATTTGGTACCAAAAAAAAAAGCAGCTAATGGCTGAGAGTGGGTTTATATGACAGTACCTCCTAGATTCCTCCCATTCAGATTGTCCTGAGTCTTGAGACCCAGGGAAGAGAGCAAATCAAAGACTTAGTTGCTGACATCTGGGTGAAACGTTAAGGGGACAGGTCATATGGGCACATTGAAAACCTGGTGGCTGCAGCTTTCATAGCTCAGTGGGAGTTGTCCTAGAGACCCTGCACCTGAGAAACACCATCAGCCCCTACCTGCATCTTGGGCACCCACATGGCCTCAATCCCTTGCAATAGATTTTGTAATATGTTACTATCCTACAGGTTCTGTAGTTCTGGTGGAACTGTGACTGATATGGAAATGAAGGTGCCAAGAGCCTGGTTGATGAAGCACCCATCAAGAATCTCAGAAATAGCTGGAGGTTTAGAAAGTGGGCACCAGACTGAATGTCCTGCAGTGGATGGAGACCTGAGTCAGAGAAACATGGTTGTGTGATTGTTATTTTGAGAGGATGTTAACATTCAGCTTGTGTGGCCTGATGTAGTAAAATTACCCTGCGTCAACCAGAGGTTGAGTCAACACTTGAAGGTTGGATGTGGGGAGATAGACTTGGTTTATGGGTGTTATTTATGACCTTACTGAATTTTGCCTCAAAATATTTCTCAAAGTTCATTATACTGTGTAATTTCTACCAGGAAGACTAGATTTAAGAAGCAAATAAAATCTTTATAGAAATAGACTTAGACTGCCATCTTGTGGGTATTCATCTTCTAGTGCTAACAAAAACAAATGATTCAAAATAAGTGTCTACATGCATTGTTTAATTTACAAGTAAAATTGCATATAAGGGTGTATAATATGATGTTTTGATATATGTGTATTGTGGAGTGGCTACATCAAGCTGCTTAACATAAGCATTACCTCACATACTTATCTTTTGTGCATGTGGTGAAAAACACTTAAAATTAATTCTCTTAGCAATTTTCAAGTGCACATAAATTGTTATTAACCATAGTCCTTATGATTTTCTGAGGCTGAGGGGAGAAAATGATTGGTCACCCAGTATGTCTTCATTTGGCCAATTTGGTGATTTTGATACACCAACATGCTCTCTTTCTTAGCTTAGGAGTGAAATAAGATGGGTAAGACACAGATTGGATGGACACGAGATTTGGAGTGTGAAGAAAAATAGGATGAAGCTCAGAAATAAGCTGGCTCTTCATACTGTATTTTAATACAAAATTAGCATCCTAAAATCAGTGTAAAATCCATGTGTAATAAAAGTAAGGAAGAGCTTATAATAGATAGCAAAAGTCCCCATTATACACTTTCTGTTCTCTCCACTTCCTACAGACATCTGCTCCAGCCTCAAGTGTTTTCATTTGGGAAATCAGGGCATGTGGAGAATAATCTAAAGTCTCTTTCAGTTTTCAACATTTCTTAAAAAACGTGAGTACCTGTTGGTGGGACAGTAAATTATTACAGAAATTACCAGAAAACAGGGTGGAAGTTTCTCAAAAGCTTAAACATAGAACCGCCACAGAACCCATCAATCCCACTACCAATTACATAATCAAAGGATATGAAATCAGTCTTCAAGAAGACATCTACACTCCCATGTTTATCACAGCATGATTCACGATAGCCAAGATCTGGAATCAACCTAAATGTCCATCAGCAGATGAAGGAATAAAGGACATGTGGCATACACACAATAAGTGACCGTATACAATTTTCCTCAAAGCAGAGCCAGTCATATGCTTCAAAAACACTCTATTCATTTTCTGAATTTCTGAGCTGCTCAAACATCTTTCCAGTATCAAGATAAAATTGGATCTTTTATTTTATTTTAGAATTAGCAGAAATGGATTTTATTTATGTTTTTAGAAAGCTTTAATTTAATAAATATAAATTTCATAGGTACAGTTTTTGGAATATGGCGTTTCTTCCCCCTGTTAGGAAAAGAGTTGCAGATTGGTGCCTCCTCACACAGGGCACCAAAATGTTAGGAAAAGAGGCGCAGAATAGAGAGGAGACAGTGTACAAATTTATAGCCAGACCAAATTTATTCAGAGAAAGTAAATCCGTAGAGGTGGGTGACCAACTGCCTACGTGTACATGATGGAGCACGTGGCAGAAGGCCCCGACCCCCAGGAGCCCGGCCTTTTTATATTTTTTGAGGACTGGGGGTGAGGGTGGGGTAGGGGGCAGCAGACAGAGAAGAATTCCTGGAACTGGTCTTTCAAGTGTTCCAAGCAACTGGTCTTTCTGGTGGCCTTGAGGGGTGGGGTATGAAGGCAATAGGGTGTGAGATCCAATTGAGTTTCAAGGGCAAGGAATACATTCCAATGTTTATCTATCTTTTGGGCAATGAGTGAGTATGGCTGAAGCTTTCTTTTTTTTTTTTTTTTTTTTCCTGACAGACAGAGTGGATAGTGAGAGAGAGAAACAGAGAGAAAGGTCTTCCTTTTTGCCATTGGTTCACCCTCCAATGGCCGCTGCGCATCTCGCTGATCCGAAGCCAGGAGCCAGGTGTTTCTCCTGGTCTCCCATGCGGGTGCAGGGCCCAAGGACTTGGGCCATCCTCCACTGCCTTCCCGGGCCATAGCAGAGAGCTGGCCTGGAAGAGGAGCAACAGGGATAGAATCCAGTGCCCCAACCGGGACTAGAACCCAGTGTGCCGGCGCTGCAAGGCAGAGGATTAGCCTGTTAAGCCAAGGTGCCGGCCATGGCTGAAGCTTATGTCCTTGTTCCATCACCCCCCATACCCACCCTCCTACCCCTGCTCCCATCTCACCTCCAACTCCTTCTCCCATCTCATTCTTCATTAAGATTCATTTTTAATTATCTTTATATACAGAAGACCAACTTTATACCAAGTAAAGATTTCAACAGTTTACACCCACACAGACACACAAAGTATAAAGTACTGTTTGAAGACAAGTTTTACCGTTAATTCTCATAGTACAACTCAATAAGGACAGAGGTCCTACATGGGGAGCAAGTGCACAGTAACTCCTGTTGTTAATTTAACAATTGACACCCGAGGCTCTTGTCATGCGCTGCCAAGGTTATGGAAGCCTTTTGAGTCTACAAACTCCATTAGTATTTAGATAGGGCCAGAAGCAAAGTGGAAGTTCTCTCCTCAAAATGGAATATTTTAAAATACTTTGTCAATGACTTAAAGTTTTATAAAGTGTGTAGTGTTGTTTATATCTGTCTTGTGTTTATGATAGTCTTTTTACCTGTGTTGTCAAGAGTCAAAGGTTTTTGTCACCTTTTGAAGTTAATTCTCCTTCACTTTATTTTATCTGTTGCAGCAAGTGTCCCCAGCTCTTTCTGGAGAGGTATCGCTCTGACTCACTCTGGACATGTTTTCCACATTTGCAGCAAGGCTGTGTCACCTCTCTCTTCTGGGTCACATTTGTGTATTATTTTCTGAGAATGTTTATGATTATCTTTTATCCTTGGTGCTCAAATTTATGAAGATTTTACTCATCTTACTCAGCAATCAGTGAAAACTCAGATTTGGGGGTTCTGTTTACTCCTGTTTGTTTGATCATACCCTGTTTCCATTTTCTCTTTGAGATTTTAAGCTAAATTATGGTTTCTCTGTTGATTTTATTTTTCCAGATAGGCTGTGACACTGGGTGGAAATCCTGATGTGGAGTTCGATTCACACAGTGGAACCTGTGGCTTAGCTATGTTGGCTGTCAAACGGGGACGTGTGCAGGTGACTTCCAGAATGAGATGACCTTAATTTGGAGTGTGCCAATGTCCCATTAGAAGCCCTAACTCCTCCACATGACTTACAAATGTCAGCAGTGAGAGAAGAGGAGGGAGGGCAATTTAGCTGTCATATCTTTCCTCTGTTTACATGGTCAACAAATCCATCTGGATCTAGACCTGTCCTTGCCCTGAGCCCAGAGCCCTCCAGTGTTCTAGTTCACAGCATCGTCAGCCCCCTTCCAGGCTAGTGCTTCCTTTGCTGTGTGCTCCTGACTGTTTTCCTACCAGAGATTTACTGTAATCTCTCATCTATTTGTTATTCTTGCCCTCTATCCCTGATGGTTTCTTAATTTTTTGGGGTTACTTCTGACCCATCTCAGCATATACTGAGAGGTACAGCACATACATTCATATACCCAGCCCAGAATCTGGAACAATTAGATAGATTCCCTTTGATGTCAAATTCTCCATTTCATTAGTGCTTACTGGGCTTTCTCATTTTCATGAAAAGCCCTTCATTTTTCTTTTCTTTTTTGATAATACTGGTTTTGTGACATGGAAACTATTGCACATCAACTTTATTGATTGATTATTTTCAAAGCCTCATCTTTATTGTAATGTTTTTTGTGAAAATGCTTTTTTTTAAAAAAAAAAAGATTTATTTATTTGAAAGGCAGGGTTACACAGTGAAAGGGAGAGGCACACAGAGAGAGCGAGCTTCTGTTCTCTGGTTCACAATCCAAATGGTTACAATAGCCAAGACTGGACCAGTCTGAAGCCAGGAGTCAGGAGCCTCTTCCAGATCTCTGACACGGATGACAGGGGCCCAAGCACTTGGGTCATATTCTGCTGCTTTCCCAGACACATTAGCAGGGAGCTGGATTGGAAGTGGAGCAGCTGGGAATAATATCGGCACCCATAAGGGATGCTGGCATCTCAGGTGGCACCTTAACGCACTCGCCGTAGTGCCAGCCCCTCAATCTATATTTTTTAGATAGAGATTTGCAAAAGAACTTGGAGATAGTTTCTGATCCTTCCTATCAAAAAAGCAAGGGCTAGCTAAGGACCTCCCCATGGTCTGGAATGGAATATGTGCTTACTACAAGCAGTACAAAGAGATCACAAGGATGAAGGAGCTAGGCATGGCTTTGAGTATCCAATCACTAATATGTGCCCCATTATTCCATCAATTAGCAGCACACTTAGAGAAAATGAATACTTAATCTTACATGTTTTCCCCAGAAGAGTGTCAAGATAGTTTATTGTTATCTAGCCATATTACCATTCAGCAAACACATTAATCCTTGCTCTGAGTCAGGCACTCTGCCCTTAAGTAATTAAGATAGGGCCCATTTGCTCCTTCCTTCTTCCAGCTGAGGCGCACATACTGGCACACAAGGGGAATGTCAGTCAGCCTGGAGTGGAAGGGTACATTATGTATCAGGCACCCTTAGATTTGGGAGATGCAAAGACAAAAGAAGCTCTCAGTCCAGTGGAGGGAGACAGGTAAGTGGGACAAGAAGTCTGATGGAGATTCCTGTTGCCCTCAACCTTGCATTTTGGTCTTCAAGACTAGAAATTGCAATCAGGTGATGATAGATTTTATTATGCATGTAGAGCAAGAGTCAGATGTTTTGTAGCTCAAGGACTTTGGAAATAATCTTTGATATCTCCACAGGCTTTCCTTAGTTAAGTTTTTGGTAAAAACTCCGTCCTTCTGCCTCTCTCTTCTACCCTCTTATTCTATGGTTTTCACTCCTTTTTTTTCCTCTTCCATATATTTTCTTCTATTAAAGGTTAGTTTACTCTCACAGAGGAGTTTATAACTCTGTCACAAACAGAATACACACCCAGAACTGATATTCAGTTGATATGATTCAGATATTAATATTTCCATAACTTTGACAAACAACTATTGTTCTGCATCCCCAGCCTCTTTTCTACAAAGTGAGAAACTAATTGTTAACTTATAGCAACTCATTCTATTACCCCTGCCTTATTTATTGTCAAATATATTTTTGAAAGATTTATTTATTTGAAAGACACAGTTACAGAGAGAGGTAAAGACAGAGAGGGAGAGGGAGAGGGAGAGGGAGAGGGAGAGGGAGGGGGGGCATCTTTCATCTGCTGATTCACTCCCCAGTGGCCACAATGGCCGGAGCTGAGCCAATCTGAAGCTAGGATCCAGGAGCTTCTTCTGGGTTTCCTAGGTGGGTACAGGTGCCCGAGAACTTGCGCCATCCTCCGCTGCTTTCCCAGGTGCATTAGCAAGGATCTGGGTTGGAAATGGAGCAGCTGGGATTCGAACTGGCACCAATATGGGGTGCCGGCGCTACAGGCCAGGGCTTTAACCCACTGTGCTACAACACCATCCCTGATTATCAAATATTTTAAAGCTCTCTTCTGAGTTGCAGAAGAATATGAAGATACTTCAAAAGTTCTTGGAAAAAATAGAGCTAAAAGGTTAGTTTATTTTGCTGTAAAAAATTTTTGGATCCTGTGCGTATGAAGGGTCTTTAAAAAGTTCATGGAAAATACAAATTATGAAAAACCTGTGCATGTATTTTGAAATTTTTGCATCAAAATAAACCTATCTTTTAGTTCAATTTTCCACATATATTCTGAAGTTCTCTTCAAAAAAGTACAGAATTTGCAAAACTCAAATGCCAGATTGGTGTTGTGGCACACTGGGGTAGGTAGGTAGCCACTTGTAATGCCAGATTCCATGTTGGAGTGCTGGTTCAGGTCCCAGCTGTTCTGCTTCTTATCTAGATCCCTGCTAACGTGTCCTGGAAGGCAGTGGAGGATGGCCCAAGTACTCGGACCCCTGACATCATATGGGAGATCCGGATGGAGTTCCAGGCTCCTGGCTTCAGCCTGGCTAGGTCCTTGTTGTTGCAGCCCTTTGGGGAGTAAACCAGCAGGTGGAAGATTCTTTCTCTCTCCCCCTCCTCTCTCTCTCTTGTTCTCTCACTCCTTCACTGTCTCTTCATCTCTCTCAGTCACTCTGCCTTTCAAATAAATAAAATAAATATTTTTTTAAAAGAAACAACTCTAATGCCTCCAGAGGTGAGTAGGTGATAGGAGCAGGTGAGGCTGGATTTGGAACCAGAGATCCAGCCATGATAGAAGTGCAGAGTGCAGGCTTGAGGATACGGAACATCTGCACACAGCGGTCACTGAAAATCTAGGACAGTCTTACTAGCATCTCAGAAGGAATGTCAGAAATCTGGGTTTTAATGTTAGCTGTTGGAAGGAATATGACAAGATGAGTTTTCCTTAATCCTCCTGAAAATAAAGTTTATATACACAGCATTACAAGAAGTTAGTATACACAATCTGCAGATTCTGCCTAAATCCAAATTAGTTAAGGATCAGTAGATGAATGCTGGAAGTTCAACTATTTCTTGATGAAGTTCACCATAAGAAACGCACACACAGATCTGATTAATATCCTCAATGCTTCAAGAATCATGGTACATAGAAGAAGCAGAACAAGCTGGTGTCAAGGCATGTGTAATGTTTACTTTTGACTAAAGCAAAAACATGTCAGAGTTAGAATAATCATTTGTACGATATTATTATATCTAAGCAGCTAACTGTATACTAAGATAAAAATAGGTTGTTTGCCACCAAAATGTTAAAAGAAGGACCTTGCACTGAAACATCTCTGCTGGTTTTAAATTTCCTCTGAAAACTTTCCGCTGAATCGCTTTAGGGGGATGGTTTCAGGGGCTCCCATAGTTTTCTTGGATCTGAGAACCTTCTGAAGGAGAGTTCTGCAGCCCACCCATCTCAGTGTGCGTGGCTCGAGCTGCCATGTGTATACTTTGGCTCTCTCCGGAAGTGGTAAATCTTGGGGCCCTTAGTCTTACTGTTCTTTGAAAAATTACTTATTTATTTGAGATGGGGAGAGAGAGAGAGAGAGAGAGAGAGAGAATCTCCCATTTGCTGCTTCACTTCCTAAACACTCGTAACAGGCAACAACTAGGGCTGGGCCAGGCTGGAGTTGAGAGCTGGGTACTCAACCCATGTCTTCCATGTGGTTGGCAGGAGCCTAATCTCTTGACTCCTCATGGCTGCCTCACAGAGTCTGCATTGGAAGAAGCTGGAGTCGGGACCCAGAGCTGAGAATTGAACCCAGGTAATCAAATATTGAAAATGGGCATCTTTTTTTAGAAAGCTTTTATTTGATAAATATAAATTTTATAGGTACAGCTTTTGGATTATAGCAGTTCTTTCCCCCATACCCACCCTTCCACACCCAAACTGTCCCACCTCCTACTCCCTCTCCCATTGAATATGGACATCTTAATCACTAAAGATCTGCTCTGATCCCATTATTTTAGGGAATGTGATGGTAGCCAGTCTGCTTACTATGAATCACCGGCAGTGAAAATGATGGTGTATGAAAGATAGCAAGTTAGTGTAAAATTGTCACCCATAGTTAACTGAAATAATTAATTTTTATTTATTTTTTTTAAAGATTTATTATTTATTTGAAAGTCAGAGTTACACAGGGAGAGGAGAGGGAGAGAGAGAGAGAGAGAGAGGTCTTCCATCCGATGATTCACTCCCCAATTGGCCACAAAGGCCAGAACTGCACCAATCCGAAGCCAGGAGCCAGGAGCTTCTTCCAGGTCTCCCATTCAGGTGCAGGGGCCCAACCACTTGGGCCATCCTCCACTGCCCTCCCGGGCCACAGCAGAGAGTTGGATTGGAAGTGGAGCAGCCGGGACTAGAACTGGCACCCATATGGCATAACGGTGCTTCAGGCCAGGACGTTAACCCGCTGCACCACTGCGCCGGTCCCATAATTAACTTTTATTAACAATTTGTGTATTTGTCATGTCAAGGACTTCCCTTCATCTCCAATGGCCTTCAGTCTTCTCGTGCCTAGCACTACTGTCATTCCTTGTTAATTTGTGCTGATTTTTTGAAGCTGCTATCTCTACTTCAAGGCCACCTTTATATACCAAGGTCAGTGATGCTGGGACTAGGATGATAAGAACATAGATTGGGCTCTGTGTTGGCCTCTTCTGAAGAGCAGGACAGGGTGCTGAGAGAATGAGAGTTAGGGAGAAGGAAGTTCCTGTTCCTGGAGGCAGAAACCCTCAGCTGCAATTCCCCTCTCTTGGCAGCAGCAGGAAGTCTAGTTCTTCTTCCTGGCTTCTTTCTGCCTCCCACTACTGTCTGCAGAGGAGCCAGAAGCAACCAAGCAGTGCCTCCTTCTCAGAGATCTGGTTCTGGTCTAGCTCCAACCCCAACCCCCCCCCTTTTTTTTTCCCCTGCTTTCCCTAGAGTTAACTGATTTTGGAAGTTTATCTCTAAATTACATCAGTGTCCCCCTTTTGCATTTTTAGCTCTCTCACACCTATTTAGCCAATCTCACCTTGTTGATTTTAATTAATTTGTAATAAATCCTATCTGTTAAAATAATTAGTATGCTTTCTAGTTTCTTGCCCTGGCCTCGGTTGAGTGAAGACTTTCATAATGTTCTTTATCCTACAAGCTGTGTGTGTTTCAACAAATTCTGTGTTTCAAAGCTCTAAGAACTTGCCATAGAGTTGGAGCTTCTTTTAACTTTTTTTTTTAAAATATTTGTTTATTTGAAAGGCAGACTTAGAGAGAGGGAGAGCAAGAGAGAGCGCGAGAGTCTTCCATCTGCTGGTTCACTCCCCAAGTGGCTGCAACACCCAGGGCTGGGCCAGGCCAAAGCCACAATCTAGGAGCTTCCTCCAGGTCTCCCATGTGGGTGGAAGTGGCCCAAGTACTTCAGCCATCTTCTGTTGCTTTCCCAAATGCATTAGCAAGGAGCTGGATCTGAAGTAGAGCAGCTGAGACTCAAACCAGCACCTATATAGGATACTGGTGCTGCAGGCTACAACTCAACCTGCTAAGTCACAATGCTAGCCACTCTTTTAACTTAATTTTAATTGCAAAATTTCTTTTAATTCAAAAATGCTTTGCTTTTTTTTGTTAAGAAACAAAAGACATTTATTTACAAGATTTCTTATTTGAGCAGCAGTGAGAGTCAAGAAACAACACACAGTCAACTAAAACTTCACTAATAGTCTTTAAGCCAGTTTATAAAACAACCAGAGCAGCTCCTGACTCTTTGGCTAGAGAGATATCTCTCTGAGCTTTCAGTTGCATTAAGATATACATTTATAACCCAAGGCGTCTGTGCAAACAGCACTGTGGCATTTGGCTCAGCTATAGTAGCCTCTAGAGCGCTATTCCCTGTTCACCTTACGTAGCTATTCCCCACTTCAGATTTCTTTGTCAGCTTCTTTCTCTTTTTCTCCTTCTCTGGCAGCTCTCTCCTCTTTTTCCCCTCCACTGTTGGCTCCTTTCTCTTCTTTTTTATTGGCTTTCTCTTGCTCTCCTCCACTGACCGCTGCTTTCTCTCCTTTGTGCTGAACACGGATGTAAACTGCTTTGTTACAGCCTTCCCGGTTCTGAGCGTTTTCAATGGCCAAAAACTGTATTCTGGAGGCAAAGATGGTGCTTTCCTCAGTGTAACTCTGAGTACAATCTAGTTGCAGCAAAGTACCATAGTTGAAGTCTTCCACAATCCCTTTAAACTTCAAGCAGAATGGCCTCCATTTCTCCTTTGCCAATTCTGATTTGGGTTCTTCTGGGCCCAATGCATCTATCTTGAGTTTCTCAACAATTTTTTGGAACTCAGAGTAGATCTGGTCATCCACTTTGGTGAGTTTCAGGAACTGTGGGTCAACTGCTGAAATCAGCTTGTAATACACCTCAGCAAGCTGCATTGCTCTTGCGGCCCACGCCACTTCAATATCTGGATTGTTGCCGTAAGACTCTGCTGGGAGAGAAAGAGCATATGCCACAGATGCCAGCTCCCAGGAAACCAATTCAGTGGTTCCACTACTAGCCTCCGTGTTGGCGCCAGAAAGTATGGCTTCACCTCTTCCAAAGATGCTTTTCTAATAGTGGATATTTAAACAGGTAGAACAAATAGAGAATATAAATTCTGTAACCCTATTTATCAGTTTATCAATTTTAGTATATTTCAGTTGGATCAATGTTCTCTTACTATTTCAGATTTATTTTATTTGAAAGTCAGAAACACACACACACACAGAGAGAGGGAGAGAGAGAGAGAGAGAGAGAGAGAGGGAAGAGAGAAGATCTCATTTGCTGGTTCATTCCCAAATGCCTGCAATAGCTGGGGATGGGCCAGGCTGAAGCTGGGAGCCAGGAACTCAATCTTGGTCTCCAGTATAGGGGTCAGAGACCCAGCTACCTGAGCCATCACCTACTGCCTGCCAGGGTGTGCGTTAGTAAGAAGTGGAATGAAAAGTAGGACCAAGACTTCAACTCAGGAACTCTAATATGGCTTGCAGGTGCCCCAAATGTTGCCCTGACTACTACACTCATTGCCCAACTCTGTTTTCTACTTTTAAAAGCCCCAGTTTTTAGGGGTGGGCATTTGGTGCAGCAGTCAAGTCACCACTTGGACACCCACACCCCATGTTTGGGTGGCTACTTTTCTTTTGGCTGCCACCTTCTGATCCAGCTTTCTGCTAATGTGTACCCTGGGGGAGGGGGGGCAGCAGGTGAGAGTTCAACTACCTATGTCCCTGCCACCCAAGTAGGTGACCTGGGTTGAGTTCTGGGCTCCTGGCTTTGGCCTAGTCCAGCCTGGCTGTTGGGATTTTTTGGGATGTGAATCAACAGATGGAGGATCTCTCTGTGTTTGTCTGTTTGTCACTTTATCACTGTCTTCCCAATAAAATGAAAAAATTTAAAAGGCCCTGCTTTTAAAAATGCAACCTAAAAAATTCAATGACTCATGAATTCTGAGTTCATCCCTTTGTATGATATTGGACTGGAGAAAACCTTGCTGTAGGTTTATAACTCTCCCCCACAGGTTCAGTGCTTCTTTGTTTTTCTCATCTGCAATATGATGACTCACTTTAGGAGGGCCCAGGATCAACAGACTGCTTGTTCCTGCAGGATCTGCTCACTGCAAGAAGGAATTGTGGGGAATGAACTGGAGAACCACACTTTAAGAAGTTGGCCTTTCCTGCTGGGCAGAGTGAGGGCAGCTTTCAAACAGCAGATTGTTCCTTATGAGCACATGGGATGGGGCCAGACCAGGGACCAAAACCACAATCTAAGATTGCAAAAATTCTTCATGATTTCACAATTATGCCCACAGCAGGCTTCCTGCTGCAGAAATCTTGACCTAAGGTCCAACAGCCAATTCAACTTGGCTAATAGCATTTTTTTTCTCGTGATCAACAAATGATGAAAAAGCGATGCATTAGCAAGTGTCATAGCATGATGCTTGACCTGCAGACCAGGAATCAATTCCTTTCTCTGACTCTCCCCTGGATTGTAACTTCTCTCCATTGAGTGCCCACGAGGGCAAGGCACTATCCTGGGAACCCTAAGGTCATTATCTCACTTGATTCTTCACAAACCTGTGGAGTAGGTATTGTGGTGACAACATTTAAATGAGGCTTGAGCTCATAAATAAATGCCCACTCTCATAACTGGTGGAGTCCTCAGTCAAATCTAAGTCTACAGCCTGATGTTTTGTCTTTTGTTCTCCAGTTGCTATAAAACATAATGTGTACTTACAGATAATCTTGTCAGGGCAAGCTTCTTGCTTTACATTAATGAGGGCCACATAAGATTTATGACTTTGATTGCTTCTAATCTCCTAGGTCTCCCACAGCTTCATTTGAAATTTGTGTGTTTTTCATTTTCTTTTCTTTTTTGTTTAAAGATTTTTTTTTTATTTATTTGAAAGACAGAGTTACACAGAGAGGCAGAGACAGAGAGAGAGGTCTTCCATCCGCTGGTTTACTCCCCAGATGGCCACTATGGCCGGAACTGCGCCGATCTGAAGCCAGGAGCCAGGAGCTTCCTCCTGGTCTCCCACATGGGTGCAGGGGCCCAAGTACTTGGGCCATCTTGTACTGCTTTCCCAGGCCATAGCAGAGAGCTGGATTGGAAGAGGAGCAGCCGGGACTCAAACCAGTGCCCATATGGGATGCCGGCACTTCAGACCAGGGCTTTAACCCGCTGCGCCGCAGAGCCTGCCTTGAGTTTTCAATTTTCGTAATGGGTATGATACCATTTCTTATATTTTTTGCATAAAGTTTGTGCCATCAAACATTGCTTCTTAAAGGTGTCTTTAGAGATTGAACTCTGAAGCTGTGGATTATTCAAAGCTTCTTCGTGGGGGTGGGCATTTGGTGTACCAGTTAAGATGCCACTTGGAATGCCTGCATTAAAATCAGAGTACCTGAGTTTGACTCCAAGCTCCACTCCTGGCTCTGGCTCACTGCTAATACATACCCCGGGAATCAGCAGATGATTGGCTCAAGTAGTTGGATCCCTGTCAGCCACATGGGGGTCCTGAATTGACTTCCTGGCTCCTGGCTTTGGCCTGGCCCCGTCCTGCCTATTGCAAGAATTTGGGGGAATGAACCAGTGGATAGGAGAGTACTCTCCCCCCGCCCCCAACTCCCACCACCACCACTCTCTCGCTTTCTGTGTCTGTCTCTCTGACTTGCAAGTAAATAAGATGGTTGAACAAGAGTTTAAAAAAATTCTTCCGGGACTGGTGCCATGGCTCACTTGGTTAATCCTCTGCCTGTGGTGTTGGTATCCAATACGGGCACCGGGTTCTAGTCCCGGTTGCTCCTCTTCCAGTTTAGCTCTCTGCTGTGGTCTGGGAGGGCAGTGGAGGATGACCCAAGTGTTTGGGCTTTTGCACCCGCCTGGGAGACCAGGAAGAAGCTCCTGGCTCCTGGCTTCGGATTGGCGCAGTGCCGGCCATAGTGGCCATTTGGGGAGTGACCTTTCTCTCTGTCTCTCTCTCTCACAGTCTATAACTCTGTCAAATAAAAAAAAATTCTTCCTTTAATTTTCATGTCACTTTAGTTTTTGAAATTTCTTGTTTATATTTCTTCTGTATGTAGCTTTCCCATGAAAGATGGGAGCTTTTATTTTTTCTTTGCAGTTATTCTAAAATTTTGTGATTTGGGGACATTTTATTTAGTAAAGGTTGATAGAACATTTATATATTCAATATTAACATGAAGTTTTTATTGTAGTATTACCTATAGCAGGTAAAATGAATAATCAGATTAATAAATAAAAGAAACTGAGGCTTAGGGAAACAGTTGCTCTGTGTAACTAACTGGTAGGTAGTGAAACCATGCCTCAAACCAAGTCTATTCAAAGTCCAAGGCCTGTTCTCTGAACCACTATAATCTATGTGCCCTTCCTGTAAACTGTGTTCTCATCATTGCCCTAAATGTATCTGAGAGTGATGCTTTACTGATGCATACCTGGTGCCCTGCTGGCCCCTTTTTGTGCACCCCAGAGTTTATAATACCATCTTGATGTGCGCGGAGCTCTGAGCTAACTCTGTTGTGACTCTTTCGTTCTGTTGTCCAAACTAAACAGGAAGGATGTTTTCACTGTTTCATCCCAGTCCTTGGCATAGTGAGTAGCACTTAATTGTTGTTTAACAGATAATTGCAGAATAAATGGATGAATGATTCCAGGCTTGCCCAACATTTGCTCAACTTTGCCTTCTGTGCCTATATCCACTGGAGGAATTTCCATCTGCCTTAATCACTATCAGATCTCCGTAATAAAACACGGTGATTGTCATGTTGGTAATGAATATTAGTTATTGATGAAATGATAAGTTGATGCAGAGAAATAACTTCTCTGATAACCTACAAAGGAGCAATGAAGTATGTTCTTGAATAGAGGCTTTTGTAGCCATACGTTTTATTGAGATTTTTATTGGCTGTGTTATTTTGGTGCAATGGCATAAACTCACAATTACTTAGCAAGAAGCTTCATTATAACTTCTCATCTATAACTGGGAAATGGAGGTTAGAAATTGGCTTCCTATCCTGCTAGGTCCCAGAGCCAAAAACTCGTGTGAATTCTCTTCATGTTCCCTTCCCTTCTCTTTGCTTCTATGCATCTCACTCTGGCTTCGTACTGTGAAAAGGCTCTTTCTAACAGGGCAACAATGAAGACCAGGAGAGGAGGACCGTTAGTTGTTCTCATAATGTGCTGCCAGCAGAGTCAGCATCACTTGGAAACTGGTTGGAAATGCCAATACTTGAGCCCTGTGCTAGCCCTACTGAATCAGAAATTCCGACAGTGGGGATGAATGCCCTGTGGTTTAACAAGCTCTCCAGGTGATGCCCTGGAAGGGCCTCCATGTCTGTGATGCCCACTAAAATTGGAGATTCCTATTAAATGGGCTTCATCCAGTGGCCTTTCACATACACAGTTAGAAGCATATAGGTGATGGCCCAAATCCAGAGATACATGTTTGGAATTTGAGTCACTCGCTTGAGAAGAGCCTAATGAATACTGTAATTATGCCTGTGCCCCTGTTCTGAGAGGTCTTTAAAAAGAAAGGGATTCGGAGAAGGTATAGTAATGGATGCTCTTTTGGTAAATTCCACCTTGAAGATGGATAGAGAAAAGCTGGGGGGAAACTGGCACTTGTGTTCCACTAGAGAAAAGTATTTAGGCTCAAATTCTCAAATGGCCACAAGAACCTTGGGAAGTCAGTAACTCCCCAGTTGTATTGTTTCATAGCAATCCTTTTCTGCATCACGATAAGTAGTAAAATCACACAGCTGTTTGTGAGTTTTGGGAGATAGCTGCAAGCAGGGAAGGCTGAGATCACTGCGATTTGCTAGGAAGCTGGTCTTAGGGAACAGGCAGCTTGGGGAGTGCAAACAGAAGCCAAAACTCCGAGGTGGAGGGAAACTGCCTACATTCTGAGGGTCTCCAGGGTCCCAGAGACAACAGAGATTCCCCAGGGATCCCATTCCCTCAGAAGTAGTAACAAATGGCTTTGGGATTCTGTGGTATCTGCCTTTGCAGATTTTAATTGTTTTTATTTATTCCTGTATCATTCTTTAAAGTTTCCTTATTTCTAGTGCTAATGGAAGCATCTTTGCTAAGGTCAGGAAGAGAATTTTCTCACAACACACTTTTTTTTTTTTTTTGGACAGGCAGTGTTAGACAGTGAGAGAGAGAGACAGAGAGAAAGGTCTTCCTTTTTCCGTTGGTTCACCCCCCAAAAATGGCCACTACGGCCGGGGTGCTGCGCCAATCTGAAGCCAGGTGCTTCCTCCTGGTCTCCCATGCAGGTGCAGGGGCCCAAGCACTTGGGCCATCCTCCACTGCCTTCCCAGGCCGCAGCAGAGAGCTGGGCTGGAAGAGGAGCAACCTGGACAGAACCGGCGCCCCAACTGGGACTAGAATCCGGAGTGCCGGAGCCGCAGGTGGAGGATTAGCCAAGTGAGCCATGGCACCGGCCAGAACACATTTTCATCACAGGAAAGTCAGCAGCAACAGCTTAACTGTTCCTGAGCTAGAAACAAACATGTTAGCAAGAGAGCGAGGAGAGAGGTGAGCAATAATTAAAAATATGGTAATTCTAATAAGTATTCTAAATAAAAAACACTCTAAATAACCATTACAGAAACAACATAATAGCAAATATTCATTGGTCTCTGTGGTGTGCAGGTCCTATTTTAGGCACTTTGGATTTAATTCTTTTATTATTCACAAGTTCTATACATTTTACAAATGGAAACCTGGCACAGCTTGCTCAACTGACACAGTTTTTGATAGTAACCCATGAAGTTTTGTCTTTGGAGCTGATCCAGTTTATCGTGACATAACGCTGCCTCTCCAGAAAAAGTGAAACTCTTCAGTTAAAGGGTGTAGTAGTCTGCTAATGTTTACTATTCCTTTCTTTTGGAAAGACTGTTGTACATAATTTCATGTAGGAGCTTCTCTGTATGAAGATAGGAACCAGCCACCAGGCTACCCTTGTAATGACACTGTCATTATACCTAAGACTTGACATTAGCTTCCTTTTTTAAAATTTACTTATTTGTGAGAGAAAGCATGCATTCCCATTTGCTGGTTCATGCTCCGAATGCCTACAATGGCCAGGTCTAAGACAGACTTAAGTGGGAACTAGGAACTCAGTCCAGGTCTCTTTTGTGGGTGGCAGGGAGTCAACTACTTGGCCTATCATTGTTGCCTCCCATTGTCTAATAAACAGGAAACTGGAATTGGGAGCAGAACTGGGAATTGAACCCAGGGTTCCAATGTGGGATGTAGGCATCTTAACTACTAAGCAAAAGACTTTCCCTGGCATTTGCTTCCTTTCAAGAAGCATTTTGTTTCCTAACCTAAAGTCGGAGAGTAATGTGATTTATATTCTTCTTCACAATTCCTTAAACTCTTTGCTGTGAATTATTTCTACCTGAATTGTTTTTATGAAAAAAACTTAGCTCTAAGCTACTGTTACGTACATGAACCTCTAGAGAGAGTAATTTGACTTTCCACAAAACAACTGACATCCACTTGCTGGGTTTTAATTTGTCATGGTTCCTGAAGACTGCTCAGAATGTTTCACTTTATTTTTAATTTCACTGTTGGCTTATTATCTTAGGAACTCAATTGTTCTTATCTGTGTAATCTAGCAAAGTCTTACATCATTCTATAGGAACCAGTGTGCAAACTTTGTTTATTTCAAGATTCTAGCTGACACATAAATGTAGCAGCCACAGAACTAGATAGTGTTGCAAAAAAGCTATTAGCTATTCTCTTAAAGATAATATTTATAAATGGGATATAATTACAGCCTGAAAGCACACTATTTCCAGAGCTAAAAGCAATAAAGAATTTATTATTAGCTCTCCTGGGAGAAGAGGACTCTAGCAGAATAGAAAAGGGGCTAGAGTGAGCTGTGTGGCTGGGCAGGGGAAAGAAGAAATAAGAGAACACATCAGGAGAGAGGGAGGCTCTTTCAGACAGTGGGTATGTTCCAGGCTGTTCTAAGAGAGCAGACTGCTGCCCCTAGAGCTCCAAGTCTCTGGCCCTTACTGGGGAAGATTTTTTTTTAACATTTATTTATTTATTTGAAAGGCAGAAATACACACACACACACACACAGAGCGAGGGGTGGGGCAGAATGAATCTTCCATCTGCTGGTTCATTCCCCAAATGGTCTCAACAGCCTGCGGCACTGGCACACTGGGTTCTAATCCTGATCAGGGCACCAGATTCTGTCCCGGTTGCCCCTCTTCCAGTCCAGCTCTCTGTTGTGGCCCGGGAGTACAGTGGAGGATGGTCCAAGTCCTTGGGCCCTGCACCCCATGGGAGACCAGGAGAAGCACCTGGCTCCAAGCTTCGGATCAGCGTGGTGCGCCGGCAGCAGCGTGCCGGCCGCAGTGGCCATTGGAGGGTGAACCAACGGTTAAGGAAGACCTTTCTCTCTGTCTCTCGCTCTCTCTCACTGTCCACTCTGCCTGTAAAATAAATAAATAAATAAATAAAATTTCCCAAACCTGACAGAAACTTTCTCATGGGAATTCTGTGCTCACAGATGTTTTCCCAAAAGATACTTACTCTTATTTTCCCAGATAACTGAATTTAAAAAAAAATTTTAAATGAATGTAACCCCAACAAACTAAGCAATATACAGTCTTTGCTCTTGAAGTAAAAATTCAGGTCAGTAGCATGTATTGAACAAGTACTATATCTGAATACTTTAGTAGGTATTTAGAGAGATAACCAGATCAGTAAAACACAATCCTTGCCCCCAAGAGGTAGGATTTGAAAGGGGAGAGAAGATATGTAATACTGTAATCACTAACACCTGCTACTCTGTCCCAGACGTTGTTTTCAATGCTTTGGACATATTAACTCTTTCAATCCTTGTGGCAACTCTGAAGGAGGCTCATATTCATCTAATAGGTGAGGAAACCGAGGTAGAGCAGTATTATGTAACTCATCTCACGTTGCACAATGATAAATAATCAAAAATGAAGACAGTGGGAAATAAACTATTTGACTTAAAGTCATAAAGTAAGTAAATGTCAGAACCTGGACCGTAATTCAGTTGAAGTCTCCCAACTGTCAACACAAGGCTCGTTTGATTAAACTTGAAGACTTTTTGTTTTTTACTTAGTGATGAATGGGACTAGGAGCAACTTCACCCCATCCAAGACTCCCACTTGCTTCTTCTGAGAAAGTGATCAACTTTAAGTCAAACTTTGTTTTCCTACAGAGACTTGAAAGTATTCACTAAGGGTTTTATGAAGCTGAGCAAAGAACTGTTTGTACAAATACCATTTTAAAGGAGTTTTCTGGCTAGGACTAACATAAACGCACATTTACTGTTGACCTTAGGAAAGCTTTGGTATGAACATCAGTGTTTGAAGCTTATTTTAAAAATCGCTTTTCTATCTGAAATATATATTTTTCTCTTAGCATAACATCAAAAGTTCATTAAATAATGTTTTTACTAGGAAACTGGCATTGTTTACATAGAACATCTAAAATGTAACTTAAAAGAAATACTAAGGCTAATTTTGGAACCATCCTCTAAGCATGTTAATTTTCCTCAAAGATTTTTTTTTTTTTAATCAGCAGAGGATGACCATTGATCTGGGCTCCGAGGTGGAAGTGAAAAGTTGGGTGATCTCTGCAGTACACAGCATTTGGCCTGTTGCCTTCATTTTGTTTATTTCTCCCGAATTTCTGGATCTCCACATTTGGCTTCCAACCACTTGACACATCCTGCTCCTATGCTTTGGTAACCACTGAACCTTCACAATTTTCTATTCTATTCTCCTAAATTCTATGCTTTTTAGCATGTTCTAGCAGATAGCCACATGAATACATCTGCAATGATGGGTATATTAGTTTATCAATGCTGCTGTAACAAGAACCACAAGCTGGCTGGCTTAAAGCAACAGACACTTATTCTCTCATAATTCAGAAAGATAGAAGTCCAAAGCCAAGGTGTGAGCAGGTTTGCACTCCCTCTGGGGGCTCTAGAGTAAATTTCCCATGGCCTACTTAAATCTGACTCTTAAAGTATGGTAACAAAGTTATGGTGATATACTTAAAGTTATTATGACAATGCCCATTTTACTCAGGACAAGAGGGTTTTTCATTATCGGTCAGATTAAGTAACCGAATAGAAGGAGACCAGTTGCTAAAAAGATGAGAAGTCAAACTGAGCACAGTAAAAATATTTGAATCTTTAGCGTCAGACAAAACTAAGCTCAATTCTCAGTCCTCCATGTGCTATTTTCTAATCATGGGCTTACAAACCATGCTTCCGTAGCAGAATTTCCTAGGGCAATTAAACCTGCATCAAAGGTTATTTTTAGGATTAAAGAAATATATAGTAAAGATACTCAGAAATAATAATATGTTTCCTATGTTCATAGTAAATTTTAATAAGAATGCCAGAAGAGAATAATGTTACTACATCAAGTGAAGACATCTAAAATGCATTTCTACCTTTTCATACTTTTGAGGAAAGTTGGTCTTCTATTCATACCCAAAAAGCGGATAGTAGACTCTCTTTGAATATTGAAACAAAAGATGTCAGTGGTTAGTGGGATGGCTAAAGCGCCAAACTTTGCATCCTGTGTGAGCTGTGGATTAGTTTACCCTCATTTTCATTTGACAAAGAATCCATGTGGGACCTACATACTCCTAGGTCCAGATTAACTCTTTTCCCTAATGTGGCACAAATCATACACTGAGGCCTTCTCTTTTCCCACCATTTTGACTTATAGGGAGGGTAATCTTAAAAGATAAAAGGAGGTGAGAAGGTGCTACTTACACAGAGATGGTAGTAGGTAGCAGGTGAAGCATTTCTAGCCATACATCTCTCCCAGTCAGGATCTGGCTGTATACATGAACCTTTATTATTATTCTTAATATTATTATTATTTTAACCACTAGGTGCCAGTTGTTTGGTTTCTGGTTTTTTTTTTTTTTTTTTTTTTTTTTTTTTTTTTTTTTTTTTTGACAAGCAGAGTTAGACAGTGAGAGAAACAGGTCTTCCTTTTTCCGTTGTTCACCCCCCAAATGGCCGCCACGGCCGGTGCACTGCACCAATCCGGAGCCAGGAGCCAGGTGCTTCCTCCTGGTCTCCCATGCGGGTGCAGGGCCCAAGCACTTGGGCCATCTTCCACTGCCTTCGCGGGCCACAGCAGAGAGCTGGCCTGGAAGAGGAGCAACCGGGACAGAATCTGGTGCCCCAACCGAGACTAGAATCCGGAGTGCCAGCGCCTCAGGTGGAGGATTAGCCAAGTGAGCCACGGCGCCGGCCTGGTTTCTGCTTCTTAGTCACTCATATAAGTTCCTGGTTTCCCAAAGAGAGGGGCTGGGTAATCATTGGAACTTGCTATGGCTTAGGCCTGGTCCTGGCTTTGTCCACAAGCTCTTTTCAAACATCAGAGAAATTTCTGATAAGCAGTTTCCATACCTTATTTTGATCTCCTGTATTTCAGAGCTCTGGCCTTCTGTCTTATACTTCCTGGTAGATTTCTTGCCCCACCCTGTCTCTTCCACTCACTTACCCTCACCAGCATCACTGCTGTGACCTCCCAGCAGGCTCTGCCATTGGCTCAGGCAGTGCTGCTGTTTTAACAAACGCTCACTAGAGGGCAGCACATCAAAAGAATTCAAGCTACTGTATACCCTTCTACTAGTTGGATTTATTTAACCTCTAAACAGTAATTTGCTATAAAAGTAAATTATATACTTTCACATGAAGTTCTTACTTGATATTTTAAATGCCTTTCTCCTTCTGTTTTGAGGAAAAAGGTCAAGAAAAGTGTTCTGTTGCATAGTTATACTTCCTCCTTTCTATCCTTTTTTGAAACAGCAACTATTGTAAACAGCAAAGGATTTAAGCAAAACAAATTATTTTCCTTGTCAAAGGGAAAAAAAGAGACTCCAACAATGAACTGAAACTAATACTGTCCTAAAATCGCCTTTTACACAAGTATGATCTTTAAGATTTGATCATTGAAATGGAAGAGGATGGGGAATTGTTTTATGTTCTATGTCTTACACAAGCCAATGTATCACTTTTATCTACTTTAAAATAATTTCCTACTTTCTTTTTCTGACAATCTCTCTCCCTCCCCCAATATGCACACGTGGCACACACACACGTTAATCCAAAACTGATTAGGAAAAGGAGAAACGCTAGGAAAGTTCAGGATCACATATCTCAGTAGGTCAATTCATCTGTAGTTGGATTTCTATCATCAGAATTTCAGATAGTTCCAGTTCTGTAGTACAAAAGGAAAATAGAGAGGAAATGTAAGTACTGTAAATTTTCTAAGCATAAAGAAGTAACAAGAGAGGAAATATTTTAAAAGGAAAACTAGTTTCACTTCAGCTGAAAAGTGGCCCAGCAGTGGATGTAGATAAGTGTCCAGTGCAGAAACAAGTCCCAGAGATAGAAGTGAAGAGCGAGTCCCCAGATTTAGCTAAATGGGAAGGGAAAGGAAATGGAATTGCAAAGTGAGGCATTTAAAGAAAATGATCTTGCGAAAAACATGTTATAATTAAGTGGTAATGTCTCGTTCAAGATACTGTAAATATATATCATGACCTGAGAACGGTTAGGCATGACAATGGGGTCAAAGGACTTACTTTGTTTTTTGAGTTCATCCAACTTATCCTTTGAGACACAAAGGAGGAACACAGAACAGAATTGATGATATTGGAGAAGGAAAGCAAGCTTGAAGCTGAGAGTAAATTGTTTTCTACCCTTGAGATGAAATGGAATTTTGCATTTGATTAGAAATTTACATGGCACAGACCCCAGAATGAATTTTTAAAATTATTTTGTTTCTGTAGGTGAAATGGAGTTAGAAGATCCACAGCTCTCATAGTACCCAAAAGAACAGATTCTGGATCTCACATTTAAGTTCTCATCTCTGAAGTTGTGTTCTTCACCAGACATTACATCAAAATATGTTTGTATTTTAATCCTCAAGGCTGTTGTCCATCACTTGTCCATTACTTGAAACACATTTGCACAGGAATCACCTCTCAAAGCAGAATATTCATTGTGGGACGCACAACAAACCTTCAGGGCCTCTGAGATGGAGAACTAATGTTTGTGTTCTCTTTTCTGCTTCCCTCTCACAGCAAATCTCGGCTGTGCTACCGCAAAACAGCCTTTTAAAATTTATCTGGCTTTCATGTCAAGGATTACCAGTTCACACACCCAAAGCAGGCTATAACCTTCTTGATCTGACTAAAGGAGACCTCCCCTGCCACCACCAACACACACATAACACCATATTGACATTTATTATTTTTCCTAACCACATGGTGATGGAAAGGCCTGACATTGATCATTCCTTTGGGTAAATGTTTATAATAAACATTGTGGGATGGGTTATTGCTCCAAGCCAAGATTTCTCAACCTTGACATTTGGGCACTGTTGACATTGATGAATAGACAAGTCTTTGTCCTGTGTGTTGAGAGGTGTTAGGCAGTATTCTTGACCTCTACCCAATAGACGCCAGTGCATGAAAAGTCTATAGACACTGTCACATGTCCCCTGGAGAGCAAAATAACTCTGATTGAAAACCTCTGCACTCAGCTCTTAGGTACCATTAATTCCTTATGAATTGGTTCCAGCAGTATAGGAGGATGTTGAGAAAGTAAGAGATTCCTGGAGCCCAGGAATCTCAGCAGCTCAGGTGTCACAAAGTGACTAGAAAGAATAGATTTGAACAGGCTATCGTGGGGCAGCGGTAACTTCCAGACATAGAAAACTGGATAAAGGGAATTCAGAAATGAGACATAAAAAAAAAAAGGAAGAAGAAATATTGAGAACAAGGTGGCCTTCACTCCAGGGCTTACACAGATAACCAGAAGGCAAAAACCACAAGAGGTAGTCAGAAAACCAGGGTTCTGGTCTCAGCTCTGCTCGCCTATTGTTCTGTAGATTATGTGCTTGACTAAGTTTCTAGACCTGATTATCTCTGATTATTGTGTCAATACAATACATGAGAACATACTTTGTACAGTGTGTTCTTTATGGAAACGTTAAGAATTACTATCTTTATATACTTGTTCCTAACATATGTTTCTGAAGGCTGAAAGTATGCCACTCAAAACTGTGCAGAGCCTGGAATACAGAATCAACTGTAGCCCAGAGCAGATTCACAGAGTTTAGTGAAGACCCAGGTCATGCTTCTTGGGCTGACCTCAGACTTCTAGGCATCAGCCATAGGTGTGAGGTGCAACCAAGAGTGAAGTTCTGAGTCTAAGGGAGATGGAGTTCAACTGTGAATGTCTTAACAGAGTATTTTTGTCCATCTCAATTTATACTTATGGGTCTTCCTAAAGAGGAAATCTGGGTCAATCTTGGTAGCAAGTACATGGTACAGTCTGTGTTGCTTGGGTTCTTTGGTGCAAAGGATAATACTTTCCTAGCAAAATACAGAATAATATTTTACATAACTGAACATAGAATTATCGTTGGCTTTTTTTCTCATACTCTGGGTGGATATATGTGATAAAGTCTCAAAGCAGTTTTTTGGTTTTTTACATAAGACTAAAATTGGCTGGTAAATAAGAGGGGAACAAGTGAAAATGCCAGTTTGGACACTTGAGGTAACAGGACCATTTGGAAATTCCGAAAGAATGGTGTCTAGGATCAGTTCAAGTTTAAGGTAAAATTTAGGGCTTATTTTTTCAACTCTAGCAAAAATAAATATTTGCCCTCTGGAGTCTAGACTTTCATACCTGGCCAAAAGGAAAACACACCAGCTAAGATGAACCCAGTTTGTACTGGAGTACCCGTGACAGAACTGAGAAGCACATGGCTGAATTACTGCCATGTTCTGCTTACACAGGAGGTTAGGCATCATCTTTGTCATTTTCAGGTTTTCTGTTTACCATACTATGAATTAAAATGCATGGACCAAGGCTTCAAGTTTCCTATTTTTGAAATGCTGTTAGAGATTGTGAACTTACTATGTTGAAAACTGAGAACTTAATTATACTAAAATGTAGTGGTATGGGAGGGAGCCATTAGCAGCAGGGATACTAGGCTGCTTTTTCTTTGTGGCTTTTGGGGATGATTTCAACCCTCCCCTCTTGCAAAGCCCCCTCTTTCCCTCCCCCAAAAAACAGACAGCTGAAACTTATTTGCAAAACATTGTTACTGTGGGCATCTCATGGGGGATAATTAATAGGTAACCACAGTTAAATGATACAAGGAATAAAATGGCTGGTTGCCAGAAAGACCTAGTGACTTGAGGAAAGTTTTAAGATTTTTCAGGAAAATAAGTATCCTGAACTAGCATGATACATTGGCTTTATTTCTGTCAAATGCTAGGGTCTCAGTAATGCAACATCAGAACAGTTAAGAGAGCAAATCAGGGTTCATTTCTAATGGTAAGATTTATTGAAAAATGGGACCTGCATGCTCTCGGTTAGTAATAAGCATGATCTTTCTTTTCCATGTTAAACTTAAATATACCCTAAATTTTACCTTAAAATTAGAACTGATCGTAGACACAATCTTTTTGGAATTTCCAAAGGATTTTGTTGCCTCAAGTTTCCATGTTAAACTCACAGAATAAATGGAAAAACCCTCATGATGTTTATATGTTGGATTCTTGGAACTTTTCAAGAAAAATACCAAACCCATGCTAAGAAAAAGAAGTAGGCTCATTTTATATGAGCCAAACATGGATGAATCTTGAAGGCATTATGCTAAGTGAAATAAGCCAATCACAAAAAGACAAGTGCTTTGTGATTGCATTTTGATGAGGTACCTAAAGTAGTTAAATTCATAGAAACATAAAGTAGAATGGAGGTTGCCAGGGCCTGCAAGAAGGGGGAAATGGAGAGATGTTTAAAGAATGTAGACTTTCAGTTTTTTGAGATGAAGTTCTGGAGATCTGTTGTACAACACTATGAATGAATTTAAAACACTAATGGACTGTTTCATTAACAACACATTTCGTTTTAATTAGTTCGAGAGAAAATGAAAAAGAGAGGGCAAGAATGAGAGAGGGAGGGATGGAGAGTGTGGAAGAAGAGAGAGAGAGAGAGAGAGAGAGAGAGAGAGAGAGAGAGAGAGAATGCTCCATTCTGCAAGTTCACTCCTAAAATGCTCCCAAAGGCTCAGAGTGGCCTTGGTCAAAGTTGGGAGCCAAGAACACAGTCCAGGTCTCCCTGCTATCTCTCTGGGTGGCAGGGACCAAACTACTGGAACCATCACTGCTGTCTTCAAGGGTCTGCATTAGCAGGAAGCTGAAGTTAGGAGCTGGAGACAGGGATCAGACTCAAGTACTTCTATATGGAATATGGGTATCTTAATTGCTAGGCTAAACACCCACTGCTTGTTATACATTTTTAAAGTGTACCTCAAGTCCTGAAAACAGGCAAGAAATTAGCTTACTTATCACTATGGCTAGTTTATTAAGCACCTTCTCTAATGATATGGAATACAAGAGTATTGAGAAGTTAAATTAAGATGATTTTTGGGTTGGCCGGCACCGCAGCTCACTAGGCTAATCCTCCACCTGCAGCGCTGGCACCCCAGGTTCTAGTCCCAGTTGGGGTGCCGGATTCTGTCCTGATTGCTCCTCTTCCAGTCCAGCTCTCTGCTGTGGTCCGGGAGTGCAGTGGAGGATGGCCCGCATGGGAGACCAGGAGGAAGCATCTGGCTCCTGGTTCTGGATTGGCACAGTGCGCCGGCCGTGGCAGCCATTTGGGGGGTGAACCAATGGAAGGAAGACCTTTCTCTCTGTCTATCTCTCTCACTGTCTAACTCTACCTGTCAAAATAAAAATGATTTTGGTTATATAGAGGCAGATAAGTTTTCCTTGTGTGTATTATTAGTGTCAAGTATTACAGGGGAAGAATTGTTAATTCTCAGGATATTTATTAACATTTTGTGTTTCTGTAGAGTGGAATAGAAGCAAATAATTTAATACTTAAAGAAAGGAAATAGTATTAGTTAATAGCTGTGAATCTTCTAAGAAGAAAATCCTAATGACCATATTATTTTTGAAAAAATTATTTTAATGCTACTGATGGTGATAATAAGGATAACAGCAGTGAACATTTGTTGAAAGACTACTTTGTACCAGGGACTAGACATTTTTAGACATGTGGTAGATCTCATCATTGTTATCCCCATGCTGTATATGAAACCACAAGGGGTGAAATTTCCTGCTGAGGAACACATGTTTACTAAATAAAAATATTTGGTGCTTCAGAATTTCCCAGTAAAGTGGCTCTAAAAGATAAATTCATTTTGCTGCAAAAACATTGAAATCCATGCATACAAGGACATCTCCAATGAACTCCTGAAATAACTATGCAAGGATTTCAAATATTTATGCACCAAAATAAATTTAATTCCACTTTCCATGAATGTTTGAAGTACCTTGATGCAATGTTAAAACCTCCTTGATGGGATAGTGCCTACTGCTTCTTAGAGTGTAGAAATAGAATTTGGAAGAGCAAGAAAAGGTGCTAGAGTCCCAATCTGTTATCTGACACCCCAAACATTTCAAGCTTCTTTACTATTAATGCTTTCGTTCATTGGGAAAGATCCCAGCCGCTTTAGTTAAGATGTGTAGGAGAGACCTTTGTCATAGTTATTGAAATCCCAGATAATGATTTGGCTCCTGATCTGTACATTAAGCTACAGCACAGAAAAAAAAATACATGAAAAAAATGAGTACTGATTGTAAGTATTCCCTGCCTTCAGCAACATTTTCATCTTGGATTTAAATGTGAGGAAAGACCTGCACTGCGGCTCAATAGGCTAATCCTCCGCCTGCGGCACCGGCACACTGGGTTCTAGTCCTGGTAGGAGCGCCAGATTCTGTCCCGGTTGCCCCTCTTCCAGGCCAGCTCTCTGCTGTGGCCCGGGAGTGCAGTGGAGGATGGCCCAAGTGCTTGGGCCCTGCACCCGCATGGGAGACCAGGAGAAGCACCTGGCTCCAGGCTTCGGATCAGCGTGGTGCGCCGGCCACAGCGGTCATTGGAGGGTGAACCAACGGAAAAAGGAAGACCTTTCTCTCTGTCTCTCTCTCTCTCTCACTGTCCACTCTACCTGTCAAAAAAAAAAAATTTAAAAAATAAAAGTAAGGAAAAATTCTCTCTCTCTCTTTCCCTCTCCCTTTCCCTCTCTCATTTAATGTAGGAAGGGAAAAATTCATAAGCATCACATTGCCTTGTTAGAGATTCATACAAAGCAACCCAATGGACATGTGACTGCATTTTGCAGAAGTGAAGCTCCTTTACGGAACATAGACAGATGTTGGGGCAAGGTTTAGGAAAAGGGAATTAGGTATCTTGGTGCTCCTAGTAAGAGCACAAGCAGATAAACACTGTTTACAAACGCCATTTGACATTGGTGAAATGCAGTGCAAACCTTGAAGGGAAGGTTAAGTGGATGACTCAGCCTGCTACCTGCCATGCTAGGGCAGTGAGGTCTTAGAATTTTCCCTTCAATGATTGAGGTAAAAACATTCTGATGTAACATTTTCACCATGCCTTTGATTTTCCCCAGTCACTTTCCCATGTTGTCCTTGAGACAAATGGCAATTGGGGCAGGTTCTTCTATTCCTGTTGATCCAAGTGATTGAAAGACATTCAGCTGTTGAAAGACATCTGGTATTTTTCTCATTTCTTGCTATGAATATAAGTTTGCATTTCTCTGGGATAAATGTCTGAGTGTGCAATTGTTGATCTACATGGTAATTTCACGTTTCTTTCTTTCTGTATCTTCATTCTATTTGAAAAATCAGAGTGACACACAGAGAGATCTTCTATCCACTGGCCCATCCTCCAAATGTCTGCAACAACTGGGGGTAGCCAGGCCAAAGCTGGGAGCTTGGAGCTCAAGCCTGGTCTCCCATGTTGGTGCAGGAATGCTACTAACTGGACCATGCTTTGCTGCCTCCCGGAGTGCACATCAACAGGAATCTGGATTGGAAGCAGGGGGGCCAGGACTTGAACAAAGCTGTCCTATATGGATGTAGTCATCCCAGGTGGTAGTGACCTAACTGTGGTACGTGTCTGCCGCTCATTTTTTTTTTTCTTAATTGCTGAACTATTTCTCTGAGCGGACTTAATCATTTTGTATTCACAGCAGCAACCTGTGAGTGATCCCACTTCATCTCATTCTCACTAGCGTTTGATGTTGTCACTATTTTTTATTTCAACTATTCCAATATACTTTGTGATTCTAATTTGCATTTCACTTAATAGCTAATGATATTGAACACATTCTCATGTGCTTCTACATAGAAATGCTTTGCCACACAATAAGTGATTTGCATTATTTTCTGTGAGTCTATATCTTTTCTGCATTTCACAGCATATTTTGGAAATCTTCATAATTTTAATGAGGTCTAATTTATAAGTTTTTCTTCTTAGGAATTGTGCTTTTGATTTCATATCTAAGAACTTTTGGCTAGTCATAGGTTCCAAATATTTTCTCCTGTTATTTTCTGTAGATGTTTCAAATTTACATTTTGCACTTCACATTTTATATCCCTATCTCATTTTGTATGAGATATATTTGTCTAAATCAATTTTTGTATAATTACAAGTCAAGGTTCTTTTTTTTTTTTTTTTTTTTTTGCCAATTGAGGCCAATTTCTCCATTGCTGTTAATTTAAAAGATAATTATTGAGTTACTTTTGCTTTGCCAAAAATTAATTGAGAGCTGGTGTTTAGCCTAATGGTCAAGTTTCCATTCTCAGCTCTGGCTTCTGGCTCCTGCTTCTTGCTAATGCAGAACATAGACGGCATGAGGATAGCTCAAGTAATTGGGATCCTGCCACCTTTATGGGAAAACTGGATTGAATTTCGAGCTCTTAGCTTCTGTTTAGTCCCAGCTTGGCTGTTACAGGCATTTAAAGAGTGAACCAGTGGATGGGAGCTCTTTCTCCCTGCCTCTCAAATAATAAAACAATTAATTGTACATACTTGTGTGAGTCGATTTCTGAGTTCCCTATTCCACTGATTTTTATGTCTAACTCTCCATCAATAATGCTACCTTAAATACTTCAGCTATACACCGAGTTTGAATATCATGAAGAGGAATTCTTCCCACTTTTATTTTTCACACTTATTTTAAGAACTGTGGCTCTATGAGAGCTCTTTTCTCTTTTCTCTTTATCTTTCGTTTCTCTGCCTTAAAAACAAAAAACAAAATCAAATACAACTCTTTTAATCCATGTTCCCCTGAAAATATTTAGGACAATTGCTTGAGGGGAGAGGAAATACTCAAATTAATCCAACTTGTTTTTTGTTAAAATTGCATAGTTTTTTAAAAAAATTATTTGAAAGAGGGAGAGAGTGAGAGAGAGAAGGAGAGAAAGTGAGAGAGAGAAGGAGAGAGAGTGAGTCTTTCATCTGCTAGTTCACTCCCATAATGGCCTGGGCCAGGCTGAAGCCAAGAATCTGGGACTTCATCAGAGTCTCCCATGTGGATGGTAGGGGCCCAACTACTTAGGCCATCTTCTGCTGATTTTCCAGGAGCATTGGCAGGGAGCTGGATTAGAAGTGGAGTAGCTTGGACTTGAACTTGCGCCCATATGGGGTGGCATTGTCGCAGGTGGTGGCTTAACCCACTGCACCACAATGATGTCCCCCAAATTGCATACTTTTTAAAATTTAGAGATGGGAGACTAATCAAAGCCAGTACAAACTTACAAACTTTGCTCTGTTTAATTGCCTTCAGAACCAAAATGCAATGGAATGAATGATGCGTGAGTCTGGAGAAGAAGAGTGTGTATGCAGACATGATGATAACATCACCATGATCAAAGATATCAAGATGTGGCTGCAAATAGGAAGTTGCTCCGTGAGCCTCAAGACTCTTCCTTTCTCTGTTTTGCTGTTGTCCTGAATTAGTGTGAGTGCAGCAACTTTCATGTCACCACAATCTGTTTTTGAAGGAACAATACTGAGGATTTTGAGATAAAGTTTCAGTAATCTTCACTATATATATCTGTGTAATGCATGGGGCCAAAAACTAGAAGTGACCATGTTAAAACAGAGTTGTGTTAAGGTGATGAAGTTATGCGATTTTATTTCCCCATGAATTTTGGCAATGAGTTTAGAAAATGGTAATAGCTTTGATAGGAAAAGATAAGAGATGTAACTAGCCCAGTGTATACTTCTTCAGAGAAAAGAGAACACAAGACTTATTGTGAGAGTGGAGTCTTCTCCCTACTTCCCAACACCAACTTCTCGGCCAGACAGCAACTGCAATGAGAGCTCTGCTGAATGTAGAAGGAAATTTTCTATCTAGACTCAGCAGTTGTAAAAAAGGAGAGACTAGTTTTGGCATAGTAGAAAAAAAAAATCCATTTTGAGGCAGGATGTTTATGTCCTATCGCTAGTACTGGATTAAATTACTAGTAATGTAATTTTAACAAATTGCTTCATCTTTCTAGCCACAACTTCATTTTCTATAGAGTAGAACTAGTATTTACCTCCAAAGGGTATCTTTTTATGTGCTTCAAGATGTGCCTGCATATATCATAGTAGAGAATAGGAATTTCCTGTAAACAATGAAATGGATATTTACACTTGATAGAATTAATCACTGGGTATTACTGATGAAAACATTTTACAAATTGGTTCCTGAATGTGGCCAAACACTGGAAGTTTTAAAAACAGAGACTTAGATCCTTCTCACACTGAGTAAATCAGAATTTCCATGGGCAAGATCCAAGACTTAGTACTTTTAAAAGCCCTTCAGTGTGACTTTGATGATTGGCCAGTATTGGGAAAACCAGCAATTTGCAGACTTTAAAATGCTTGTGAATCACTCAAGGATTCTGTTAAAATGAAAATTCTAACTCAGTAGACTGGAGCAAGGGCTGAGGCTTCCCTTTCCTAAGGAGCTCCCAGGGAACACAGATGCTGTGGGCCCTGGGCACCCTCTTTGTGTAGGATTTGGGTTTCCTTTGGATTTTCCTCTTTGAGAGGTCAGGTCTCAGATATAATCAAGAATGTTCTTTCTAGGAAAAGGGAAAATGATTTCAGAAACTTTTAGACCATGACTATTTCAAATGGTGAAAGAACCACATAAATTATTTTTGGCAGGACTAAAATATAAGTGGTTGAATTTGTAATTAGAATGTCAACTCCAAGAGAGTAATAGAAGAAAGAAGGCAGTTGATCAAATATCATTCCTTGTTTTTATGGCATAATCTGGGAGGTGGGGATAGGGGTCATGATTTGTATTGCATGTCTATGCACAGGACGCTTAATTTTTTTTTTTTTTTTTTTTTGTTGGTTATTGGGATTTTTTTCTTTTTTTTTTTTTTTTTTTTTTTTTTTTTTTTTTTTTTTTTGACAGGCAGAGTGGACAGTGAGAGAGAGAGACAGAGAGAAAGGTCTTCCTTTGCCGTTGGTTCACCCTCTAATGGCCGCCGCGGTAGCGCGCTGCGGCCGGCGCACCGCGCTGTTCCGATGGCAGGAGCCAGGTGCTTCTCCTGGTCTCCCATGGGGTGCAGAGCCCAAACACTTGGGCCATCCTCCACTGCACTCCCTGGCCACAGCAGAGAGCTGGCCTGGAAGAGGGGCAACCGGGACAGGATCGGTGCCCCGACCGGGACTAGAACCCGGTGTGCCGGCGCCGCAAGGCGGAGGATTAGCCTGTTGAGCCACGGCGCCGGCCAGGACGCTTAATTTTTATAACAATTTAAAATTATACCAGATAATGGCCCAGGCAATATAATTCTTTTCATATTAGAAGGCTTCTTCAACAATAAAGACTTCCATTTTTTAACATTCAAAAAAAGGGAGAGAACGATCTAACATGGGAAGCAGGGTACACAGCAGACTCATAGAATGGCAGATATCCTAAACAGCACTCTGGCCTCAGAATCAGCCCTTAAGGCATTCAGAGCTGGCTGAAAAGCCCATGAGAGTATTTCAGGCATGGAAAACCAAGACACTCTGTCAAAAAAAAAATGACCTAAATGAAAGATCTCCACGAGTGAGATCCCAGTGGAAAGAACAGGTCATCAAAGAAGGAGGTACTTTTCTCTGAATGGAGGAGAGAACTTCTACTTTGACTATGACCTTGTCTAAATATGATCAGAGTTGGTGAACTCAAAAGGCTTCCATAGCCTTGGCAACTCATGATAAGAGCCTAGGTGATTACTGATGGCATAAACAAGAGTGTCAATTTGTTAAGTCAACAACAGGAGTCACTGTGCACTTGCTCCTCATGTAGGATCTCTGTCCTTAATGTGCTGTACATTGTGATTTAATGCTATAACTAGTACTCAAACAATATTTTTCACTTTGTGTTTCTGTGTGGGTGCAAACTGTTGAAATCTTTACTTAATATATACTAAACTGATCTTCTGTATATAAAGAGAATTGAAAATGAATTTTGATGTGAATGGAAGGAGAGAGGGAGTGGGAAAGGGGAGGGTTGCGGGTGGGAGGGAAGTTTTGCGGGGGAGGGAAGCCATTGTAACCCATAAGCTGTACTTTGGAAATTTATATTCATTAAATAAAAGTTAAAAAAAAAGAAATCTAAAAAAAACAAATTCAATCGTCTTATAAATATTGAAATGAGAGTGGGAAACTTTTTTAAAGAAAACAAAATCAATTTCAGTGGGGAAAAAGGCACATTAATCCACTGTTGGTGGAGATGCAAACTGGTAAAGTCACTATGGAAGACAGTTTGGAGATTCCTCAGAAACCTGAATATAGCCCTACCACATGACCCAGCCATCCCACTCCTCAGAATTTACCCAAAGGAAATTAAATTGGCAAATAAAAGAGCTGTCTGCACCTCAATGTTTATTGCAGCTCAATTCACAATAGCTAAGACATGGAATCAACCTAAATGCCCATCAACAGAAGACTGGATAAAGAAATTATTAGATATGTACTCTACAGAATACTATTCAGCAGTAAAAAAAAAAAAAATGAAATCCAGTCATTTGCAACAAAATGGAAGAATCTGGAAAATATCATGCTGAGTGAAATAAGCCATTCCCAAAGGGACAAATATCATATGTTCTCCCTGATCTGTGACAACTGAGCACCTAAAAGGAAACCTGTAGAAGTGAAATGGACACTATGAGAAACGATGACTTGATCAGCCTTTGTCCTGACTGCCGAGAAAGAGCTTACTATTTTATTCTTTTTAGTATTTTCTTGTTCTACTTAATATCATTGGTTGAATTCTTTAATTAACATACAATTATTCTTAGGCATTTAAATTTAACTGAAAATTGATCCCTGTTAAAAATAAGAGTGGGGCTAAGAGAGGGAGGAGATGTACAGTTTGGCACATGTTCACTTGGACTTACCACTTTCTTTCTTTCTTTCTTTCTTTCTTTCTTTCTTTCTTTCTTTCTTTTTTTTTTTTTTTGACAGGCAGAGTGGACAGTGAGAGAGAGAGACAGAGAGAAAGGTCTTCCTTTTTGCCGTTGGTTCACCCTCCAATGGCCGCTGCGGCCGGCGCATCTCGCTGATCCGAAGGCAGGAGCCAGGTGCTTCTCCTGGTCTCCCACACGGGTGCAGGGCCCAAGGAATTGGGCCATCCTCCACTGCACTCCCGGGCCACAGCAGAGAGCTGGCCTGGAAGAGGGGCAACCAGGACAGAATCCGGCGCCCTGACCGGGACTAGAACCCAGTGTGCCGGCACCACAGGAGGAGGATTAGCTTATTGAGCCATGGCGTCGGCCTTGGACTTACCCCTAATGGTAGAGTTAGAAACGTGCCATGGGTTCCAAATCCCTTTAAGGTGGCATGTACCAATGCCATCTTACTAGTTAAAGTGATCAGTTTAAGTTCATAATTGATCATAAAGGTAGTATTAAGTGTCAAAGGGATCACATAAACAAGACCAGTATCTGCTAATAATAGTGACAGAATTAAAAAGGAGAGAACGAGCCAACACGGGAAGCGGGATACACATAGACTCATAGAATGGCAGATGCCCTCAACAGCACTGTGGCCTCAGAATCAGCCCTTAAGGCATTCAGAGCCAGCTAAAAAGCCCATGAGAGTTTCTCAGGTGTGGAAAACCAAGACACTGTGGCAAAAAAATGACCTAAATTAAAGAACTCTGTGAGTGAAATCCCAGCAGAAAGAATGGGCCATCAAAGAAGGAGGTACTTTTCTCTGAAAGGAGGAGAGAACTTCCACTTTGATTATGGCCTTGTCTCAATAAGGTTGGAGTTGGTGAACTCAAGAGGCTTCCATAGCCTTGGTAGCTCATGACAAGAGCCTTGGGTGATTACTGACGTCAGAAATAAGAGTGTCAGCTGTTAAATCAACAATGGGAGTCACTGTGCACTTATTCCCCATGTAGGATCTCTGTCCTTAATGTGTTGTACTATGCGAATTAATGGTAAAACTAGTGTTCAAATAGTACTTTATACTTTGTGTGTCTGTGTGGGTGCAATCTGTTGAAATCTTTACTTAGTATATACTAAGTTGATCTTCTGTATATAAAGATAATTAAAAATGAATCTTAATGAATGATGGGATGGGAGAGAGACTGGGAGATGGGATGGTTTGTGGATTTGGAGGGAGGTTATGGGAGGAAATCTGCTATAATCCAAAAGTTGTACTTTTGAAATTTATATTTATTAAATAAAAGTTTAAAGAAGAAACAATCAATTTCTAAGTTTTAAAAATTAGTCAACATAAAAAGCTATCTCATTTTTGATGAATTTATCAGGATCCAAGATCTCATCCTTAAGATATTGAATAATAAAAGGGTAGCTATAATATCAATTGTTCTTATACTACAATATAAGCTGTCAGGCATAGCAGTTGTTTCCTTCTTCTAATCAATATGTATTTTTTTCTACAGGAAATCTATTGATGTTACCAGGGAGATAAGGTCTAGCTCCAAATGCTTAGCATCATCAAATTCTGATTATCTGATGATTTAGTCTCCACAATGGATATGCCTCTATAAAGAGAACACACATGCCCCCAATTTACATGCTATGGTTTGAACATGTCTCTCAAAGTTCGTGGGTTGCTGACTTAATCCCCAGTGCAACACTAATGAGAAGAGGGACCCTTTAGAGCTGATTAGGTCACCAGGGTTTTGCCCTCTTGAATGGATTAACACCCTCACAAGTGATCCTCTGACAAATAATGAATTAGGTCCCCTTGCTCTCTTTTGTAGGTTAACACAGCAAGGATGAGCAGCAAGAAGACCCTCACCATATGCCAGCACTTCGATATTGGACTTCCCAGCCTTCAGAATTGTGAGAAATAAATTTCTTTGCTTCTTTTTATAGATTATCCAGTCTGTAGTATTCTGTTGTAGCAACACAAAAATGGACTAAGACTTCATATGAGTAGATGCCATTATCAAACACAAGGACTCTGTCCATAGCCCAGGAAAATGGTGCATACCTCATGATTGCTAGCCCCATCTGTTCTTAAAAATATTTTAATTAAAATTTTTCATTTTAGGCCGGCATCGCGGCTCACTAGGCTAATCCTCCTCCTTGCGGCGCCGGCACACCGGGTTCTAGTCCCGGTCGGGGCACCGATCCTGTCCCGGTTGCTCCTCTTCCAGGCCAGCTCTCTGCTGTGGCCAGGGAGTGCAGTGGAGGATGGCCCAAGTGCTTGGGCCCTGCACCCCATGGGAGACCAGGAGAAGCACCTGGCTCCTGCCATCGGATCAGCGCGGTGCGCCGGCTGCAGCGCACTACTGCGGCGGCCATTGGAGGGTGAACCAAAGGCAAAAGGAAGACCTTTCTCTCTCTCTCTCACTGTCCACTCTGCCTGTCAAAAAAAAAATTTTTTTTTTCATTTTATTTGAAAATAAGTTAGGCAGAGACAAACACAGATTTTCTATCTGAGAGTTCACTCCTTAAAGGCCTGCAACAGCCAATGCTGAGACAGGCCAAAGCCAGTGCCCCGTACTCAATCTGTGTCTCCTATGTGAATGGTGTGAACCTAAGTACTTGAGCCTCATCAGCTGTCTCCCAGGATGCTCACAAGCACGAAGTTAGATGGAAAGTGGAGGAGCCAGGACTTGAGCCAGGATCCCAGTGTGGGATGCAGGCTTCTCACGAAGCCAACTATCTGCCCCTACTAAGAGAATGGGATTCTTAAGTCAGTCTATTAGTATGCTTTCCTCTCTACATAGTGAGTAATAAAACCCATGTTTCTTATTCTCCGCTTTTATTGTTGACCCACTCAGCTACTTTTTTCTCCCTCTGGGACAATAAATACAATTAATAACACTCTTCAAAATATGGCAAATTAAGGTCATAGGTTTTCCAAGGATTTGTGTTTATTTTGTGATACTTTATTATTTTTTCCTTCATCAGTCTGCACACCCAATTCCATTTCTCTATCCTTTAAATAGACACCCAGTTATGTAGGTCCCTGTGATCTATCATCCACACTTGTATGTGTATCAATCTTTGAAACAGGTAAGGTATTGTTTTCCTGTCAGGCTAATATACATACAAATTAAATGCTAAAACTGAAAGATACAAGGGCATTTTTCTTATCATTGTCATGCAATGTTATGTTTGTGAAGACTGTCAATGTTACAATGTTAATTGCAGCTTATGACTGCTGCAATAGTAGTTCCAGTCTATCTATATTATCACATGTTTTGTAGCCATTCTGTTAGTGATGGGCATGTTGTTTTCACCTCACCTGCTACAAGCAATACTGTGTGAATGACCTAGAGTATACAATCTTTGATAGAGCTTTCTGGTACATAAGCATATGTAGAGTGAAATTGGTAGGTTAAAATGGAATATGCACCTTACATTTCTGTTGGGTTTCCAGTATTTCTCTTGCTCATTTCAGGAGTTCCTTATTTATTCTCAACATTAACTCTTGTCAGTTATGAAAATGCAAATGCTTCTCCCAGTCTGTATCTGTCCAATTAATTTATCTAAGGTGACCTTTATTTAAAAGAAATTTCAATATATGTAGTCAAATGTATATATTTATTTTGTTTATATGGCTTATACTTTTAGAATGTTAGGGAAGTCACAGAAATATTCCCTTGTGCCTCATTTATTATTTTATATTTATATTATCATCCATCTAAAGTTTGTTTTAATACATGGTGTGAGGTAGACATTCAACATTATATTTCTCCATATAATGACTAGTTACCCTAATAGCATTTGCAAAATCACTTCATTCTCTCCCATTTAAAAGCTACCTAAATATCTTTATACTAAGATAATACTCTAAGTCAAATGAGTATAAAATTCATTATGAATTCTATTACTGGTTATTTGCTCCTATTTCATTACCATACAATTTTAATTTGGCTTTGTAATGTATCTTGAGTAGAAGCATATTTTCTCTTCTTGTTTCCAAATGTATTAACTACTCAGAGATTTTTATTCATTAATATAATATTTGAATTAATTTAAGCTCTTTCCTTCAAAAACTTCATGAGATTTTTATTATAATTTTGCAATATGTATGATTAATAAATTATTTTAGAGGAAAATTGATGTTAACCACTCCCCACCATTACTTCTACACATGTACAATTTGTTTCTCCTCTAATGGACTATTAGACTTTTTTTTTGTGGGAAAGCAAAATTAAAAGATCAGGTTATTTTAGTGCAAAAAAAATTTTGAAATCTATGCAAAGCTTTTTCATAATACACATTTTCCTTGAACCTTTTGGAAACTCCTTATATGTCTTCCTACCACCATGTCCTTCCCTTTAGAAACTTACAGGCTTTACTGTACATCTTCCCCTCCAGTCTTCTCCTTTTCTATGGTAAAGGCACAACTGTATTTACTCAACATTGTCTCCCAATACCGAGCACAATGATCACAACGTGCTAGACACTCCAAATTTATCTGATCACCCTGTATCCTGAGATATTCCCCATTCCTTTTTTTAAATTTATTTTTCCCCTCCAAAGACACCTTTTATTTAAAGAAGACAGACTTCTTGCATTTCATAAATATAACTTTAGGAATATAGTGATTCTTCCCACCATACCCACCCTCCCACCCACTCTCCCAAACCTCCTCCTCCTCCCTCTCCAATTCCCAGTCCTTTTCTTTTTTTTTTTAATTTTTTTTCTATTTTTTATTTTTTTAACTTTTATTTAATGAATATAAATTTCCAGTGTACAGCTTATGGATTACAATGGCTTCCCCCTCCCATAACTTCCCTCCCACCTGCAACCCTCCCCTCTCCCCTTCCATTTGCATCAAGATTCATTTTCAATTCTCTTTATATACAGAAGATCAATTTAGTATAAAGATTTCAACAGTTTGCACCCACATAGAAACACAAAGTGAAACATACTGTTTGAGTACTAGTTATAGCATTAAATCAAAATGTATAGCACATTAAGGATAGAGATCCCACATGAGGAGCAAGTGCACAGTGGCTCCTGTTGTTGACCCAACAAATTGACACTCTAGTTTATGGCCAGTAACCCACCCTAGGCTGTCGTCATGAGTTGCCAAGGCTATGGAAGCCTTCCAAGTTTGCCGACTCTGATCATATTTAGACAATGTCATAAAAGACAGAGTGAGGATAGTAACCAATGATCCTAAGAGTGGCATTTACCAGGTTTGAACAATTATACAGCATTAAGTGGGGAAGAGGACCATCAGTACACACAGGTTGGGAGTAGAGCCATTGGTGGTAGAGGTTATGATTACAAAGGAATGAGGCCCAAGTGTGCTAGACATGGTCTAGAACAAAGGACAGAGTCATTATTAGAGGAGCTAAGAAAGGTGCTGTCTAAGCTACAATTAAGTTTTCTGATTGAGAGGCAAATGGAACCTGATAGAAGGGGCTTGATAATAATCTGGTGGGCTTTAGGCCTTGTAAGTTAAGAGGCCCAGACCTATCTATCTCTTCACATGGGGTATATCCTAAGGGAGGTGTGAACCTCCTAGGGGAAGGCACTCTGTTGACTCTCATTACTTGGCTGGTCTGGGAGGAGAGCTGGCCAGGTAAAGGCAGGTGGCATCTCTAACAAGAAATTTACAGTTCTGCCTGCAATGTTGCTGACTCTACTTGACCATACCCTCAGCTGCAGTGGTCACTTTGGAAGTTGGGCTGAGTGAAGGGCTTTTCAGCTTAGAGCCAATAAGATCTGTGGCTCTGACCTGGGCATCCTTCGACTCCAGGGCAGGTCCATTTCCAGTGATCCAACTCTTGGCAGAGCTGCCGGGGCTCTTCACAAGCTGACTTCTGCTGAAGCCCAGGCTTACCACATTGAAAGCCACTGCAGTGGACTGGCCTGTTGGGTCTGCTTGAGGGCAGATCACTGTACAGATCAGCCATTAATAGGCCTGCCACCCATTGCTTCTGATGCCTAGCTTTCATTTCTTTCTGGTTTGTGTTAAAGCAGACCAGAGGATGCAAGTCAAGGGAGTGCCCGTATCTCATCTCTAATCTTCGGTGGCCTGAACTACAAGTCTATAGTCACAGGCATGTTCTGTAGTAGTTTTTCTAAGGTAGACAATGCCCATGAGGAAAATTATATTCTCACTTTAAAACTTTCTTTCCCTTTTGTCTGAAAGGGAGGTTTTTTTCTACTTACTGTATACTTCGCTGATGGCGAAGTGAATCTAGCTATGAGATTATTATTTAAGCTCTTATTTTGGCTATGCTATTACAGAAAAATGTTAGCCATCTCTTTTATAAGGTCTAAAGATTAAATTGTGCGTCCAATTCCCAGTCCTTTTCTCCACTAAGATCCATTTTGATTAACTTTATACACAGAAGATCAACTCTATACTAAGTAAAGAGTTCAACAATTTGCATGCAAAAAAAAAAAAACAAACATAAAATCAAAAACAAAACTATTCCTCAACAGTGGAGACAATGGCTGTTAAAAGTCATTGCATCTTGAAGTTAATTTCACTTCTTCTGTTTTTTTTTTTTTTAAAGAAACGTAATTAACTTTAAAGAAGCACCCAAGAGTGATACATCTTTTGTAAGCACTTAGACATAATTATAATACAACTCTTTGAGGACAGAGGTCCTGGATGGGAAGTTAGTGCACTGTATCTCCTGTTGTTAATTTAATAGTTAACACTGTTATGTATGATGTCAGTGATTAGCCGAGGCTCTTGACATGAGCTGCCTAGGCTATGGAAGCCTTTTGAGTTCCACAAACTCCATCAGTATTTAGACAAGGCCATAAGTAAAGTGGAAGTTCTCTCCTCCCTTCAGAGAAAAGTACCTCCTTCCTTGAAGACCACTTCTTTCCACTGGGGTCTCACCCACCGAGATTCTTCAAGTAGGACATTTTTTTGCCACAATGTCTTGGCTTTCCATGCCTGAAATGCTCTCATGGGCTTTTCAGCCAGACCAGAATACCTTAAGCACTGATTCTGAGGTCACAGTGCTATTTAAAGTGATTGTCATCTGCTGTGTGGACTTCTTCCCATGTTGGAGCATTCACTCCTTTTTAATTCTATCCATTATTATTATCAGACCCTTAATCCTATCTATATGATCACTTTTACACTTAAGATGGTATTTTTACCACCTGGCTTAAGGGGATTTGGGAACCCATGGCAAGGTTTTAAACTGTACCCTTAGATGTAAGTCCGTAGGAATGTATGCAGAAGTATACCACTTTACAGTTAAAAAGTTCATATATTTCATAATTAAAACTTTAAGAACATAGTGATTCTTCCCACTGTGTCCACTCTCCCACCCATACGCCTAAATCCTTTTCCTCCTCACTCTCTTATTCCCATTCTTATTTTTTACTGAGACCTATTTTCAATAGACTTTATACACATATGTTTAACTCTGTTACGAGTTCAACAAACAGTATAAAAAAAAACTGTTCCTCTGTAATAAAGACAAGGGCTGTTCAAGTGATTACTTCTCAAAGTGTCAATTTTTCTTCTACAGATTGCCTTTTAGGAGCTCTATAGTGAACACAGGTCAGGGAAAGCATGTAGTATTTGTCCCTTTGAGACTGGCTTATTTCACTAAGTATGATGTTTTCCAGATTCATCCATTTTGTTATAAATGACTGATTTCATTTTTTTTACTGCTGTATAGTATTCCATAGTGTACATATACCATAATTTCTTTATGGCATTTGGGTTGATCTCATGTCTTAGCTATTGTGAATTGAGCTGCAATAAACATGGGGGTGCAGATAGCTCTTTCATATGCTGATTTCACTTCCCTTGGGTAAATTCCCAGGAGTGGGATGGCTGGGTCATATGGTAGGTCTTTATTCAGATTTTTGAGATATCTCCATGCTGTACTACCAGTTTAAATTCCTACCAGCAGTGGATTAGGGTACCTTTTCTCCGACATCCTTGCCAGCATTTGTTGTTTGTTGATTTTCTTCACTGGGTTGTTTGTTTTGTTATTGTTGAGTTTCTTCATCTCTTTATATATTCTGGTTATTAATCTTTTATCAGTTGAATAGTTTGCAAAAAATTTCTCTCATTCTGTCAATTCCCTCTTCACTTTCCTGAGAGTTACTTTTGCCGTACAAAAGCTTCTCAATTTGATGTAATCCTTTTGGCTTTGATTGCTTGTGTTTCTAGGGTATTTTCCAAAAAGTCTTTGCCTATAACAATGTCTTGCAGGGTTTCCCCAATGTTCTCTAATAATTTGATGGTGTTGGGTTATAGACTTAGGTCTTTAATTCATTTTGAGTGGATTTTTGTATAAAGTGTAAGGTAGGGATCTTGCTTCATACTTCAGCATGTGGAAATCCAGTTTTCCCAACATTTGCTGAAGGGTTTGTCATTGCTCCAGGGATTGATTTTTAGCTCCTTTGTCAAATATAAGTTGGTTGTAGATGCTTGAGTTGATTTAGGGTGTTTCTATTCTGTTCCATTGGTCTATCCATCTGTTTTGTACCAGTACTAAGCTGCTTTCTTTATAACTGCCCTGTAGTATGTCCTGAAATCTGCTATTGTGATGCATCCGGCTTTGTTTTTGTTGTATAAGATTGCTTTAGCTATTCGGGGTCTCCTGTATTTCCATATGAATTTCAGATTCATGTTTTCTATATCTGAGATGAATGTCATTGGTATTTTGATGGTATTGCATTGAGTCTGTAAACTGCTTTTGGAAGTATAGACACTTTGATGGTATTGATTCTTCTAATCCATGAACATAAAAAATTTTTTCCATTTTTTTGTATCTTCTTCTATTTCTTTTTTTTTTTTTTTTTTTTGACAGGCAGAGTGGACAGTGAGAGAGAGACAGAGAGAAAGGTCTTCCTTTTGCCGTTGGTTCACCCTCCAATGGCCGCCGCGGTAGCGCGCTGCGGCAGGTGCACCGTGCTGTTCCGATGGCAGGAGCCAGGTGCTTCTCCTGGTCTCCCATGGGGTGCAGGGCCCAAGCACTTGGGCCATCCTCCACTGCACTCCCTGGCCACAGCAGAGAGCTGGCCTGGAAGAGGGGCAACCGGGACAGGATCGGTGCCCCGACCGGGACTAGAACCCGGTGTGCCGGCACCGCAAGGCGGAGGATTAGCCTAGTGAGCCGTGGCGCCGGCCTGTATCTTCTTCTATTTCTTTCTGTAATGTTTTGTAATTCTTATTGTAGAGATCATTGACATCCTTGGTTAAATTTATTCCAAGGTTTTTTATTTTTTTGTAGCTATTGTGAATGGAATTGATCATAAAAGTTCTTCCTCAGCCATGGCATTGTCTGTGTATACAAAGGCTGTTGATTTTTGTGTATTGACTTCTTTTTTTTTAAGATTTGTTTATGTATTTGAAAGTCAGAGTTACACAGAGAAAGGAGAGGCAAAGAGAGAGAGAGGTCTTCCATCTGATGGTTCACTCCCCAGTTGGCCACAAAGGCTAGAGCTGTGCCAATCTGAAGCCAGGAGCCAGGAGCTTCTTCCAGGTTTCCTATGTGGGTGCAGGGGCCCAAGAACTTGGGCCAACTTCTACTGCTTTCCCAGGCCATAGCAGGGAGCTGGATCAGAAGAAGAGCAGCCAGGTCTCAAACCTACATGGGACTCATATGAGATGCCGGCACTTCAGGCCAGGGCATTAACCCACTGAGCCACAGCGCCGGCCCTGTGTATTGATGTTTTATTCTGCTACTTTACCAAGCTATCCTGAGTTAAATAGTCTCTTGGTGGAGTCTTTTGGATCCCCTATATATAGAATCATGTCATCTGCAAAGAGGGATAGTTTGACTTCCTCCTTCCCAATTTGTATCCCTTTTATTTCTTTTTCTTGCCTAATGGCTCTGCTAAGTCTGCCAGGACTATATTGAATAGCAATGGTGACAGTGGGCATCTGGTTCCAAATCTAAGTGCGAATGCTTCCAACTTTTCCCCCGTTCATTAGGATGCTGGCCATGGGTTTGTCATAAATTTCTTTGATTGTGTTGAAGAATGTTCATTCTGTACCCAATTTGCTTTAAAGTTTTCATCATGAAAGGGTGTTGTATTTTATCAAATGCTTTCTCTGCATCTATTGAGATAATCATATGGTTTTTCTTCTTGAGTTTGTTAATGTGATGTATCACATTGATTGATTTGTGAATGTTGAACCATCCCTGTATACCAGGGATAAATCCCACTTGGTCTGGGTGAATGATCTTTCTGATGTGTTGTTGGATTCAATTGGCTAGAATTTTGTTGAGGATTTTTACATTTATGTTCATCAAGGAAATTTGTGTTTAGTTCCCTTTTTCATTTGCATCTTTTTCAGGTTTAGAAATTAAGGTGATACTGGCTTCATAGAAAGAATTTGGGAGGATTCCCTCCCTTTCAATTATTTTGAATAGCTTGAGAAGAATTGTAGTTAGTTCTTCTTTGAATGGCTTGTAGAATTCAGTAATGAAGCCATCTGGTCCTGGGCTTTTCTTTGTTGGGAGGGTCTTTATTACTGATTGAATTTCTGTCTTGATTATGGGTCTGTTTAGGTTTTCTATGTCTTCATGGCACTATTTAGGTGAGTTTTATGTGTCCAGGAATCTATCCATTTCTTCTTGGTTTCCCAGTTTGTTGGCATACAGTGCTTTGTAGTAATTTCTGATGATTCTTTTTATTTCTGTGGTATCTGTTGCATTTCCCTTTTCCTCTCTGATTTTATTAACTTAGGTCTTTTCTCGATTTTTCTGGTTAGTTGGGCTAATGGTGTATCAATTTTGTTTATTTTTTCAAAAAACCAGCTCTTCATTTTGCTGATCTTTTGATTTTTTTTTCAGTTTCAATTTTGTTTATTTCTTCTCTGATTTTAATTATTTCTTTTTCCCTACTAGTTTTGGGTTTCGTTTGCTGTTGTTTTTCTAGATCTTTGAGATACATTGATAACTCATTTATTTTTTGCCTTTGCATAATCTTCATGAAGGTATCAAATGCTCTAAACTTTCCTCTTAACACTCTTTTGCTGTACCCCATAAGTTTTGATATGTTTAATTGTCATGTTTATTTTTTTCCAGAAATTTTTTTATTTCTTCTTTGATTTCTTCTGTGACCCACTGTTTATTCAGGAGAATGTTGTTCAGTCTCCATGTACTTGTATTTGTTCTAGAGATTCCTAAGTTGCTAATTTCCAGCTTCATTCCATTGTGGTCCAAGAAGATGCATGGCATGATTTTGATTTTTTGAATTTGCTGAGACAATATGTTCTATCATGTGGCCAATCCTAGAGAAGGTCTCATGCACTAGTGAGAAGCATGTGTATTCTGCAACTGTAGGATGGAAAGTTCTGTAGATATCTGTTAGGTCTATTTGGTCTACAGTGTTGATTAACCTTGCTGATTTTCTGTCTGGTTGATCTGTCCTTTGATGAAAGTGGGGTATTGAAGTCCCCCATTATGATTGTATTTGAGTTTGTGTCTCCTTTAGATCCCTTAACATTTCTTTTAAATAACCAGGTGTCCTGTAATTAGGTGCATATACATTTATAATTGTTACATCTTCCTGTTGAACTGATCCCTTGATCATTACATAGTGCTCTTTGTCTCTTTTAACAGTTTTAGTGTTTTTGCTATTTTTCTACTTTGGATTTCCTTTGAACCTTTACTGGGAGATTTTCTTCCTTTACCTTCTTTCTTACTGATGACCGTGTTTCTGTGTTTCTGTGTGTAGCACATCCTTAAACATCTTTTACAAGGCTGGATGGGTGGCGACAAATTCTTTCAATTTCTATTTGTTATGGAAGGTCTTTATTTCACTTTCATTCATAAATGAGAGCTTTGTAGGGTACAGTATTTTGGGTTGACATTTTTTCTCTTTGAATACTTGGACTATATCTCACAATTCTTTCCTAGCCTGCAGCCTTTCGGATGAGGAGTCTGCTGTGAGTCTAATTGGAGTCCTCTGAATGCAATCTGGCATTTCTGTCGTGCACATTTTAGATTTTTTTGTTTATGTTTTACTGTGGAGAGTTTGATTATAATGTGTTGTAGTGAAGATCTAGTCTGGTCATGTCTATTAGGAATTATATGCACTTCATGTACTTGGATGTCCCTTTCTTTTTCCAAATTGGGTAAATTTTCTGTAATTATTTCACTAAAAAGGCCTTATAATCCTTTCTCTCTTTCCATGCCTTCAGGAACTCTTAGAACTCGTATGTTGGGTCCTTTGATAGTATCCTGTAGATTCCCAACAGTGTTTTTTAGTTTTCTAATTTCCTCTTCTTGTTTTTTTATCTGACTGCCTCACCAACTGTGTTGTTAAGTCTTTCCTCTGCATTTTTTTATTTGTTCTATTGAATTCTTCATTTCCAAAATTTTATTTTGCTTTCCCTTTAAGATTTCAATTTTGTGGGCAAAATTTTCTTTCATGTCATGTATGGATTTCATTAGTTCATACATTTGCTTCTGATTACTTCTATGTAATCTTGTGATCAATTTTTTGAATTCCATTTCTGGCATTTCTTCAAACTCTTCTTCTTCACAATCTATTATTAAAATGTTGTATTCTTTTGGGGGTGTCATATTGTGTTTCTTATTCTTATTTCTTGAATTGGTGTGTTTATTATTTGGCATTTGTGCAGATACTGATTGGTTTCTTTTTTTTTTTTTTTTTTTTTTTTTTTTGATGTGACAGCTTTTATCTTTGGACATAGTCTATATGGACTAGTGGAGTGTCTGCTTTCAGGGAATACCTAGAGGCCTGTGGTGGATGTGGCCAGGGAGCTCTGTTCAGTGCTCCAGGATGAAGGGAGTATTAAGGTGACACCCAGGTGGGGCATGTTAAATCTTTCTCTCTCTCTCTCTCTCTCTTTTAATCACTGGGGAGGTTTTTCTGCTCTGTTGGCATAGACTCAGCTGAGCTCCTCTCCTTAAAGGAGACCAGTGCCTGGGCGCTACTAGCCCCAGTAGGTATAATATTCGTCTGCACTTCCACGAGGACCACACAAAGGATCTGTGTGGTCCTCAGTGTAAGCTCAGATTCCCCAGCAATGTCCCTCACTGTGGGGAAATTAGTTACATGAAGCAATTCAAAGATGGTGCCCAAAGGAAGTACGGTGGGTGGAATCCAAAGTTGTTTACCACCAAAACTAATTGGTTACGCAACATCAGGGAAGGTAACAAAACTAGTAACAAGTGTATAGACATATGGCTAGTCCTATAGAAATCCCCCCGTAAAATGACCGTTTAAGTGATTGGTTGGTCCTTAGCCCTGCTCCAATGACTCTGCAGTTTTGTGCTATAAAAGGCTCTGTTATGCATGAAATAAATGAGTCCTTGCTACTAGACTTGGCTCCCCGCTGCGTCTGATTGTCTCTGGGATCGGGAGGCTGGGGAACGGGCGAGCAGCGCACTTACCTTTCCTCGGACCCAGTCCATCCTGTATGGGTGGACTAAGACCCAGCACCTCACCAGGGAACCAGGGAACCCTGAGCATGTGGAGCCTCCCACAGTGACTGACCAATGTCCCAGCCACACCCTGAGCCTTCCCATGTTCTCAGTGTTTTCAAAACCCCACAGTCTCAGTGTTTTTACAGCCTTGCCACACAAGCCTCCTACAGTCATGAGCACCCAGCCCCCCATAAGATTTCCACACCATTCTCTGGAGTCTCTGCCCAGCTGGTTGCTGGGTGTGGACACGAGGAGGCACAGCTATTACATATGTCCAAAATGGTGCCTGCTCTCTATTGGCTTGTTGCAGGATGCTGTTGCAGGGTGATCAGAGAGAGAAACTGCCACCCCCCTTTTTTTTTTCTCCTCTAGTTTTATAGGTATACCATCCCCTAAAGGGTTCCAAGCCGGATTCCCTCCAGGCTTTTCCTGCAGCTTTATTGCTAGTGGCTTGGGTTGCTAAAGTCTGGTCTCACCTCTCTCCAAACCTGGTATGGAGGCTCTTGGCTGCTGAGGCCCTGATTTGTGGGTGTCCACACCTCCACATAGGTCTGCTGTGTCCCTTTAATTTTCATGCAGTTTCCTCTGCCATTTTCTCCCTAACTCTTCCCTGAGACTGTACTCTCTACTTTTTTATTAAACTATCTTCTCTTAGACTAGAGCAGTAAGCTCCCTTCATACTCAGCCATCTTAATGCAATCCTCCCATAGTCTTTTCTTTTTAATTAAATTGTGCTTTCTGTTTGCTAGGTAAGCAACTTCATAAATTTTGTAAATATCAAACAGTTAACTACTACTGTCATAGAGGAACAACATTAATACTATATGCAGCTCTTTCTTTCAATACATTTTTAAACTTCTTATTGTCCTGACATTTTATACACTAATTCTCTTATGGTTTCATTAAAAATGAAATAATCAATAATAACAACCTGTCATTATAGTTTATATTTTTTGTTGTCTTATTGTATTAACAAGACATATAATACTTGAAGAATCCCTATAATAACAAAAATTCTTGTGAGATTCCTAAACTTACATGAAGTTTGTCTAAAATTTTTATCTTGAATAAACATATATAGCTAAGATAATTCTCTTCTTTTCATAATTTTATAACAATGATGATAATTTATATATTTTGAGGATTATAGCAGATTTTTCTTCATTTATTCATCTTAGATGTTTTTCTTTCTTGTTCTAGCAAGATGGTGAATTACTTTGAAATATTTTTCTGATGTTTAGCCTCCTACTATTCTTGTGCTAATACTTTGTTAACAACATGCATTAGAAAAGAACCAAAGAAAAATTTTGATGTTTAAGTGGATTGATTGTAGCATTAGCTCTGTTTTTCTGTATGTTTGTTTCTATATGTATGTTTCTGTATGATTATAAAAATAACATTTAGGGGCCAGCACTGTGGCGTAGAAAGTTAAGCCTGCTCCTGCAGTGCCAGCATCCCAGTTGTGCACCAGTTTGAGTCCTGGCTGCTCCACTTCTTTTTTTTTTTTTTAATTTGTTTTTATTTATTTGAAAGACAGAGTTGCAGAGAGAGGTTGAGACATAGAGAGAGGTCTTCCATCCTCTGGTTCACTCCCCAGATGGCCACAATGGCTGGAACTGCGCCAATCTGAAGCCAGGAGCCAGGAGCTTCCACCCATGTGGGTGCAGGGGCCCAAGGACTTGGGCCATCTTCCACTGCTACCCAGGCCGTAGCAGATCTGGATCAGAAGAAGAGCAGCCAGGACTAGAACTGGCACCATATGGGATGCCAACGCTTCAGGCCGGGGCTTTAACCCACTGCGCCACAGCACCAACCCCATGCTCCACTTCTGATACATCTCCCTGCTAGTGCACTTGGGAAAGCAGTGGAAGATGTCCCCAGGGCTTGGGTTCCTACACCCACATGGGAGACCCTGAAGAAGTTCCTGGCTCCTGGCTTTGGCCTGGTCCAGCCCTGGTCTTTGAGGCCATTCTGGGAATGAACCAGCAGATGGAAGATCTCTCTCTTTCTCTGTATTTCTGCCTTTCACATAAATACATTTAAAGAATTTAAATTTTAAAAATTTAAATAACCTGTCAATAATAAGGACTTAATATTTTATTTGGGAATTTTACATCAATGTGATTTTTCTTTAAATGTCATTATATCATTGCTCATTTTCCTATAAATTAATGGGGATGATCTGCTGCTGTGGACATCATGTTTAGTAGCAACTTATACTTTCTTTTTAATGTTTGATTTATTTATTTGAAATGCAGAGTTAAAGAGACACAGAGAGAGGAGGAGACAGAGATCTTCCATCTGCTGGTTCTCTCTCCAAATAGCTGCAATGTCCAGGGTTGGGCCAGGCTGAGGCAAGGAGCCTGGAATTCCATCCGGGTCTCCCATATGGGTGGCAGGTAGCCACATCCTTGGGCCATCTTCTGCTGCTTTCCCAGGAGCATTCACAGGGAGCTGGATTGAAGTGGAGCAGCCAGTACTCTTGGGATGCCAGCAACACAGGTAGTGGTTTTATCTACTGTGCCACAACACTGGCCCCATTGTTGCCCTTCTAGAAACAAGTAATCCATCTATAAACTGCTGATTTATTTTTGTAAAGTATCTGTGATTTCACCCTTCTTTTACACAAGTTTCAGCATTAATTTCATGTTTGTTCTTCCTTCAATTTTAGCAGAATTCATGTTGCTCTGATATGAGCTCTTTTCAAACTGATGTCTTTATTAGTTCCTCAAACTAGATTGTGTTCAGCATATTATAGTAATTTAGTATGAGTTACTTTTGTGCAATTTTTTGAGAAATTCATGGATAAGTTTTCAAAATATGAATTTTCCATGAGTATTTTGAAGATCTTGTGTTTTGTCTGTCTGTGCCTCACTTATTTCACTTAGTATAAGGCCATCAAGATTTACCCATGTTGTCATACATTACAACATTTCTTTTTTCATTATTTTGCAATGGAATTATCTTCCATTGAGTGATATCATATTTTCTTCATCTTTCATCTGTTGATGGACACTTGTATTTTGGCCATTGTGAATAGTTGCAATGAACATTAAGTTCAGAAATCTTTTCAACATCCTGATTTCATTTCCTTTGGATAAATATCCAGAAGTACGATTGCTGGATCATATAGTAGTTCTGTTTTTAATTTTCTAAGGAATTTCCATACTGCATGCCATAATGGTTGGGCTAATTTATGTTCCCACCAATAATGTACAAGTGTTCTTTTAATTCACATCCTCACTACCACTCATACCTTGTCTTTTTGATAATAGTCATTCTAACAGGTAAAGAGGTTATATTTCATAGTGGATTTGATTTGCATTTCCTTGGTGATTAGTGCAGTTGAGCATTTTTTTTAATACCTTTTGGCCATTTGTATGTCTTTTGAGAAATATCTATTCAATTCCTTGGCTCATTTTAAAAGTTTTTTCTTGCTTTGAGTTCTTTGAGTTCCTCCGTATCTTGGATGTTAACCCCTCATCGGATATTTGATTCGCAAATATTTTCTACCAATCCATGAAGTATCTCTTCACTGTATTGATTGCTCATTTTAGTGTGAAATACCAAAATACAATTTCTGAAACTATCAGCAAAGTGGAATGCACTATTCTAGTCCAATTTAAAGGGCAGACACTGAGGAATAAATATATAATATGAAACATTGACAAAGAGGAATAAAAAACAAAGCAGAAGACTTTTAAAACATGAAGTGATCACTCTATATTTTTAGTAAATAAATTTGCAAACTGGAATGAAATGAATAGGGAAAATATCAAAACATAATTCATGAAAACTCTTGGAATAGCTGGTTCAAGCAGACCACTATCCATACTAATAATAGACAATATTCTATAATAGTTTCTCTGCACAAAAGCACTGGTTTAGATGATTTCAAAAGAAATTCTACCAAACTTTTAAAGATCTAGATAGCCCTCCATTCTATTTAGACTATTCTAGTACATAGAAAAATAGCCTTACAAATCCTTCATGATGCAAATCTGATATTAATACAAATGTCAGATAAAAATGGCACAGTGAACGTTGATTAATCTTACTTATGAATATTAACACAAAACTGTAAGTTACAAAATCATGAAGCACTATTCAATATGCAGTAATTTGTATTTCATTGATATTTATTTCCACAGTGCAAGAATAGCTTAATATTTGTATCTCATTAATGTGAACTGTATGTTGGTAGATTAAAAGAGACAATTTTTATAATAATCTCCTTACATTCTGAGAGTACATTTGACAAAATCAGTTTCTATCTTGAGTAAAATAAAATCAATAGCATAAGAATAAACACTATAACATGTATACCCCAATGCCAGTGTGCAATCTGTTTATGAAGACAATTTTTAAAATTTCCTGAAACATATAAAAGTTGGCTTGAATAAATGAAAACATATACAAAGCTCCTGTTTAAGAAGATTTTTTAAATAAATATTTGTTTATTTATTCATCTATTTGTTTCAAATACAGGGAAAGAGAGAGAGAGAGAAGGAGATAGAGCGAGAGAGAGTGAGAAAAAGAGAGAGCTCCCATCCATTGGTTTACTTTCCAAATCCCCAAAACAGATGGAGGTTGGCCACGTTAAAGCCTGTAGCCAGTAACTCAGTGTCTTTTACATGGGTGGCAGGGGCTCAGCTACTTGAACTATCACCTGCTGCCTCCAAGGGTATGCTTTAGCAGGAAACTGGAATTGGGAGTGAAGATAGGACTTGAACCCAGTTACTCTAATCTGTAATGCATGCCTCCCAGTCAGTAAATTAACTGCTAGGCCAAATGCCTGTCCCTAAGGAGAACTAATATCATAAAGATGTTGAGTCTTTCTAACTGAATGTAGTCCTAATAAACAAACCAACAAATTTTTTATTTTCTGAAGCCACACTATAGATCTTAAAGTTCATCCAAAAGAGTAAATAAACAGTAATAATTAGAAAAATATTAAATAGGAAAGAATGAACAGGACTAGTTCTACCATATAGCAAAACTTAATACAAACCTGTATAATTAAAGGATGTGATATTGATGAATGAATAGACAAAATACATATTAGAATGAAGAAATTCAAAAGGGTATTATGAATGTAATAATGCTGTATATGATCAATTTACTTGTTATTTCTTTTTTTAAACTTATTTATTGTATTTATTGGAAAGCCAAAGGGAAGAGAGACAGACAGAGATCTTCTGTATACTGACTCTTTCCAAATGCCTTCAATAGCAGGGGCAGGACCAGGTTAAAGTCAAGAGCTTTGAACTTCACTGGGGTCTCCCCTATGAGTTTTAGGGACCCAAGTACTTGAGCCATCATCTGCTGTTTCCGAGGGTATGCATTAGCAGGAAGCTGGAAATGGTAGCAGAGTCAGAACTTGAACTCGGGCTCTCCAACACAGGATGTGGGCATCCTAACCTGCATCTTAGTTGCTACAACAAACACTTGCCCCTGAACAGATAAATACAGAAACTCAAATTCCTGAGAGAAAATACTGACTCTTTTTAAAAGATTTATTTATTTATTTGCTTACTTACTTATTCGAAATTCAGAATTACAGAGAGAGGGAGAGACAGAGACAGATCTTGCATCTGCCAACATCTGCAGCAGCCAGGGCTGGGCCAGGCAAAAGCCGGGAGCCAGGCACTTCATCCAGTTTTCCCACACGGATGTCAGGGACCCAGACACTTGGGTCATCGTCTGCTGCTTTCCCAGGTCATTAGCAGGGATCTTGATCAGAAGTGGAGCAGGACAAGCACCAGTGCTCATATAGGATGCCGCATCGAAGGCGGTAGCCCTACTGGCTATGCCACAACATTGGCTTCGAAAATACTTTTAAACAAAATGTCGTGATAGTTTATTTTAGGCTTCAACTGGACTGGGTCAAGGGCTGTCCCAATAGCTGATAAAGCATTGTTTCTGGATTCATCTGTGAGGGATTTTCTGGAAGAAACTAGCATTTGAATTTAAAAAACTGAGTAAAGAAGATCATTCTCACCAGTATAAGTTAGCATCATCCATTCTGTTTAGGGTTCAAACAGAACAAAAAAGAAGAGGAAGAGTAAATTTACTACTTTTTAAAAATATGTAGTTATTTATTTGAAAGAGAGAGAGAGGGCAAGAGAGAAATAGAGCAAGAACGAGCACCCAGGAGATTAAGCCTGGCCCACAAGAGAGATCATTCTGTTTGTCTGACTGGCTGCCTTTCTGTATTTCACATAAATAAAATAAAAAATCAATTCCATGTAAGAAGTACAGAAGATTATAAAGTTGGAAAAGCATAATTTTGCAATTCTCCAAGAAAAGACAAAAACTGATTCTAATAATGGCTATTCCTTTAGTCCTTTTTGGCTACTATTTAAAAAAATACCATAAATGGGTAATTTATAAATAAAATAAATTTAAATCTCATAGTTTCAGAGGCTGAGAAGTTCTTAGACAAAGGGCTAATAGTCTCATTGTCTCATAAGGGCCTCTTTCCTGGTTGGTAGAGGGTGACCTCTGGCTGTGTTTCTCATGGTGGAAGGAGACAAGGCAACTCTCTGGTTACTCTTTGAATATATCTTTTCTTAAAAAAAATTTATTTATTTAAAAGACAGAGTGAAAGAGAGAAATGAAGAGACAGAGAGAGAATGAGAGAAATTGACAAGGACATTTACTGATAAAGTTTAATACTCAAACATAATAACTAATTTTAGCATTATAAAAAGAGAAAAATAAATCATGTCTCTGATATGATGCCATATATATTAACTACACAGCACCATTTAGGGAGTTTTCTGTTGTATCCTCCAACAAAGTGTAAACATTAAAAAATATTGAACCTGAGTTGACCTATTATACACAACAGAGAAAGAACTGCTCAGTAATATCAGCCACCGGGCTAAACTGGAGTGTGGGGTATTTTATAAAATAACTAGTCTTATTTCCTGAAAGTCAATTATATTTTAAAAATAAGGATTTGAAATTGCTCTAAGAGATTTAAAAGAGACTTTATAGGCTGGCACCGCAGCTCAATAGGCTAATCCTCCGCCTTGCGGCGCCGGCACACCGGGGTCTAGTCCCGGCCGGGGCGCCGGATTCTGTCCCGGTTGCCCCTCTTCCAGGCCAGCTCTCTGCTGTGGCCAGGGAGTGCAGTGGAGGATGGCCCAAGTGCTTGGGCCCTGCACCCCATGGGAGACCAGGATAAGCACCTGGCTCCTGCCTTCGGATCAGCGCGGTGTGCCTGCCGCAGTGCGCCGGCCGCAGCGGCCATTGGAGGGTGAACCAATGGCAAAGGCAGACCTTCCTCTCTGTCTCTCTCTCTCACTGTCCACTCTGCCTGTCAAAAAAAAAAAAAAGAGAGAGAGAGACTTTATAGATAACAATCAAATTTTATAGCCTAGCTTGTATCTAATAAAAGCAAACAAATTTTAAATTGGGACATATTTGAAAATCAACTAAGTAGAGGGTGGTATTTAAAAATTACTGGCATTTTTGCTATCGCACACTGTGACCTGGCCCAAATGTGGAAAGTAAGGGGGATGCAGGAAGTTGGGGAGCAGAAGCCAAATCCCAGACACAGGTCCAGGATGCTGCTGCACAGGGCACCAGAGACCCTGCAGGCTGCTACCCCAGAAGCAGGCTGAGTCTAGAAATCAGGAAGAGGTCAGAAGGCACCAGCTGCACAAGAGGGAGTGCAACCCAGACTGCCAGTGTTCCAGGCAGAAGTCATCACTGGAAATCAGACTGAAGTTGGCCTCAACATACCAGGTGATTGGAGACAGGGTGGTCATGTTGCCAAGGCCAGTATGAGGTTTGGTTTGTGTTTGACCTTTACAAGACGAACTAAAAATCAACATGTAGTTACGTATTCAATTCATAATTGAAGCACGTTATAATAGATTTTGGCATTTGTTCAATGAGGCAGAAAAATGTATGATTACTATTCCCTTATGTAATACTTTCTTATATATTGAAACACATGATGAACTCAGATTAAAAATTAAAATTAAGGCCGGCGCTGTGGCTCAATAGGCTAATCCTCCACCTAGCGGCGCTGGCACACCGGGTTCTAGTCCCGGTCGGGGCACCGGATTCTGTCCCAGTTGCCCCTCTTCCAGGCCAGCTCTCTGCTGTGGCCAGGGAGTGCAGTGGAGGATGGCCCAAGTGCTTGGGCCCTGCATCCGCAAGGGAGACCAGGAGAAGCACCTGGCTCCTGGCTTCGGATCAGCACGGTGCGCCGGCCACAGTGCGCCGGCCGCGGCAGCCATTGGAGGGTGAACCAAGGGAAAAAGGAAGACCTTTCTCTCTGTCTCTCTCTCTCACTGTCCACTCTACCTGTCAAAAAAAAAATTAAAATTAAACTAGCTTTTCCTCATGTTTGTTTTTTCCAATCCTTTCCCAATTTTTCTTTGAAGCCTTAAATCTAAACTGTGACTACAGAATACACAAAATACCATATAAATATCTGTAACCCTTAAAAGAAAAATACAGGAACTCAATGAAGAGCAAGAATTCTGCACACTGACTAGGAATTATAGGAACTGCATGGACTGGTGGGGCATGAAATTGGCCTGCAACTAAGATAGTGGCTTAAATTGCATTGACATTTTTAACAAAGCAGAGCTTTCTGCAGAGTAGATATAATACTATGTCCTGCATCCAGAGATGCAAATGATGTTGCTTTCTTTTAAAAATATATTTTTAAAATTGTTTTGAGAGGCAGACAGTGAAACAGGGCTAGGTAGAAGGAGAAAGAGAAAGAGAAAGAGAAAGAGAAAGAGAAAGAGAAAGAGAAAGAGAAAGAGCAAGAGCAAGAGCAAGAGCTGTCATCTAGCAGGTTCACTCCCCAAATGTCTGTAACTACCAAGGTTAGACCAGGCCAAATTCCAGAGCATGGAACTCAGTCTGGGTCTCCCATTGGGGTGGCAAGGACCTAACTACTTGTGCTATCACCTGCCTGCCTTCCAGGGTGTACATTAGCAGGAAGCTGGAGTAAGGAGCCAAGCCAAGGATTGAACCCAGGCCCTCTGATGAAAAATGTGGTCATCTCCAGCAGCATCTTTGCCATTGTATTGAACGTATGCCTTCTCTTTCCTTTTAAAACTGGAACATGGTTAGAAGCCTCAAGAAGAAGAGTTTCTGCGTATGTGGACGGGTCTTGTCTGATTAGCAGGGTTTGTCAAGTATTTTGGCGTATGAGAACTACTCCTTCCAAACGTGTGATCCCTCACTCCACCTCCAGAAGTCACCACCACTTTTCATCCCTCCGTTGTCTCAAATCCAGAAACAACTTCTGTGAATGTTCACTCATCCATCCCCATCTCTTTTTCTTGCTTCATTTTTACTTCAAGGAATTATAAAGAAGAGCAACTAAAGTTTCTTTCAAGTGTTTAGGTTGAGAAACACTGTTTTCCAGATAGTTCTTATTTCTTTACTTCATGGAAATGAAAATCTGTGTATGGCTTTCTTCTGCTTAGAAAAGAGAACTTGCCTATAGAAGAGATGAAAAATTGAAGGAGGACAAGCAAGTAATTATTTTGTTTATAATTATGGTATATTCATGTCAAATTTATGTAGCTGTGTTCTTTAGCCATTCGACCATCAGTGCTTAGTGTGTTTATGCAACCAAGGTGAAGTAGTTATAAAGCTTAAAATTCAGAAAGTAGATTTCTTCAGTTTAGTGTATGTGGTATTATCTACTAACTTCTAATTTTTATTTTAGTGCCCATATATGGTTTAGAAATAAAAAAGTCCAAAAGTTAGCACTATACCCACAGCTGTTACATGGCCCATCTTCCTGTCTCTGAACTTTACACACCACACAGATTTCTTTTCAAGATTTTCAGCTACTGTTTCTAGCCCATATTTCCAAGCAATATGCTCATTGGCTACTTTTTTCTTTTCTTTTTCTTTTTCTTTTTCTTTTTTTTTTTTTTTTTTTTTTTTTGGACAGGCAGAGTGGACAGTGAGAGAGAGAGACAGAGAGAAAGGGCTTCCTTTGCCATTGGTTCACCCTCCAATGGCTGCCGCAGCCAGCACACTGCGCTGATCCGATGGCAGGAGCCAGGTGCTTCTCCTGGTCTCCCATGCGGGTGCAGGGCCCAAGCACTTGGGCCACCCTCCACTGCACTTCCGGGCCACAGCAGAGAGCTGGCCTGGAAGAGGGGCAACCGGGACAGAATCTGGCGCCCCGACCGGGAGTAGACCCTGGTGTGCCGGCGCTGCAAGGTGGAGGATTAGCCTGTTGAGCCACGGCACCGACCGGCTACTTTTTTCTTTTTTCTTTTTTTTTTTTTTTTGACAGGCAGAGTGGACAGTGAGAGAGAGACAGAGAGAAAGGTCTTCCTTTTGCCGTTGGTTCACCCTCCAATGGCAGCCGCGGCCGGCACGCTGCGGCCCGCGCACTGCGCTGATCCCATGGCAGGAGGCAGATGCTTATCCTGGTCTCCCATGGGGTGCAGGACCCAAGGACTTGGGCCATCCTCTACTGCACTCCCTGGCCACAGCAGAGAGAGCTGGCCTGGAAGAGGGGCAACCGGGACAGGATCGGTGCCCCGACCGGGACTAGAACCCGGTGTGCCGGTGCCGCAAGGTGGAGGATTAGCCTAGTGAGCCACGGCGTCGGCCTTGGCTACTTTTTTCATATTAGGAAATTGTCCAATGGCTTCCTAATCTGAAGATTTAAATGTTTCCATTATATCCTACTCCCATGAACTTCCACTTCCCTCCTCATCATCATCTCTGTTTAACAAATTTTGGTTAACTCAGAGTTAGGTTTAAA